>NC_143015.1:32114248-32434248 GCF_055824585.1 Amblyomma mixtum
TGGTATTTGCGGGACGGGGTGGTTTGTACGGGACAGCGATTTGTATAATGTAATGATCACTGCCCAGTGTATGTTGTGTTCTGTTCCAGGTAACGCTGCGGATACAGCGGCTCAGTGTCAGGTCCGGAATGGTGTCCATGCTGACACTGTTGCCGATCCGTGTAGGCGTCTGAAACGTGTTGTGCGCAGTGAGTTGGAGGTTCTGCAGGAGCAGCCAGAGCCTGTGACCTCGATGCGTCGTGGTTGTGTATCCCCAGTCAGTACGCTGACAATTGAAGTCCCCACCGACGAGTAGGGGATGTTTCCCTGCTAGATGGTGTAGCTTTCGCAGAAGTGATTCTAGCGAGGCCATAGGCTGGGACGGGGGCTAGTATATGTTTGCTATAAATATAGAAGGAAGTGAATGTGTGTGATGTATAAGTTCTGTGATCACGCAGGGCGTCTCAGACGTGATGTGATCAGTTTTGTAGGTGAGGCTGCGGTGGATGAGTGTGGACGCCCTGGGTGTGTTAGTGGTATCCGAGTGTGTAGATGTGTAGCAGGGGAGGGTTGCCTGGTGTGCAGTCTCCTGTAGGAGTAGTATGTGGGGCGTGGGTGTGATGGTGGGAAGGAGAAGTTGCAGAGGCGCGCGCTTTGCCCAGAAGCTGCGGCAGTTTCAAGTTAAAATGGGAAGATAATTAGGGTTCGCCCCCGCCATATTGGATGGTGGGGGGATTGAGGAGGGTAGTAACACGGGTGTCAATTGGTATGTGTTGTTCAGGAAAGGTGGTTTGCGCTTGTGTAGGTAGGATGCGGGTAGTGGAGGGGGTTTAAAGTTTAGTGAAGCGGTGGGTAAGATTATGTTCCAAGAGCTCCATCATCTTGGTAAATATAGCGTCCATGCGCTGTTCCAGTTTTTCGGTGAGGGTGGCGGCAAGGTGATTGAATCTGGCGTCGAGGCGGGCGTCTAGCTCTTTTAGTTTGTGGTCAAATTTGGCCTCGAGCGCTGCTAATTCAGCGTCTAGTTCTGGGGCACGGGCGTAGGTGTGGCGTCTGTGGTGCGTTGTTTCTTTGCAGGAGGGGTGCTAGAATTGTCGGTGGATGATGAGGTCGAGTTAATGACAGCGGGTGCGGGTTGAGGGGGCATAGAGGGTGCGGGGGTGCTTAGGAGGGAGGAAAGGCGGATTACCTCGTCACGCAAGGCCTTTAGTTTCTGGTCTCTCGAATCTGCCTGGGAGGTCTGGGGTGGTGGGGGTTGACGGGTAGCCATGCCAGAAACGCGGTCTGCCCAGGCGAGACCCGAGGAGTTGTTGCTGCCATTCCGTCTGCTTCTAGACGATAACCGGGAAGGCGTCGAGCTGCGTCCGTTGCCTGTGCTGTGTTGATCGCAGCGGGAAAGCCGCGATGAAGATGGGGGAGATACAGCGTTCCTCGGGGACGCTAGTTTACGGCCCCGTGCCTTGCAGTTGCCAGTTCCGGTCAAATGAGGGCCTCCGCAGAGAACGCAGTTGGGGGTGCATGAGGGCACATCTTCTTTGGGATGGGACTGCCCGCAGCGGGGGCACTTATGAGATCTTGGTTGGACGCACACATCCGCCTGGTGACCTGGGACGCGGCAGTTTGTGCACGAGTCTCGGTAAGGTGTGCACCTGTGGAGGGCTCCTCCATAAAGAACGGCGCTTGGGACTGGTCCAGCACGGAACGTGATTAAAATGGAACGCGTCGCCCATTCGGCGGGCGTCCACAATGAGGGCGTCTGGTTTGCCGGTGATGAGGTCTTGCAGGAGCTCGGTCGGGGTCTCGTTCCAGAACGCATTGGAGATGACTCCGCGTACTGCTCCGTCCGGTGGAGCTATGTAAGGTGCGACGGTGAACTCCTTGCCTTGGTGTTTAATGGTGGTCACCCGAACCAGAGCGAGCGCGTCATCTTTAAGGGGCGTGCTTATGGTGCATGTGTTGTTGAGTGGATGTACCCTGAGTTGGGTACGCGTTAGTTCATGGAGCTGGGACGCCGCTTGGAGGATGGCCTCCCGTAGTAGTCGGGGTGGAAGCAGGTCCAGCTGCAGGCCGCCTCGAGACCTAAAAACGATCTTGTAGTCCGCGGCAGGAAGCGGCGGCTGCTGCCGCGAACGCTGCGCAGCTGAGCGCGTTGCTTTCAGGTGCGCCGACTTGTCAAGGTATGCTGGCTTGTGGGCACCGGTAGCAGAGGCTGCGGCCTCCTGGCTTTGGGTTGCTGAACGAACGTCCCTGGAGCGGGCAGCCACACCAAGGATGTGAGTCCAGTCCCTTGGGTCATAGTCGCGGGGGTTAATAACTTCTCCCTGAACCATCACCTCCATGCTGGCGTTGGTGGCGGAAGCGTCCGTCGGAGTCCCCAAAGCGACTAAGGCTATGAGAGACGCCGCAGTAAAGGGCTCCGGAAATTTCGACCTCCTGGGGTTCTTTAACGTGCACTGACATCAGGCTATAAAGGACGCCGTACTGAAGGGCTGCGCAACGGGGTATCTGATGTTTCAGCCAACGTCTTCGCTTCGGCGGATCCGGTTGTTGCGACGCGCGTCTCTTTCACTCTATATTTTATGCGAAGCATATTACTAGAGCTACACTACAGCCCGTCGAGCGCGGCGGTGGAGCTACCATTGACCACGTGACCACGTGACGTTTAGCGTGACCACGTGACACCACGTGACAACATGACGTCACAGCAGAAGAGAGATGGGCTGCCGGCTCGCGCGGTCGGCCGCAGCGGTGGAGGCTCCACATCAGAGGCGCGGCGGCTGACCACGTGACGTTACAGCAGCGGTATAAAGCTGAGCTTGCCTCGCTCTCCGGGCACTCACGAGGCTGCCAGGTGTTGGGATGCCGCCTAGAAGCAGGGCTGATTTGAACTAGAAGCGAAAGCTTCAGCGTGCCACAGAGACCGATGAAGAGCGGGATGAACGTCTGGCTAAGCTGCGTGCTCAATATGCGGCTCGGCGACAACGTTCTACAACAACTGAAGAACAAAGCGAGGAACTTTACCAAGCCTAGCCATCAATATGCTTCGCATCTGACTAGGCTTAACCTTAGCTAAGCCTCAGCCATTTTTTTCTGAGTAAACTGAGATTGTGGTATGTATTAGAAGGCAGTTGTCTCCAGGCAACCGACTGCTCTCTACTAAGGTCTTTGTGGGAAAGACGGTAGGTCCTCCGGAGGGCTCATTGGTGTTCTAAGATGGCTCCATACTGTCTAGTGACTGCGTCCAGTCCCCCTTCTGTGCGCGCCTCCCGGTTGGCGTATGCTCGGGCGTTGGCGTCCGCACATCCCGCACATTTCACATATGACAACAAATGCCCGCTATGCGGTGAGCACCCAACGCTTTACCACGTTACAGGTTCCAGTCAGGAAATGCAGGCAGCGCCGATAAACAACACACCAACACCGGAGCAGTGGGAGGCTGCGCTGTCCAGCTCGAAGCCTGAAGAGCAGCTCAAGCTGATCGACAGGGATCGCAAGACTGCAAAGGCCGCTGGGGCCCTGGACTGAGGGCTCCACCTACGCTGCGAGAAAGAACCCTTGTAGTACGATAAAGTTTTTCATTAATTAATTAATTAATTAATTAATTCGTTCATTCATTCACTCTATATTTTAGCTCTCCTCTATCTGCACGTGGCAGCCGAGCCTCGAGCCAGTCGGCAGGCCCGTGCACTTTCCTTTTCATCCTTCTCTCAGTCGGTAGACCAGCGGCGAAGGAACTGGTGTTCCTTCACGGCCACAAGGTCCGCACACGTTTGGGAGGCCGCGTTTGAGCGCGGAGCGATCGGACGCGTGGTGCATCGGCTCCGTCGATTTCTCGGCTGGAACCACGGCAACCAAATGTAACGCCTATCAAATCTGTGCGACTGCAACCGTGAAGTCAGCAGGGTCCTGGAGAACCCAATCACACCCAGGTACGCCGAATTTTCGGCCATTTCGAGCAACCCTCCGCATCACCACGTAGCGGTCGAGCTAAGCCTAACGGCTCCGGCTCCTCCGCCGCTGGCTGCGGAGACGCCTGCCGGCCAACCTCTCAACATGGCTCTGCCTGAACAACGCGGATACGACCCCACGACTCTGTCGTGGTCATCTGTCCCTGTAAGCCAGCCAGAGGACGGCCCATCCACCATTTCGGCGCAGCAAGCTGCCCTTTTCCAAGTCGTTGACAGCCGGCGCCGCCGCCGGCAGAACGCATGAGGAGCGGCAATGCCAAAGACTCCTCTCAACAATTCAACAACGGGATACGCTCGCGCTCCGTCTTCCACACCTCCACAGAAGACTTCTCCACCAGTCTCGAAGTGGACTCCCAAGCCAACGGTCAGGATGAACCCTGACGACTACGTGGTCGTGCTGCGGCCACGCAGTACGGTCTCCCTCAAGACGGCCTTCCAGCAAGGTGAGCTTGGCGCTGCCATTTCGCAACTCATCGGTAGGCAGCACATGAACACCATCACCATTTCACCAAATTGGGAACAAAATATCATCGTCTGTGGCACGCAGAACCCAGAAGTGGTTGAAAAGCTGCTCACGGACCTTCAACTCAACACCAGCAGAGGATCGCTCGCATTTCACGGCCACCTCAAGCTCACCGGTGATGTGTGTCGCGGTGTGAAATCTGTTCACAACTTAGAAACCAGTGAGTCACTGAAACATAATGTGCAGTGGCGCGGTGGTGAACTAGTTCATGTGCGCAAGCTGGGACAATCAAACGCAGCTGTACTGATTTTCGAGGGGCGCACCGTTCCGCGTTACGTCCATTAAAACGCAGAACTAACTCCCGTCAAGGAGTACAAAAAAACAGTGCCAGCGTGCTACCGTTGCGGCACACTGGGGCACCGGGTGGACAACTGTCCCACCCCAGTCGAGGAAAGATGTGGCCTTTGTGGCCAAAACGTGGGGCTTGGTACTGAGGGGATGGCCCCCCACGTCTGCAATCCTATGTGCTTAATCTGCGGGGGCCCGCACCTCACCAGCTCCCACGAATGCATCGCCAAATTTATCAAGTTGCCGCAGCCAGGGCCCAGGACGCCATCCAAGGGAGCCAATGCCGGCGCTACACGGGGAGTGCGGCAGCAAAACAACCAGAAGACGCCACGGCGTGGCGTGATGCCTCCCCCTGGCAAGACAGCAACAGTAACGCCACCACCCGGAGCAGCGGAGTTCCCAGCTCTCAGCGCTTCATCTGGCGGCGCCGCCTGCAACCAACCCAAGGTAGGCAGCTGGGCGAGGGTCGCCTCCTCTCCTTCCCCTCCTCCGTCCTCCACCACCAGCACCGCCGAGAAGCAGGAACTCAAGCGCGAGCTCGCCCTCTTGTGAGCTCAAAACGAAAAACTAGCCAGCGAGCTTAACCAATACCTCCTAGAAAGACTTGAGGCCTGCGCGCTGCGCGAGTGACGTCACATCCAGTAGGCGGATGGCCGCGTCGCTCGCTTCCTCCGCCGCGCTTGGTGTCGCTTTTTTAGGATGGTTTAGTCCCTCTCTATCGACCGCTGTATTAAGCGCGAGTGCGACCGCTTTACAAGCGTACAAAATGATAGGCGTGCGCTCATTTATAAAGAAAGGAAGAGCCTGCTGTGAAATAACTAGGGGCCTGGTCAGCTGCAGTGCACTTTTTAGAGAAGTAAGATTGACAAACTACTCTAGGTGACTGAATAACTGATACAAAACGCGAGAATTCTGCAGTGCAGTTGTTTCGCTTCGCTGGCTTCGGCTTCAGCGGCGTGCGTCACGTGATTTCTAGATGATGGAGGCAACAGCAACTCGATCGTCACCTTCATGCAAAACTGTGTAATGGTGCCTATTGCAGCGTTCTATAATTACTGCTCCCATGGGGAGTTTATTGTTTGCTGAATATTCAAGAATGAGGCAAAATTTAGTCGTCAACCAATAGACAAATTTCGGTTTATTGGTCATGGGCATGCAAAGGCGCTATAAATAAATGTAAGACAATATAATATACATACAGTAAACAGAACTAATGAAGCATCAAGGTAACAAAATTGAACTGCCAGGTAGTAACCACAGATTTGTAAAACAAACATACCCTTTAAATATGAAAACATAAATTGTACTCATGATCACACTTAAGACTTAGACCATGTCACATACAGTAGAACAGGTCACTGCAAAAAACATCAAGGAAACGAAGGCAGTCATGGTTCGCAGTCCAAAATAACACAAAACTTTTAGCAACATACGGTTAAGCACAAAACATATATGATGAAAAACAATTGCAATCGACTAGAATGAGGAACTTGGGTTACTTCACATAATATGGCACTGCGAGAACAAATCAAAGCAATAAACACTCCACATACAAACAAGCACATGCTCCTCTCTTGTTTTGGAACACTGTGGTGTGGACAGGTACGATGGGCAGTCCTTGAATATTGAAGGCACAGCGCTAGGGTCCAGTCGTGGCACCGGCAAAGTGGTCTCGATAACCTTTCCAGTCCTTGGGTCATGATAGACTGTTTTTTTAAAATAAAGCTCTCATGGAAGTGCAGCGCACAGACCTGCAAAAACGAAAACAGGGGACTGTACTACAAAAAGATATCACAGTGTCTCCGAAAGGACATTAATTATGTATACGTGCTCAAGGTAGTTTTTTTTTTTGGTATTGGCAGATTCTTTCCTGATGCAAGCACAGGCTGAACGAACACTTTTCGCAGAAAACACATGGTATTTGGTGTTTAACCGGCAGCAATGTCGACAGACGCGTCGGCAGGAATGTCGACAGACGCGTCGGCAGCCGTGTCGACAGACGCGTCGGCAGGAGTGTCGACAGACGCGTCGGCAGGAGTGTCGACATTGCTGCCGACGCGTCTGTCGACACGGCTGCCGACGCGTCTGTCGAAATTCCTGCCGACGCGTCTGTCGACATTCCTGCCGACGCGTCTGTCGACATTCCTGCCGACGCGTCTGTCGAAATTCCTGCCGACGCGTCTGCTAACGACAGTATGAGGCATTAAAGGCTTTCGCCTTAATATGAACACGAAAGAATTTCGCTTGTCAGCCGTAGGAAGCATTCGGAGAGTCGCCTCGTCCTTTTATGCGGTACAACGGATTCTAGGCCTAACGCTCAATATGCTCGCACTGACAATGAACTTTGCGTAGCGTAAAAGCGGGCATGAAGGTACACAACAAGCTAATTGAAGCAGTTCTTACCCTTGAAGAAGCTGTAACTTGGTAGTCCTTGCGTGGTATTGCACGCAGCCAGTTGTTCCGCTGGGCATCGTCCTTCGGAAATCAGAAGACTTGAATTTTCGAGTCTTCGTCGTAGTTTCCCCAGCATTTCGGCACACAGCACTTGTAAGGCATGCTGATAGCCGCACTTCACTTCTTGACAACCACCACGCGCGCCGATCATGCGCAGGAACGCGCACCCAGTGCAGAAACACAGAACAACGCCAGAACGATGCACGCAACGGCAGGCTTCCTGCCGCTGGTCCGCGCGCGCCGACTGCGGGGTTCGTCGGTTCGTTTCGTGCGCGCGCGCCTCCCGACTCTCGTAGAGGCGATCGCCTACCGGAAATGACGTTGGTCACGTGACATTTGGGAGCGCGCAGGCCTGAAGTCTTCTAGGAGGTATTGGCTTAACTCGCTCAAATCCCAATTCCATACTCCGCCCGCGTCGAGCGACGCGGCAGAAAACATAACAGACAGGGAGATCCCTCCTCCTGTGGAGAGTCGCGCCGCGGCCCTGGAAACCCGGGTGACCGCAACTGAAACACAATTGGCGGACCTCCCCAAAATTATCCATGATACCATCGCGCGTCAGGTGGAGAGTGTCATCGCACAGGTGACAAAAGCCGTAACGCACATTATCCAAAAATGGATAAAAGACAATCCGCGCGTCCTTAAACGCGTAGGACCTATCAGGGACGCTAACCGCCCCTCAAAATTCAATAGAGCTATTCCCGATGAGGTAGACTTTTCGGAAGACTCCTGCACGTCTGCGCCCAGCACTAGCGGACTGTGTAGTCTTTGTGAACACAAATTATGGAAAACAAACTGCTTTTTTCTCCGCCATCAAAACCTGGAATTCATTACCACAAGCAATCAAATCCGCACGTTCGCAGCCCGCTTTCTACACTTTACTAAAAAAACATCTCCTATCAACCCATTCCGCTTCATGCCATGCTTAAGGTTGCCTTCATCTTATTTTATGTTCCCCACTCTGACAGCAAACGGTCATATTGTTAATCTTCTGGAACCTCTTTTTTTTTTCTTTCTCCGCCTGTGTATTACATCTGCATTTATTTAATGCCCATTGTTATCTGATGTCTTTTTGTGTTCTTTCTATTGCTCTTATGTTTTGCTATTTTATGCCTTTTTTGTTAAATTATGCCCGCTAACTATTGTATAACTTATTCATTACCGCAAATTACACTAATAGGTTTTAACTTGATTGTATACTTTTATAGCTCCTCTGCCAAACTTATGCACTTTCCTTATGTATTCCTGATGGGAGGTCCCCCTGACAGTTTTCACTTTGGGACCTCCTACTGTACTAACTTTTTTATGAAACTTACAACTCATTTGTATTTCGTTTTAATAAACCTTCAAACCTTCAAACAACGTGACCCCACCCTCCGCCTCCGACGAGGGCCCCCAACCCTAAGTCGCGAGCAAAAACAACTCAGCCGCTTACACTAACGCAGTGGAACTGCCAAGGTCTCAAGAACCACAAGAAGCGGACTCATCTCCACGTCTATTTTGAGAACCTTGAGTTCCTCGTCGCCGTGGTTGCCCTTCAGGAACCCGGCGCCGGTGCCAAACTCACAAACTACACTACATTTCAACACAACCCGCAAACATGTATACTTGTTCACAAGCGATACACAGCGCAGGAGGTGACACTTCCCACAACACCGTCTTTCCCATACACGGTGCTTTTAGTGCTGCCCCTAAAGCGGTCTGACCTACCTGTACACATTCTAAATATCTACTGCCCACCGAAACTTAAGAACGTCACGTTCAATGAAATTTTCACTCAAGCTATGCAGGTGGCGGGTAGGGATCCCCTCCTAATCGTCGGCGATTTCAACGCCCCGAGCAGGCTATGGGGATACCCCCGGGAGGACAGGCGTGGGAGGAAGCTTGCGTTACTTCTTTCCACACTTGGACTCACCCTGCACACTGACTCCGCCAACCCAACACGTGTCGGCAATTCCATTCAACGAGATACTTGCCCGGATCTCACATTTACACGCAACATACGCCATGCCGACTGGCTGAATACAGAGGACACTCTAGGTAGTGATCACTGTATAATCAACACAACCATTTACATGCGTCCCCTGAAACGCCCACTAAAACAAGCTCGTATTTCTGACTGGACGACATTCCGCACCTCTCTACCTATCGTAGACCCCCTCCAGTCGGGATACGACGCCGGGTCCAGATCGCTCACGTCTACACTCACAAAACACGAAAAGCAGAAACAGCTCACAGAAACACAAACAGACGTGGACAACCACCTTCTCCACCTTTGGGAGGCCCGTCGCAGCCTCACGAAGCGATGGAAGAAACAGAAACATAACAGACGCCTAAAGAACCGCATCCTCGAACTCACACAACGGGCAGCGGAATATGCTACTCAGCTAGCCGACACTAACTGGGTGGACCGGTGCAACGCGGCTGCTCGCCAGATGTCTGGCCGCAACACGTGGCGCCTGTTCCGCGCTCTCATCGATCCAATACAAACACGCATGGAAACCCAACGCCAATTACATAGGGCCTTGCACAACTTTAGAGGAACGACAAAACAGCTAGCGCACACGCCCAGGGATCGCTACCTGTGCACTACTAAGGACCCCCGGCAGGCGGCGTACTCGTATGCAGGCGATGAGAACACGGAGCTGGACAAGCCTTTCCAACTCCACGACCTCCGGGCAGCCTTAAGCAAAATGCAGCGGGGCACTGCACCCGGGCGCGACAAGGTTACGGTCAAGCTCTTGGCCAACCTTCCCGACGCAGCCTACGCCGCGCTCCTCAAATACATCAATAGCATTTGGGACGGAGATACTCCTCTCCCTCTCGATTGGAAATCGGCTCTCGTGACCTTTATTCCGAAGGCCGGCAAGCCTATTGATGTGGAGAACCTTCGCCCCATCTCCCTCACGTCTTGTGTCGGCAATCTGATGGAGACGATGGTGCGCGACAGACTCTCCGATTTTCTCGAAACACAGCACACTTTCGCGGACACCACGTTCCGTTTTCGCCCTCACAGGTCTGCACAGGATATACTTCTGTAGCTTCACCACGACATCTTAGATCCTGTCGAATGTCCCCACAACGACAAGGTGGTCCTGGCCTTGGATCTTAAAGGCGCATTCGACAACGTCAAACACGAAGTAATCCTGGACCACCTCAGTAACACCAACTGTGGCCACAAAACATTCAACTACATAAAACAATTTCTTACAGACCGTCAAGCCTACGTACGCATACAAGATGCGGAACACGGGCCATACACCATCGGCTCGAGGGGAACACTTCAAGGCTCGGTCCTGTCTCCCCTCCTCTTCAATTTGGCAATGCTCCATCTTCCCTCCAAATTGTCTTCTTAGCCCGGGATACATCACACTCTTTATGCGGATGACATTACAATCTGGGCCACACAAGGTAACCTGGGCCACATGGAATCCTGCCTGCAAGCAGCGGCGACCCTAGTCGACGACTACGCGGCCAACTGCGGACTCCAGTGCGCCCCATCTAAATCAGAATTTGTGCACATACGTCCCTCCCCTCGGGACACAACACCGCTTCGCATCATTCTCCCCTCGGGACCGATCCGGGAGTCCAAGGAGATGTCCTTGGTCTCTTCATACACCATCAACGCAGGGTCGACACTACCCTAGCCAAACTTCGCACAGTGGGAGACCAGGTGGGACGCATGGTCCGCCGGGTCTCCAACAAGCGGGGCGGATTGCGAAGCAAGGTTGCACTGCGGCTTGCCCATGCTTTCGTGACGAGTAGAATCCTCTACTCAACCCCCTACTTGCACCTGTGCAAACATGATGATGACGAACTGGAGGTCATCCACCGGAAAGTCATCAAGCGGGCTCTCGACGTCCCGGTCACCACGTCCAACCAGCGACTTCCGGCCTTGGGCGTGGTAAACACATTCCGGGAGCTTCGAGAAGCCCATTTAGTCAACCAATACACGCGTCTTGCACAGACCACGTCCGATCGCCGCCTCTTGGACCGGATACACATCAAACATGAACTACCATATTGAGGAAAGGGAGAGAGTGCCAGAACCCTGGGGTGGTATTCTGCCGGTGTCGCCTTTTCCGACATGTCGCATATGGGCGGGGCCTAAAAAAGAGCTTACAGATGCTCGAAGAAGCGGAAAAAGCCGCCGGCACATTCGTCTGCGGTGCATTCATTCACTCCGAGAAGCGACAATTTACCACTGCTGATCCATCAGCAGCAGTAGTTTCGTATCTTTTATAGCAAGAATATTTGCCATCACATGACGTCTAATGTTCAAAAAAACATTTGCAAATTTAATATAAACTCGCTTTACTTCATTTAAGTCTATAAAACACCGCGAAAAAGCTCCAAATCTATTTTTCTTTCGTTGCGGACGGTTGTGCTAGGTTTCGGCTGCGTTTTGGGCAGTTGCAGACGGTAGCAGTGTAGCTGGATGTCCCATTAGGCTTGCGCGCTCCAGAATCGAGAGCGTATCTAAAAAACTAGGCTTAATTGCAGCTTAAACTTTATCGTCGAAGCAAGGTAAGTCATAGCGAAAAGTAACAACACCAGTAGTTGCCGGTAAACATGCCGACCGGAATCGCAAGGACTGCTGAATTGGCTGAAGCGGGTGGCTCCCGCTTGAAAGGACGTCGCCATGTTTTCACGCCAAGGGTGCAAAAGCCGCAACTGCCGATTGCGTTCGTACGCTAACGGTAGCCCGTCGCCCGCGCGAATCGCTTCAGCGCATTCCGTTGTTCGACTAAGCGTAGTAAATTGGGGCGACGTCACGATGACGTAGCAGGAAGGCGGGTCCGTGTCGTCACGCCGCCGTCACCGCGGCTCGAGCCAATCAGCGAAGAGCGAATGCGACATGTCGCAAAAGGCGACACCGGGAGAATACCACCCCTGGAGACGCGCCCTCCGGGTCCGACCCCTTCCCCGCAACATGTCCAGAGAAGACCATAGCGGTCGTCGCCAGGCGCGCGCGGAAGCGTTGGCGCGATACTATGGTAACCAAGAACATGTGTATTACGTGGACGTTGCCGGCCCACACCACGGGGTGTGGTACACGGCCGCAGTCGTACACAACACAAACACAGTTAACGGGCTCACTTTCAAAGCCTACAGCGCAACTTACGCGGAGGAGATTGCCATTGCTCTGGCTCTCACTACTCCCAAGTCGAAACACATCATCACCTTCTCGCGAGGGGCCTGTCGGAACTATGAGTTGGGCTGGGCTCCCCCGCTTCGCTGGCGCATATTGGAATATAGCTGCCGATGCGAAGATCCAACTCCACGCAACCTGATTTGGGCCCCCGGTCACCAGGGCCTCCAGGGAAACGAACAGGCCGATCAGGCCGCCTGCGCACTCTCTCCCCGGGCTATCTCCCTGTCCTTGGACGCCTACTCCCAATCAGATAATCCGGCCCTTACATTCAAACACATCACCGATTACTACAAGGAGGAGCACCGGCGCTACCCGGCCCCTTGTAAGGGACTGGATCGCGCTGACGAGCGCCTCCTCATCAAAATTCTTACTAACACTGTACTGTGCCCGGCGGTACTTCAACATTTCAACGCATCCTTTGATGGCACGTGCCAGTTCTGTGGGGTGGTGGCTGACACCTTCCACATGGTTTGGGCGTGTCAATCAAACCCATCTATCCCCCCCAACCCCAACCACACCAGAGAGGACTGGGAGGCGGCCCTGCTCGGCTGTCAGGACCTAAAGACCCAAAAGGCCTTAGTTCAGGACGCGGGCGGCGTTGCTTGCCAATGGGGCCCCGGAATGTGGGCTCCACCTAGTATTGTTAGGGGAAAGGGCCAATAAGGACTACCCCAATCACCTATCTGTAAATATTTATTGCACTATAAATGTTTTTCACCACCACCTCTCAGTCCCAACAACAACAACGGGCTCCGGAAATTCCAACCACCAGGAGTTCTTTAATGTGCACACACATGGAACAGTACACGGGCCTCTACAATTTTGCCTCCATAGAAATTCGACCACCGTGTCGGTAACGAATCCACGTCTTTAGGGTCAGCAGCCGAGTGCCATAACCACTGAGCCACGGCGGCGACAAGAGAAACTTTATTATTAGAGAAACTTTATAATTAGAAAGGAATTCGGAGCCGGCCCCTGGGTCCCCGCACGACCCCACTGTACTCAAATATTTATGTTCCTAAGGCCCATAACACTGGCAGCTGATGACATGAACGGCTGGAGAAAATGCCATTCTATGGCATTTTATTGCCATAGAATGTCGGGATTTAGTGCACACCGGCTCTGTGTGGCCCTGGTGGGAGCGACTTTCTCAGCCCACGAAACGAGTGCCAGTTGGAAGGTCATGTCTGGCCTTCTGAGGGGTTGGTTCCATATTTCGAACACGGGTACTCCGGCTCGGTAGACGAGCGCCTTGGAATGATGGAAACCCATAACTGCCCTCTTGAAATGGTGTACACCTCAACCATGCTTCAAGCTAAGTGCCGGTAGTGACAGGTGTTCGCTCCATGCGTTGGCATTGACAACGTTGCGACAGAAACGCGGCGCTGAAGCCATAGGCCATCGGCGTTCATTGTGTGAATTGGCGTTGGCGTTGACCAGGTTTTACACTTCGATCATTTTAAGGAAAGGAAGTGCGCATAATGGCTCCCTGGGTCAGTGGACGCCTGATTGGTTTATTGGTTTGGTTTATTGGGGTTTAACGTCCCAAAGCGGCTGACGCTATGAGAGACGCCGTAGTGAAGGGCTCCGGAAATTTCGACCACCTGGGGTTCTTTAACGTGCACTGACATCGCCTGAATCGGTACGTGGAGTGGTGAGAGAGAGACGTGAGCTTCAGGCATTACAAGGATGTGCCAGAAACGTGGCGCTGAAGCCATAGGCCATCGGCGTTCATTGTGTTCATTGGCGTTTTCCAGTGTCACGGTGATGGGGGCTGTGGGACAGTTTCGTGTTGTGGGGCGGATCCCGGAGGTAAACACTCTCCGGGTACTTGGCCTCCACATCCAGAACAACGGGAAAAACACACTCACCATACAGAAACTCAAGCAGACAACTGTGTCGATATCACACCTAATCCGCCGCGTTTCTGCACACCACCGGGCCATGAAGGAGCATGACCTATGTCGTCTCATTCATGTCTTCGTCCTCAGCCGCTTTATCTTCACGCTCCGCTACCTGAAACTCCAGGCTAGGGAAATCTCCACCCTGGATGCCATGATTCGAACAGCATTTAAGACAGCATTACACCTACCCCAAAATACCTCAACCGAAAAACTCTTTCAACTAGGCCTGCACAATACGATAGGGGAGCTTATTGAGGCCCACCGACGGACACAATACATACGTCTCGCGAGAACCACCACCGGGAGACACATCCTACACACCCTCGGTATACGCCTACCAGTTACCGATCCCACACAGCTCCAGGTACCCCGCACGAACCCCGCCGCAGAGCTCACGCACGGGCACTCCACAAATACTATGGCACGGAACCGTATGCCGTTTGGGTGGATGCCGCATGCACGGGCGAGGACGCGGTTGTCGCCATCACGAACCTCTCCCTCCAACCCATTGCCACACTTCACATAACCCCTACTGCCACTTCGGAGGAGGCCGAAGAGGCCGCCATTGCCCTGGCCATCACCCGCACGGAGGCGCGATATATACTGTCAGATTCCAAAACTGCCATACTAAATTTTGCTCGCGGGAGAGTTCACGTCCCTGCATTTCGCATACTGGACTCCCTCGCCGCGCACCCGCCCCGCCATGTGGAGCTGATATGGGTGCCTGCCCACTCCGGGAATCCCGGAAACGAGGCCGCCAACGCTTTAGCCCGAGCTTCTCTCAACCGGGCACCGGCGGCCTCCGACCTGGGGTTCTCGCGGGAGCGCATGCACTCATTCAGTGAAATGACGCAGGCCTACAAAGCCGAGCGTCGGCTCTACCCCCCACCTCATCCTTCCCTCGACAATTACCATCAGACACTTTGGAGGCGGCTCCAAACACGCACTTTGCCCTCCCCTTATATACGCTCGCGATATCACCCAGTCCACACGAACCCTTCCTGTACCCTCTGCCACCACCCCAAAGCCACCCTCGACCATATTCTTTTCCTCTGCCCGGCGGATCCTCCCCCGCGGGGCCTGGAGCACCTTACCTCATGGGAGGCTTGGGAGACCCTACTGCGCTCCGAGGACCCGGCCAAGCAAGCCATCGCCACCGGCCGGGCTGCCAGCGTCATGAGCCTCCGGGACATGAACGTTTGAGTGCAGTGGGGCCGTGCGGGGGCCCAAGGACCGACGTGTCCAAAACTCCCTTGTTATAAATAAAGTTTTCATCATCATCATTCATTGGCGTTGTCAACGTTTTACACTCCGATCATTTTAAGGAGAAGGCGCGTGGCGAGGCACGCCAGCTATGCGTAGTGAAGTCAATTGCTCCTCGCGCATGCGCAGTATGGTCGTGCAAGAGCACGCGAAACGGCGAGACTGTGGGCAATGTAGCTCACGCAACAATATATGGCTACGCGCAGATGTTGCTTTCGCAATCCTCCAGGTTTAACCAGAGCCAAAACACAGGCAATTTTAAGGCGGAAGCCTTTAATGTCTCATCGTTGTAAGCAGCAGTTGTCGACAGAAAATGTCACGCTTTTCAATTGGTGGAAACGGTCGTGACGTCACAGTGCGCGAATTTCAAACGGGGCCAATTGTACTTTGCCTAGTAACCATGCAACCAATTGAAGGGATCGTATAGTGATGCTCCAATTAAGTGGGACTGAGCTTAGTTAATTGCTTAATTACCCAATTAGCCTAATTAGCTGTACTAGTCAGGCCATATAAATAAATAAAACCGATTAAGAAATTGGTCGAGCTCAGGAATCGAACCCCGGTCTTCGGCGTGAGAGACGAGCATGCTATCCACTCGGCCATGCCTGCTCTTTTTTTTTTTTTGTCTTTATTGCCTGACGGCCATGCCAGCTCGATGGTTTGGAATGAACAAAGGCGCGTCTAGTGAATACGGTGTCTTCACTCACTCTCATCCTCCTCCATTCTCTTCCCGCAAGGTTTAGGTGTCCACCGACAAATGAGACACAGATACATTTCCTTTCCTCAAAAACCAATTTACTGACGAGCGAGGCGTAGAACCGAATGGGCTATGGCGTTCTATGGACTCCTTGGCAGCGTTGCAAGACGCTGTCGCGTTCCACTATTTGGGGTATCAGTGACCACACTTTAGGTCAAAAAAGTGCCCCCTGAATTTTGTGAGACAGTTACTGCGTAATTTCCTTTCCTCAAATACAATTTTCATTTTCTTCATTACGGCTCCTCTTTATCTATCTTCTTTCACTCCCACTTCCTCCCTTCCTCTACGGTGCAGTTCAGGTGTCCACCGAGATGACAGAGAATTACTGCGCCATTTCCTTTCCTCAAAAAGCGTTGCGTTCAAAGCTCGCGCTGAACGGGTGGTGCTCCGTGGACTCCCTGGCAGCGCTACAACGCGCTGTCGCGTTCCACTCCTAAAGGCGAAGCTTAAGCGTAATTAATTTAGCAGTTAATTAGTATTCAGGCATTAATCAGTAATTTATCATTAATTAGTGATTTGTCATCACTTAGTAATTAGTACTCAATTATATGTGACGCCACCGGTGCCACAGAAACAGCGAAGGTGGTGCGGAAAACGCTTCCGCCTCTACCCACTTTAGACAGTCAAAGTGCCCCCTGAATTTTTTTTATGCAAAGCATTTTACTAGAGCTACACTACAGCCCGTCGAGCGCGGCGGTGGAGCTACCATTGACCTTTAGCGTGACCACGTGACACCACGTGACAACATGACGTCACATTAGAGGAGAGATGGGCTGCCGGCTCGCGCGGTCGGCCGCGGCGGTGGAGGCTCCACATCACGGGCGCGGCGGCTGACCACGTAACAACATGACGTCACAGCAGAGGAGAGATGGGCTGCCGGCTCGCGCGGTCGGCCGCGGCGGTGGAGGCTCCACATCAGAGGCGCTGCAGCTGACCACGTGACGCTACAGCAGCGGTATAAAGCTGAGCTTGCCTCGCTCTCAGGCCCGTGCAATTTCCTTTTCATCCTTCCCTCAGTCACAACAACAACAACAACAACTCTCCGGGCACTTACGAGGCGGCCAGGTGTTGGGATGCCGCCTAGAAGCATGGCTGATTTGAACGAGAAGCGAAAGCTTCAGCGTGCCACAGAGACCGATGAAGAGCGGGATGAACGTCAACCAAGGAAAGCCATGTATTACCAAGCCTAGCCATCATTATGCTTCGCATCTGACTACGCTTAACCTTTCCTAAGCCTCAGCCATTTTTTTTCCATGCGCGATAAACGGAGCTAAGGCTTGTATTCTTGCTGGAGCTGTTTTCCAGCGCAGCCCCTTCCAAGGCGTCCGCGCTCGCGCGGAGTCTCATCCGATTGTATAATCACCAAGGCAGTCACGGACATTACCATCGACATTGCTGGAAAACGCATCCTCCATGGACCCACACCGAACACGGCACTGTGTGACACTGTAGAGGCTGCTAGGCTCGAAAGGTTGAATAGCTAATAAATTGCTGGTACTGAGGGAAAGGGAATTTAATATGTGTGCCACTTGCTGCACTATGTTAGTTGCACTAAATTTTATTCGCTCTTGAAAGTTGGCACCGATATCTTAAGATTCCCAGCAGGCTCCCCCTGTAGGAAAGAACCGTTTTAGAAAATTTGGAGGACGCTAAAGCTTCGCCTTCAAGTGTGAAACGCGACAGCGTCTCTCAGCGCTCCCAGGTAGTCCACGGAACGCCATCGCCTGTTCGGCACGATCCTTGCACGTTGGGCAAATCGAAAACTAGTTTCATGAGAAAAGGAACGACGCAGTAACAGTGTCGCTTGTCGTGGTGGACACCCGTGCCGCGCATGATTCGATTTTTAAGCATGAAATGCTTTTAGCTCCCGTTTTCGGCAGTGTGGTGACGTCACGCTGAGACTGAGAGCCAACATCCGGGCACTGAATTCCACTCATCTGGGCACTGAATTCCACATATCCATATCCGGGACCTGAAACGAGAGAATCCGGGCACCGTACGAGATTTAACGAGACTCTCTAAGCCCTCCTACAGGACCGGCATACAAGCGCCGGTAGCTTCGCGCCGAACGGGTGGTGGCGTTCCTCCCTTCCTGCACAGTTCGGTTCGGGTGTCCACCGAGATGACGGAGAATTACTGCGCCATTTCCTTTCCTCAAAAAGCGTTGCGTTCAAAGGGCAAAGCATCGCGCCGAACGGGTGGTGGCGTTCCTCCCTTCCTTTACGCGGCGGTTCGGGTGTCCACCTAGATGGCAGAGAATTACTGCGCCATTTCCTTTCCTCTAAAAGCGTTGCGTTCAAAAGGCAAGGCATCGCGCCGAACGGGTGGTGGCGTTCCTCCCTTGCTTTACGCTGCGGTTCGGGTGTCCACCGACATGACAGAGAATTACTGCGCCATTTCCTTTCCTCAAAAAGCGTTGCGTTCAAAGGGCAAGGCATCGCGCCAAACTGGTTGTGGCGTTCCTCCCTTCCTTTACGCTGCGGTTCGGGTGTCCACCGAGATGACAGAGAATTACTTCGCCATTTCCTTTCCTCAAAACGCGTTGCGTTCAAAGGGCAAGGCATCGCGCCGAACGGGTGGTGGCGTTCCTCCCTTCCTTCACACTGCGGTTCGGGTGTCCACCGAGATGACAGAGAATTACTGCGCCATTTCCTTTCCTCAAAAAGCGTCGCGTTCAAAATGCAAGGCATCGCGCCGAACGGGTGGTGGCGTTCCGTGAACTGCCTGGCAGCGCTACAACCCGCTGTCGCGTTCTACTCCTAAAGGCGAAGCTTAAGCGTCATTTTTTACGCAGCCCCCGATTAGAAGTTCGCCGGCTCGAATTCCTGTCGTGAGCTAGGCTCGGACTTAACTAGTAAGTTTAGGTTGCATGAAACGCTGAATCCTATGACACCGTCTGGAACATCAGCGGCAAACGTTTGGCATCATACCATTTTTTCAGACGCGCGGGGCACACAACTACAAATACGACGTCGACGACTTCTCGACCGAACGAGATGCATAGGCAGTCTCGCGATAGGGTGTGACACAAGAAACAAGAAACGCGCAAAGGCGCATTTTCTGCCCTCATCTCGATGCCTTTTGTAGTGTGAGCTGCAATGGCCGAGGGTGAGCTGTTTCGCGCTGCTCCTGGAGACCCATGCTGCGCATGCGCTAGGAGCAAGTGACGTCACTATGCACAGCTGGCTCCACTTCCGAGCCGCGGCAGGACCGCCCGATAACAGGGAACTGGACGAGAGACTGATAAATTATACAGAAATAGTGGAAAATTACAACCTATACAGGAGACTCTTTCCTCCCCCAGACAAAGAGCTCGCTAACACAGAGGCTACGGCTTGGAGGAGACTACAGGCTAAAAATTTCATACACCCAGTGTGGGCATCGCATGTCTTAAAAGATGAGGATATTGATGATAAGTGTAGGAGGTGCGGGGAGACGGGGACCCTCGACCATGTGATTTGGGAATGTGCGGATTCTCCAGGGTTCCGAGAGAAAATAGACAGTAGAGAGGCCTGGGAAACTCTTCTGCAGAGCACGGACCCCGTCGCGCAGAAGAAAGCGGTCCATCTGGCGATAGCTGCCGCGAGGAGCCAGAAGCTCCTTGCCTGTCTCTAGTCGCGGAGGTCCCGGCCCCTGCCCCTTGGCCTGCGTGCCGGAGGTAGGGAGTAGGGGGCCTTCATTCTGATGGCCAGATTGAAGAGCAGCGGGTAAAGTACCGCGCCTTGAGGGGTTCCCCGCGTGCCGAGTAGGTAAGGACCATGATCTCTATCTTGAATTCGAATGTAAGATTGACGATCCATTAAAATTGGCTTACGTATTGGAATGTGTTGAGGCCACAGTCGGTGTGACTTAGGCTAGTCATCATCATCATCATCAGCCTGACTACACCCACTGCAGGGCAAAGGCCTCTCCCATGTCTCTCCAATTAACCCTGTCCTTTGTCAGTTGCCGCCACTGTATCCCTGCAAACTTCTTAATCTCATCCGCCCACCTAACTTTCTGCCGTCCCCTGCTACGTTTGCTTTCTCTTGGAATCCACTCCGTTACCCTTAAGGACCAGCGGTTATCTTGCCTTCGCATTACATGCCCTGCCCAAGCCCATTTCTTCCTCTTGATTTCAACTAAGATGTCATTAACCCGCGTTTGTTCCCTCACCCACTCCGCCCTCTTCCGATCTCTTAACGTTACGCCTATCATTTTCCTTTCCATAGCTCGCTGCGTTGTTCTTAACTTAAGCTGAACCCTCTTTGTTAGCCTCCACGTTTCTGCCCCATAGGTGAGTACCGGTAGGATACAGCTGTTGTATACTTTTCTCTTCAGGGATATTGGTAAGCTACCATTCATGATCTGAGAGAACCTACCATATGCGCTCCACCCCATTCGTATTCTTCTAGTTATTTCCCTCTCATGATCCGGATCTGCGGTCACTACCTGCCCTAAGTAGACATATTCTCTTACTACTTCCAGCACCTCGCTACCAATTGCGAACTGCTGTTCCCTTGCTAGGCTGTTGAACATTACTTTGGTTTTCTGCATGTTAATTCTTAGCCCCACCGTTCTGCTCTGCCTGTCTAACTGATTGATCATGCTTTGCAGTTCTTGTCCTGAGTGGCTTAGCAAGGCAATGTCATCAGCGAATCGCAAATTGCTCAGGTATTCTCCATTAACTCTTATCCCCAACTGTTCCCATTCCAGTCCCCGGAATACCTCTTGTAAGCAGGCAGTGAAGAGCATTGGCGAGATCGTGTCTCCCTGCCTGACCCCTTTCCGTATTGGAATTTTATTGCTGACTTTATGGAGAACTATAGTAGCTGTGCAGTCGTTATAAATATCTTCCAATATTTTCACATAACACTCTTCTACACCCTGATTCCGCAATGCCTGCATGACAGCTGAGGTTTCCACCGAGTCAAATGCTTTCTCGTAATCAATGAAGGCTATATATAAGGGTTGGTTATATTCTGCGCATTTCTCTATCACCTGATTGATAGTGTGAATGTGGTCTATTGTCGAGTATCCTTTACGAAAGCCTGCCTGATCATTTGGTTGACTAAAGTCCAAGGTTGTCCTGACTCTATTAGCGATTACCTTAGTAAATACCTTGTAGGCAACGGACAATAAGCTGATTGGTCTGTAATTCTTCAAGTCCTTCACATCTCCTTTCTTATGAATTAAGATAATGTTAGCGTTCTTCCAAGCTTCAGGTACTCTCGAGGTCACAAGGCATTGCGTATAGAGGGTGGCTAGTTTTTGTAGCACAATCTCTCCTCCGTCCTTCAACAAATCTGCTGTTACCTGATCCTCACCAGCTGCTTTCCCTCTTTGCATTGCTCCTAAGGCTTTCTTTACTTCCTCCTTCGTTACTGGCAGGATGTCCCATTGCTGTGCTTGACTGCCTCCCTCAGTAACTTGATGATTACATTCGCTACTGTATAGATTTGTGTAGAACTCTTCGGCTAATTCAACTATCTTATCCATATTGCTGATGACATTGCCCTGTTTGTCTTTTAGCGCATACATCTGGTTTTTACCTATGCCCAGTTTTCTCCTCACTGATTTTAGGCTACCGCCGTTCCTTAGAGCATGCTCAATTTTCTCCATGTTAAACTTTCTTATGTCGGCTACCTTGCGCTTATTTATTAACTTCGATAGCTCTGCTAGTTCTATCCTGTCTGTGGAGTTAGACGTCCTCATGCTTTGGCGTTTCTTAATCAGATCTTTGGTCTCCTGAGATAGCTTGCTGGTATCCTGTCGAACCATCCTACCACCTACTTCTGCGGCGCACTCTGTAACGATAGCTGTAAGATTATCATTCATTGTTTCAACACTGCGGTCGTCTTCATCAGTTAAAGCGGAAAATCTGTTTTGCAGCGACATTCTGAATTCCTCTACCTTCCCTCTTAATGCTAACTCGTTAATAGCCTTTCGCTTCACCAGTTTCGTCCGTTCCCTCTTGAAATCTAAGCTAACACGAGACCTTACCATTCTGTGGTCGCTACAACGGACCTTACCGAGGACCTCCACATCCTCTACGATGCCAGGGTGTGCGCACAATATGAAATCTATTTCATTTTTAGTCTCACCATTGGGGCTCTTCCAAGTCCACTTCCTGTTTGCTCGTTTGCGGAAGAAGGTATTCATACTCCGTAAATTATTTCTATCTGCGAACTCTACTAATAACTCTCCCCTACTGTTCCTAGAACCTAGGCCATAGTCACCTACCGCCTTGTCTCCAGCCTGCTTTTTACCTACCGTTGCATTAAAGTCGCCCATCAGCACAGTGTACTGTGATTTTACTTTGGTCATTGCCGATTCCACATCCTCATAGAAGCTTTCAACTATCCGGTCATCATGGCTTGATGTAGGCGCGTAGGCCTGCACCACCTTCAGCTTGTACCTCTTATTAAGCCTAATTACGATAGCTGCCACTCTCTCGTTAATACTGTAAAACTCCTCGATGTTGCCAGCTATATCCTGATTAATGAGGAATCCCACACCTAGTTCTCGCCTATCTACTAATCCAAGATAGCACAGTACATGCCCGCCCTTTAATACTGTATACGCCTCATCTGTCCTCCTAACCTCACTAAGCCCTATGACATCGCATTTAATGCCGGCTAATTCCTCCAATAGCACTGCTAAGCTAGCCTCACTTGATAAGGTTCTTGCGTTAAACGTTGCCAGGTTCAGTTTCCAATGGCGGCCTGTCCGGAGCCAGAGATTCTTAGCACCCTCCGCTGCGTCACAGATCTGACCGCCGCCTTGGTCAGTTGCTCCGCAGCCGCTGGGGACTGAGGGCCGAGGGTTAATTGGTTTGTTCATAGAAGGTTGTGGCCAAGTACTACACCAGGGTGGCCAAATCCTGTTCTGGTGAGGAAGTGCGTTGTCGGTTCTGGTCACCGAAATCAGGCCGCACTCCAAGCCTGGTTATGCAATTCCATCGACACGCGGAGCTTCTTTTTTTTTTTAATCCGGTGGAGAATTGCGTGCTTAGGCTAGTGAGTATGATCTAATGTGTTACATTGTCAAATGCCCCTTTAAGATCCAAGGCGAGTACTACCCGGTCATTATGGGGGAATTCGAGGGGGTCAAGGACTCCCGATTGAGTTGCAGGAGGACATCCTGTGCGGATCTGTGTGGGCGGAATCCGAACATGGTGCTCGCAAAGACCTGTTTGTGTTCAAGATATGTAGATAACCGATCCCGCACCATCGTCTCCATTAGTTTGCCCACACATGAGGTGAGAGAGATGGGGCGGAGGTTATCTGTGCCAATTGGTTTGCCAGCTTTAGGAATAAAAGTGACCAAAGCCGTTTTCCATTCGATTGGCAGGGGGGTGTCCCCGCGCCAAATCGCATTGACGTATTCCAGGAGGGACTGGTATGCCAAGTCGGGCAGGTTCGTCAAAAGCTTGACGGTGGCCTTATCCCGTCCTGGCGCAGTGCCCCGTTTCATTTTGGCGAGAGCCGCCCGCAGATCATGGAGCTGGAAAGGTTGATCCAGCTCCGTGTTCTCTCTGCCTGCATAAGAGTACGCAGATCCACGGGGGTCTTGGGCTGCACACAGATACTGGTCCCGAAGTTTCTGGGCCAGTTGAGTGGTGTTGCCAGGAAAAGCGTGCAGGGCTCGCTGCAAATGTTTTTGTGTTTCGGTTCGTGTTCATTCCTGTTCATACCTCCTGTTCATTCGTAATAAATGTTTTCACCACCACCACCATTCTGATGGAAAATAAAGGTTTATCAACAACAACAACAACTGGCGTGCATCGCCGCGCGCGCTTGCCTTCCTTTGCTTAAAATGATCTGTGTGAAACGTTGACAACACCAACTCCAATTAACACAACTAACGGCGACGCATGTGGCTCGCCTCACGTACCTCTAAGCACCATTCAGGCGTCCACTGACCCAGGGAGCCATTATGGGCACTTCTTTTCCTTAAAATGACCGGAGTGCAAAACTTTGTCAATGCCAACGCCAATGAAGAGAGAGAGAAAAAACTTTATTGTACAAGGAATTCGGGGCACGCCCCAGGGTCCCCGCACGACCCCACTGCACTCAAGTGTTTATGTTCCTAAGGTCCATAACACTGGCAGCCCGGCCGGTGGAGATGGTCTGCACGGCCGGGTCTTCCGAGCGCAGCTGGGGCTCCCAGTCCTTCCAGGTCTAGAGGTTCTTTAGGTACCCTGGCGGAGGGTCCGCCGGGCAGAGGGAAAGGATGTGGAGGAAAGAGGCGAAGGGCCAATGAACACAACGAACGCCGACGGCCAATGGCTTTAGCGCCGCGTTTCTGGCACAACGTTGTCAATGCCAACGCATGCAGCGCGCATCTGTCACTACCGCCACGTATCTTCACGTGTTGAGCCCGGGTGCGGCACCAGCGGAGCCGTACTCACCGCCGGAATCATGCCATGATGTTGCAGCGCAGGTTATCTGAAGACAAATCGTCAGCACCGATGAGAAATCCTCCACAAAGATTGGCAGAGACAAGCGGGCGCAGCCCGAGAGCTGCCTGACTTACTCGTATTACTCATAACAACGTTCTTAAGCTATCGGATTGCCACAGCTACTCGTTTAATGAAAGATTTTCATCTGCTCCCTCGATATTCGCGAGTTTCGTCAATGTTCCGTTCGCTTTATATTGTGTGTTGTCATAACAGGTGGCCGGTTATTTCTTCTCCTAATCGCCGACCGCTCTCATCAGGATCATTTCTTCTTTATCTTGAACTTGCAAAGAAACCAAATGGCAAACCTGCTATTTTCTTGCCGTGTCTGTCGACTAGTGATTTGAACCCCTTCTTTAAAAATCCTGTTCAATAATGTTTTGGTCATTCGTTGCCTATACTTAAACATTTAGTGCAAAATTATTGGTTAACTTTCTGCATGAAGAATGTGAGTTGTGCTGCAGACCAATGTGTTTCGAGAAAGGTGGGGGAAATTGTAAAGAAAAAACTGGTTTTCTTCTAAAACTAACAAAGCATGAGAAAAGAGAATATGTAAAAAAAATTTCCCATGAAATAACAACTAAAGAATTTAGCAGATAGTTAAGTGGGGAGTCTTGCGCTCCAGTTTAGGAGAGAGGAATCTCCTTTCCGACCTTGCACTTGGCAAGCAGCAAACTGCTTTACCTTATGGCTGAAAAATATGTCCATCAATAGCGGAACATTATTTCCAATTGTTTTTCAGAAACTCGATTAATTCAGCCACAAACAACAGCTGAAGTCACTTTGAGTGTTTCGGTTAAAATTTTTGCGCCGACCGGTTAAATTATTAAAAAATATGACAGCATAACTCTAATAAGGTCTCGTTGCACGCGCTACTCATAATTATTAAAAAGTTGCTCTAAATATTAATTTCAGTGGCAAGCATGAATATGCAGGTGATGATGCAAAAAATGCGGTATAAATAGCAACGGCAATAAGTATAACAAGTTTACTCTACTTTGGCGATTTTTCAGCGTTCTTATGTAATCATTAGAAGCGTGTTAGTAGGCTGCTAATTTTTCAGTGCTCCAAAATCCTTGATGTGATTTATACAAACGTTTCTTTCTGCTTGGCAGGCTCTCAGTGTGAGCGTTGTGCCAAGGAGCGTTGTTGATGGAGGGAATACTCTAAGTGGGAATTAACTTTTCGGCTAACTCATTGGTTTCAGTAATAAAACACAAATCTTTTGGCTGCACACTTGAATCATCGAAGGCAGTACAGAAAGCGTCGAAGAAAGTAGAGAGATCCGTGTTAATTAATTCAAAATGGGCATTTTTCCAGACATGATGGTTATATTATTTGCTCATTTTGGTCGTGAAACGTTGAAGTCGAACTGAACGACAGAATGATCACTGAACGGATGTAAGTAAGTAATGATGGAAATAAAACAAGGTTCCTTGGTTATTAGCAATAGCTGAAGGGTGTTAGGAAGTTGTCGCGTTGTTCTGATAGGCCGTGTTATGGCCGGATGGAGAACAAGGCATTGGGTTCATTATCGCAGACTATTCTCGATATATTGATTTGACTGCTGATTGAAAAGATATTAATTGTGTATTGTGTTTTATTTGCAAGAGTCAATTCCGAAAATCATATAAGCGTAATTTTGGTAATTAGTGTGAGAAGGAGCAGGGCATATGAGCCAGGTACAGTTTTTCGCAACATATTTCGTTACCTACCGTGAAAATCCTGAGGTTACTACTATTATTAATTTTCTTAGCATACAGGGGTTTATTGATAGCCAGAAGAACACAGCCGCCTTGTCCTATCGCATGGTCGCGGCGACAAACTTAGAAACGATGTGAAATTAAGATGATTTTCTGGTCCTGACATTGAGTACACAGTGAAAGTTCACGGTCTATAATACTACCAAGGTTAGGTGTACTTGCTGCCGAAGTGAAAGAATACGCGTTGTTTTTAATGCATCGAATGTAAGTGCAAGGATAGAAACAGGAGGCGAAATTCTAGAGGCCCGTGTACTGTGCGATGTCAGTGCACGTTAAGAACCCCAGGTGGTCGAAATTTCCAGAGCCCTTCACTACGGCGTCTCTCATAGCCTGAGTAGCTTTGGGACGGTAAACCCCAATAAACCAAACCAGAAGCAGATGATAAGCGCCAGCCGCGGCACGGGTTATGGCCTTCACTCATTACGCTGTCTAGCGTGCGGTTGTGCATCAAATGTTTCTTGTTACCGATCAGTTTTTATTGTCGAAGATGAAATAAGGGCTTTTTACGTAAACGCGTCGCAAACGTTATGAGTTGCCTTCGAACAAGGCGTGTGACGAGGGAGCAGTCATCGGGACGCCGTCAGCGTAGCCCTCCGGTCTCCGTACCGTCGCAGTGCCCAGTGAACAGATTGTTTTCTTTTGGTTGCCTCTATCGCGTATTAGCGCACCCTTGCTACACTTTGTACTGCAGCCTTTGTCCTGCAGCCTTTTTGTACTGCAGCCTCAGTACAGCATTCATTTGGATGTATTGCATTCTCTTGTAGAGCACTTCCAAGTGTTCTTATGAATGATTATGCATTCCTCCGTATCATGTTTTTTTTTTGTTATAGAGTATAAAAGCTTCTTTTTTTCTGAACCTTTTACTACGGCCCATTTTCTGGCTTGCGACCGGCGAATGCTGGATACCAAACAGACGCCGCTCTTTCTCACTTGGTAGCTGGATAACGCTTGAGCTTGTAACTCTGATTCGAGGGCATCTCCTGAAGACCGGAACAGCAACCTACAAGATCCAAGGGTGTCTGAAGACGCACGCCACCGGTGCGCATGCGACAATGAAACAAGACGATCAGCGCGTTATATTATCATTTCGGGCAAGATTGCCGCCTTTACAGCGTTTACAATGTGGACCGCATATTCTCGCCATGATTACCTCTAATCGGAGATACCACGACAAATTACACTCATTCACCGCCATGTGTACTGTAAGTCGTCCAGCCAAGATTGAGGAGAATCGAGGTGGTCGTTGCACGTTTCGAACGTGCTCCACCAATTTATCAAAAAAATGGACATTTTCTCTTCGATAGCATGCAGCCTCTCCTGGATGTCATCAATAGTGCTTTTAGGTTTGTTTTTGGCTTCGCTCAATGGCATTGACATCAGAAATAAATCCTGCGTGATTTTCTGAAGAATGAACACTCTGAAGATCTTTCAGTCGTGATCGTTGTCTGAGCTTTTCATCATTGTTGATTGCAGTGCTAGTGTGAGTTTTCAGATTAGAAGCCATGTTGCAGCTTGCGTATTGCAACTGTATTCATCTGCCTAGAAATCAAGTACGAACAGTGTAAAAATTTCACTCAGTTATTTATGGATCTGAAAGATATGGGCTCCATGAAAACTGAATATATTCGTTTAATCTCTAAAACTTCTCTTGAAGGTGAAAGACGCCTAAGGATACCAAGTAATGAACCTTTAAGACGCAGTGACGTTTGTAGCTAAAGTGTATCGTGTTTACGTGAAAAAGAAAAGCGTGTATTTAGGAGGGAGGCAATCGATGGCGATGACGCCGGTCCACCAAGCAATCTACGTAGTCGGTGCAGGTCATCATGCAGCAGTTGCGGGGAGCGCGTTACCTGAAAAATGAGTTCAAGCACTTAGCGCGAGAAATACCATGTAGTAATGCGACCGCTTTAGACATCACATCGTCAATTTCGCGCCCTGCGTCTGTCACAAAAGTCTGTGATTGGTCGATAGAGGTCACGTGACCTTGTGACGTCAGCACAACCTGTCTATGGGAGGTGGAAGTTTGCCCACCAGGTTGTGAGCAACCTGTCCACCGTGGAGCTTCACATGGAGCGTCTTCGTGTGCTCTGTTAGCCACAAGTCGTTGATTAGCGGCGAGGGTGATGAGGTCACAAGGCCACTTAAAAACAGCGCGAAAACTAAAAAAGAAGCGGAGAGCGCGTAACCATGAAAGCGCGAGACAAGCAGGTTGGAACAGGTTCTCTTTGAACTCATTACGCACATGATTAAGTTTGTTCAAGTAAAGATAAGATGGCAATGGCAACATTGTGTATGTGATAAAAGAACTGACATAGTCTAACAAGCATGTAGCAGCAACGTTGTTTCTGATACTGCCACATTCCACTATTAAGTTGACATATGCGTCCTCATAACTTTTTCTCATGCCCTTGTTAACAACGGACACAGATTGAAAAAGAGGCGATCAGGGTGTCGCAGAGATAGAATTGTACATATGGCCCCCGCGGTCGCTCAGTGGTCATGGTGTTTGGTTGCTGACCCCAAAGACGCTGGTTCGATTCCCGACGCAGTGGTCGCATTTTCATAGATGGCAGCTAAATGCCAGAAGACCGTGTACTACGCGACGCTATCGCGCATTAAAGAACTGCAGGCGGTAGAAATTACTGCCAGCCATTTCTGGCCAGCGACGCATAACTTACCGATGACGTCAGCGGCTAGCACAAGGTGGCGCGCGCTATCTCCGTACGCACCGAACGCTCCTCCTCCATTTTCCTTCTCTCACTCTCTTTGCTATCACCATCTTTCATCCACTGCTGCGCTCCGAGCTTCGTTACACCACCGCACAAGTCGCTCAACCCGGAAACATGCGCTTAAGAGCGGCATTCTAAAAATTCTCCCACGATAATGATCTCCACTAGAGCAAAACGTGTTGTGCGGTAAGCAACGGAGAAGCATAGCTGCAGATGATGGCAGAGACACTAGAACACACCGCAAGCGCTCATTTAGTATTTATTATTTATCGTAGCAAAACAACTTCTAAAGCAAATCTCTACCTACATGTGCAAAGATTAATCTTGCGACCTAAAACCAAATTCCAAGACAAATTACGACTAGAGAGAAGGTAACCAACTAATGAAAATGTCAACCCGTCAGGCGCTTTATTCTTTCTTTATAAAAATTTTTTTGTCTAATAAATAAACAATTGACGAAACTGCTTATGTTCTGTCATTTTTTTTGCCGTGTTTACAACGCTTTTTTCAAGTCCTGCTATCAAGAAACCTTATCAAGTGCAGGCAAGGCCTGTGCAGGCAATGTAAAGACTCGCGCACAATGCAGGAAACATGATGTTGTGCAAGCCCCATATTCACACAAAATCTGCAGCTCACAAACAGGATCCACGCGTTTCTCGATAATCTCGAGTCCCTTCCAGTTAAACGAGCCCCTCACAGAATTCACCAGGTCACACGAAACGGACCGGACCTCTTGTTGGGAAGCTGCCCTGAGAAGTTCTCTGCCAGCACACTGCGCAAAGAACGTGCCCAAAAATCACCTCAGTGAAAATGCACTCCACAGTGAATTTTCAGCACAGAAAATTCGCATTATCTTTAACAATCGTAAAAAAAAAGCTTACACTGTTCTGCCTATTGCGCCCTCTGTCCCTGAGCTCTGATATGTATTAAGTGATAACGCCAAAAAATAAAAAAAATGCCGAGTGTTTTGCTGTGCTTCTTAATTAAAGCGCTAAACTCGGCGGAAGCTGGCGCTGTGGTTTTGTCTGCCTTTTGCTAATTTCTCAGACAGACGAAGGCGCAATCACTTTTTGTCAACGTAGGCCTTCGCAACGATCGCATACTTAGAAGGGCATTAACTATGTAGTCTTCGGAAAACAATTCATGTCAACCAGCAGAAACCGATGCTACTGCGAAACCTCCTTAATTTGACGCAGTTAATTGAAACAGCGAACGATTTTTACAAGGATGTAGATGGATGTAAGCAGGTAGATATGGTCTAAGTGAACTCCTTGAAGGCTTTCTATAAAGTTCCACAGCATAAGCTTCTTTTTAAGCTGCGCAGATTAAGAATCAGTGAAAATATAGTACTGTGGATTCAGGCTCATCTAAGTAACCGCAGTCAAGTTGTCAAAATAGAATGCACAGTATCAGACAGGCGTGAAGTCCTGTCGGGGGTGCCACAGGGCTCCATTTTAGGTTAGCTTTTGTTTTTATTGTATATAAATGATACTTCTGCTATCGTTAAATCGCCTGTTGGAATGAAACTTTTTGCCTATTATTTTTTAATGTACGTACTCTCCTGTAGCTTCCCCATCAGATCACATGAATATAAATAGGTGTCGTCAGTCGTTAAACTCGTGGTGCCTGAAATGGGGCATAGAAATAAACTACCAAAAATATAATTACGTGCATGTAACAAGGAAGCAGAATTTTATGGCGTTTCGATGTAATATCAGTGAAAATTCTTTTGATGACGTGTCTCAAATACTTCGGAGGGCCACTAACAAATAATCTTTCCTGGCGCACCCATATTGAAAATCTCTATTTAAAAGCCTACCAGAAGGTCAGTTTCCTGAGGAGGAAGTTGCCGAATTCGACTAGATAAATTAAATTGATTGCGTAAAAGACGTTCGTGCGGCTAATCATAGAGTATGCAAGTGCAGTGTGGAGTCCACATCAAAAGGGTTTAAAACGGAAACTGGAAACATTGCAAAGGATGTCAGCACGTTTTATATGCTCTAAGCACCGCCGCACTAATTCAGTTAGAGAAATTTAAAACAGTGTCAGTTAGAATCATTAGAATAAGGAGAACAAAGCAGAAATGGAAACCTTTTTTCTGATAATGATTGATAAAGTAAAACTTAATAAACAACACTATGTTCACCTCCCCTGAAGCGTTGCCAACGAAAAAATCACAGTAAGGTATTGCAACCTATTATTACACGTACTGATGTCTATCGCTACACTCCTTTTTTTTTTTCGATGCAGCAGAAATTTGGAACCAACTACCAACCGACGTTGTGGACCAAACAGATGTAAAATTTTTGAGATCAGTGTAAACACGTTCCTGGAGGATTGCTGTGCAAATCTCTAATTATGCGTTATTAAGTGTAGTTTAGCGAAGAGAATTGCACCTGCATATTTCTATATGTTTCCCTACCTGTAATGACCCTCATACAGAGGGTTATCAGGTTATCAGGCTGAATAAATAAAATAAATTTCGGCACATAATGTAAAGTTATTTCATTCCAAACGCTGTTCATCACCAAAACCTGGGTGCCAGCATATCAACTTTGTTTTATGTGTCGTCTTATATACACTCCATTCTTTTGCCGTTCAGACGTCGAGCTTCCATTGGGAAGGTCCAGCACTCACCATTACGGGAAATAAGAACTTTTCCATGAAGGACTTCTGCAAGAAGAAGAAGAGCTCCTTTGTACTTGCCGTCATACGCACATGGGAACAATGAAGGGCAAGAAAAGAAGAGCAGTATATGCACGCCGCCTCCCAGAAGGCAGCTCTATGGACGCCAAACTCGAATCATCTCTTTGATCTTCGATGCTGTCGCACGCACAGAACAAAAGTACATATATTTATTGCATTTCTTCAAAGCAGAGTCATCTGAACTGTATCTGTGGCTCGCACTAAGAAAAAACATTATTTACTTCATAAAAGCTCTTAGGTGAACCTCGGTGGATCGGCTGAATGAGTTAGCGGCCAAAAGTTCGTTAGAACCCAGGCTGACTGACTAAAGTTCGGTATATTCAAGGTCAACATAGTAAGTTTGTTACCGCACAGGTCTAGACAAGAAAGTTTCTTATATCCTTGCTGGCACACTTAGGTCCGTTGTATACAAAGGGAGCAGCAGATCTGTTGAAGGACGAAGGGAAGAGTAGGCCAGAAAAACTAGCCACCCTGTATAGGCAATGAAGACCTCAAACGTACTAGTAGCTTCGAAGAACGCTGAAAACATCTTAATCCGTAAGAAGCAAGATGTCAAGGACTTGAAAAATTACAAACCAGTCAGCCTACTGTTCGTTTCTTACTAGGTAGTTACTGAGGTACACGCTACTAGAGTCAGAGCAACCTGAAGCTTCAATCAACCAAATGATCAGGAAGGCTTGCTAAAGGAATCCGCAATAGACCTTATTCGCACTGTGAATCAGATAATAGACAAATGTGCAGAATATAACCAATCTCTATATATAGCCTTCATAGATTATGAAAAGGCATTTGAGTCTGCCGAATCCTCAGCAGTCATGCAAGTATTGCGGAATCAGAGTGTGCAAGACCTTATGTAAAAATACAGTAATATATCTATAAAGGCAGCCCAGCTACCATAATCACCCATACAGTCACCAGTAAAATTGCAATAATTAATGGTGTCAGGCAGGTTGGCACGATCTCGCCAATGCTATTCAATGCCTCTTTATATGAGGTATTAGAGGCCTGGATTGGGAACATTCAATAATGACATTGCCTTGCGAAGTCACTAAAGAGATGAACTGCTGAGCATGATGAATGAGATAGACAGGCAGAACAGAATGGTTAGTCTAATAATTATTATTCAAAAAGCCTAAGTTCTCTTCTACAGCCTCGGAAATAACAGCAGTTTACAGTTGGTAGCGAGGTGCTAGAAGTGGTAAGGAAATACGTCTACTTAGGGAACGTAGTCACGGTAGATCACAATTACGAGAGTTAAATAACTAGAGTAAGAATGGGGTGGAGCCCATTTATCAGGTGCTCGCAAATCGTGAAGGGCAGTTTACAAATATACCTCACAAGAAAAGTATGCAACAGCTGTATCTTACCGGTACTAATCTATGGAGAAAAAACGGGGAGGGTATCGTAAAGGATTCAACTTAAGTTATGAACAGCGCAGCAAACTACGAAACGGAAAACGATTGATGTGACAAAAACAGACAGGAAGAGGGCAAAGTGCGCAAGGGAACAAATGAGGGTAATGATATTCAATTCGAAATAAAGAGGAATAAATGAGCTTCGGCTTGGACAAGGCATGTAGTGCGAGGAAAAGATAACCTATTGTCCTTTGTCATTAATAGTAACAGCCTATGGAGAGATCTTTGCGCTGTGGTGGGCGTAGTCAGGCTGATGATGATGATGATTTTATCTCCTTTATCGGATGGTCTGTCCGGCGAATAAACTACTTCTAGGAAAGTCTCTGGGAGCAGAACGAGAAAAAGAGGGTGAAATTCGTGGTTATCCGACGATAAAAACCTAACGGGGAAACACCGAAAAGCAAAGGTATTCCACATGACATTCGAGGAAGACCTGAGCAGAATGGTCTAGTCTAATGGTGCACACCATATCTGCGATAAAGCAAGCCAGGCTTTCGTTTGGTTACTTACCTGCGACGTTGGTGACATGCGAAGCATCCTCAAAAATTCTGATAATCTTCTAGCTTACTCGCCACAGTACCCTTTCCAAAGTGACGTCACTGCCATCATAGAAACTTGGTTCAAAAAAAAGGAATCTGTTGTTTTACCGGACTACGGAATGCTATCGGTTCCTGGGTGCAGTTCTAGGCGGGGGGGGTGGCGTTGCGTTTTTGATGAAAGCTGGACTTGGCTACTGCAGTTTCGATGTTATGAAGGAGAAAAGGGAAATAACTGAAGCTCTTTTCCATAAGCTTCAGTTTGGCCTCATAATTGGTAGTGATTTATCACCCCCCCCCCCCCCCAACTTCTTTAGTAAAAAAATTCACTTCTGATATGGAAACCATTTTGATATCATATGCGACTACAAATAAACCCTATTTTGTCTGGGGCTATTTTAACATTTACCCTTTATCAGATGACTAAATTGGCTACATTTTTCCATTAATGCATTCAATCTAAAAAATATCTTTAACTCTCTAACTTAGGTAACCAGTTAATCTGCATTTCTCATCAACCATAAGTTGAGTAACCTTTCACATGAATTTGGACGCCACTGTGTGCGATGTTCTCCATGCCGTTCATTGTCCTCTTTTATATTCTTCGCAAGATTATGTATGTCATCGTCTAGTCAAGGTCGCCCGAAGAAATCATCCGGTATTGATAATATGAGAGTTATAAATCTGCTTCAATGTACGAGCTGCAGCAGATTTCGGTACTGGTGAAAGTACCTCTTATTCAGCGCGTTTCAATAACTGCCATCCCCTCATTAATGGTTCAGAATTCATCGTTATCCGCTAAAGCCTTCTTGATAAAGAATGTCACACCTGATCATCACACGTCTGGTAATACGCGATAGCACAGTCGCGTACATTCCCACCCGCTAGCATTAATTATGCTTCCTCAGTTTTAACTTCACTAAGCGCGCTGACATCCAATTTAAAGCCCCCTAGTTCCTCGAACAGCACTGCTTGACAGCATCTCAAAGTAAGCTTCTTTCATTTATAGTTCACGTTCCACTGCAACGACAGCCTGCCCGGATTCTTAAATTTTTAGCGCTCTCCTCTGTTTTTGTCGCTTCCTACGCGCTAGCTGAAAATTGAGGACAGGCATAATTAGTGTATTTGTTTTGGAATTAATGGCCATGCACTACTAGATCGTGATGGCCGAATTTTTCTGCGGTGAGAGGGTGGGCTGTCGGCTCTCACCGAAACATCACGTCAAGCCCAAGAGCTCAAAATTGAATTACTTTCAAATACACTCAGATTTTTTTTCACAGCGAGACCTGAATAGGTGAAGTTAAAGTGAATCATGTAGCCGTTGTTTTCATCGTACTCCGCAACTCCTCACAGTCACACTACTCCACACCCCATCATTGTTTGCTTCACTACGCCTTCATTACGCTTTGTAAGTCCTGGCATCAGCATTGCACAACCCCTTCCTTATATAATCGAAGGTGTGACCGTGGCTCACGCCAAAAAAAGGGGTACGCCTCCTATAATAAGCCAGCTTTCTCAACCGACACTCTGGCCATGAGCAACTAAACACTCCCACTGGCGTCAGGATTGTGCAGCACCCTAGCTATTCCTGAAATCCTTTTTACCGCAACGATTAACGCCCGGTCCATTGTTAGTTCTTTTCAAGCCGGTGTAGAACTAGGGCATCAGCGGGGTTTGAACCACTGGGCTCTTGCACGTGAGGCCGAGGCTCCACTGCTACGCCATCGTTGCAGAGGGTAAACTCAATTACAAATTGCCAACATCCGTTCCTGCATGCCGACTTGGACCACTCTCCCTGCAGGACACGTGATCGCCATAGCCACTATTGCTATCTCGGGATTGAGACAAAGCTACCAATTGCGTATATCGAAAAAAATATTTCTCTATCTTTGTCTTTCAACTTTTCAGAGGAAAGCATTATTCAGGGCTTCTTATTTGCAGCAGGAATATTAGTAACACAGCTTGAAAAGGCACACCAATTTACGCCGAGCTATGAAAGAGCTTAATTAAGAGTAACTTGAAGCGGCAAATAGCATATGTGGACGTAGATGGCAGTAGGCATTGTTTTCTCTATAAATATTTCCAGCAGACTCTCAGTCGGAATGCTCTGAATGAGCTAGCTACAACCCTTAGATGCGGGCTTTTAAAGTGATGAGCGCTGGCCTTGCCGAGGACTGATTGTTGCCTCGTCCGTATTTGCATGCATGAGATATTTTAGCCGAGTTGCTGATTAAGGACGGATGGTGGTAACTTAAGCTAGTGCCAGAAAGGACCATAGCCTTTAAACTGCTCTTGTGACAGAGACTACCGTGAAATTTAAACGAATGCAGAAGCGCAAATGTTAATGACCTAATAATTTTCTAACCCTACGAATACGGAATGCCAGCCATGTACTAAAGGCCGAAGCAAGCAAAGTGGCATTAGGTGCATTTTGTTACTACAAAGCAAATTTTGATATAAAGGCGTCCTAGCATCCAAATCTTAAATGTTATTTACGTACGTCCCCAGTTGCCACAACCCCGTAAATACTGTACTTTGTAAACCCGATATCTATGCTCTATGCAGTTCATACTGCACTTGCTTTTATGCGCAGTTCTTAGAAATGCCTCATTAACCAAAACTCGTCGTTAAACCTTGCATTCTATTTTTTAAAGAGGACGAATGTTCTATTTTCACTGTAGGAATTCACCAGGGTGGAAATTTGGGCAAGTCGGTATTGATCCATAACACAGGAGTAGCGCAAAACCAGGACGACGGACACCTGTGTTGTTGGTGTGTGTTCTCTCCCCTTGTGTCCGTCGTCCTGGTATTACGCTACTCTTATGTCACTGTAGGAACGTTGTCTATATTATCGTTTTTCCTGTGTCCCGCATTTCTCTTCCCACTATTCCCTTTTAATTATTTTTAACGAAGCCCCGCACTATAACAGTCAGGCCTTCCTAATGGGTGCCCGATCTGTCGTCATTCTTGGTAAGACACCTTATTTCGTGAGAGCCGTACAACTGTTTTCTCGTACGTTATGTTTTCGAGTGTTCTGCGTTATTGAGGACCTTTGATCAATGAATTATCAGTGTTTACTGAAAATTTCCTGAAAAACTTCGACGATCGCTCTGTGCAAACTAACTGGGATATGTTCACTGCCAAAGTTCACGAACTAACTCAGAAATATATTCCAAGACGCACCATCACTTCTAATCCTCAGGCCCCATGGTATACCGCTTATATAAGACGTCTATCTAACAGAAAAAAGCGCCGATATCGTATAGCTAGGCTATCACCATGTAACGCACACTGGGACGCATACAAGACTGCCGCTGATGCCTATACAACTGCACTTAAGCAAGCAAAAGATAACTTCCTTTCTAACACGTTACCATCCATGCTAACTATCAACGTTAAAAAATTTAGGCACGTCATCAACCCACATACCGAAGAATCTATTAACTTAACTGACGTGTCAGGGGACCCTATTCCGGCTCATTTATGCGCATCAGCACTTAACGAAACCTTTATTCAGAACTTCTCGCCCACATCAAACACAAAACATCCCGTTCCACTCCGGTATAATTACCCTTCTATGCGTCAAATTTTCATCGATACATCTGGCGTTGCTAAACTTATTGATGCCCTCAAACTTCATTCATTGCCCGGTTTTGACTGCATTCATGCTAAATTTTTAAAAAATACAGTTGCCTCCAGCTCATTAATACTAACAAAGATTTTTCAGCAGACTCTCAATAATTCCATTCTGCCAACACAATGGAAAATCGGGAAGGTGGTTCCATTATTCAAATCAGGAAATCGAACCTCCCCTACAAATTATCGCCCCATCTCGCTTACTAGTACTTGTTGCAAACTATTAGAACACGTCATCTTCACTAACCTTGTGAACTTTCTCGAGTCTAATTCCTTTTTTACACCCGCACAGCATGGCTTTCGGACGTCATTTTCTTGCGAAACCCAGCTTGCCAGCTTCACTATCAAACTTCACCATATTTTAGATCACGCATCAGAAGCTGACTGCATTTTCCTTGATTATTCTAAAGCATTCGACAAGGTATGTCAGCGCTTAATATTTTTAAAGCTAACATAACTGAATATCGACTACAGCGTTCTGAAATGGATTGAATACTTTCTTCTTAACCGATCGCAGTTTGTTTCCGCTAATAATTGTAACTCACCTTTCAGCGAAGTTTACTCGGGCGTGCCACAAGGCTCAGTGCTCGGACCCCTTTTATTTCTTATTTACATCAACGACCTCCGTTCAATTGTATCATCTAACATTCTTTTGTTTGCTGACGACTGTGTTGTTTTCCGCAAAATAAAATCCCCCGACGATGCTAACCTTCTTCAGCGTGATCTCTCTAACATTTCTCTTTGGTGTAACGAATGGCTTATGGAACTTAACACTAATAAGTGCAAAATTATGCGAATATCAAGAAGTGTCAACACTCCGCCTTTGTACTACCTGAATAACGTTCCCTTAGAAGCGGTTACTTCATATAAATACCTGGGTGTTCATATTTCTGCTGATCTTCACTGGACGCGCCAAATTGAGTACATTGCTAACAAAGCTAACGCATGTTGGGTTACGTGCGCCGTAACTTTTCCAAAACTCCGTCTTCCTTGAAATTATTGCTTTATAAAACACTAATACGCCCTAATCTGGAATACGCCACCGCCATATGGGATCCCCATCATGAAAAACTGATAACTTTGCTTGAGCTAGTTCAAAATAACGCTGCTGGTTTTATCCTGTCCAACTTTAACCGTACCGCAAGTGTAACAAGCATGAAAGCTAAGCTTTTTTGCCTCTTTTAGCATCCCGCCGGCAGACAATTCGCTTGAGCCTCTTTCATAAGCTATACCATGATCCCATGCTACATGCCCTCATTTCGTCCCCGGATACGTGTCAAACCGCATTGATCATCGTCACAAAGTTGGCATTGAAACGTGTAACACTGTAACTGCATGTCAGTCTTTCTTGCCTTGTGCATCACGCGAATGGAACCGCCTTCCCGCAGTTATCGTCGACATAAGTCATAACCATCATTTTCGTTCTGCACTAGCTAACATTGTATAACAGGAATATGATAATACTTTGTTTTGTATCATATATTGCATCTGTTTATGTATTTTCTTGTTTTTGTAACCACTCCCCTCTTTAATGCCTTTGGCCTTGAGGGTTCCATAAATGAAATGGATGAAACGAAATGCTGGCGATAGCATTGCAAAAATAACCCCAATTGTGCTTATGGACAACACAAAACTATAAAAAAACACCGGGAAGAAAGAGTTTCTAGAAGTGTTACGCCAAGCGATCGTTGGTGACTCAAGAAGTTCTTGCATAGCTTCTTTTTTCTTTAGCGTACGCTTCCAACCAATAGAAAAATATCAATCACAGTGCGAAGCTTTCCTAACGAATACTTGCAGCAACTTTTGCCACGACAGGATTAGCACTACTATCATAAGGCAATAACGAACTTACGTCGACTTTTTCACCAGCTTCGCAGAGCTTCAGAGTTTCATTTATGCACTGAAAAAAAAACATTCTTCAGACACACTATGAAGTAATCTCCAGCATGTAAGCCAAGTTGGCTAGCAGATTTAAGAGAAGAAATGGGCCAGACGCGCTGAAACTGTCACAATTCTTTGAAATTCTGACAGAGAATTATTTCTAAAAATCATGGTCACTACTATAAGCGTCTAAAAGACAGTACATTTTATTTATGCGCAATAAAAGTGCTTTAGATGCCAATTACTTTATATCCGCGAAAGTATTCGCAACTGATGTGTTCCATCTAGTTTATGCTGCTTCTTATTTGTTGCTTAGTATTGCAAGTGTTCTTTCCCTTTCAACTGTTCCGAACACCTGGTCCTATCATATCATCGTAAAAGATGTTCTTTATGTCATCCCCGCGTGGACGCTGAACCAACCAGAGAACGCATATTGGGCTACGGTTAATCTGATAATGTGTATAACGGCGACGACTATGAAAACAGCTTCTTTGCATAACGTTGATTCCTCCCGCCTTCCCCCCCCCCCCCCCCCCCCCGCTGTTTAGTGTATACAATATCTTTTGTCGTGTGCGCGCCTGACCTAGGCTCGTAGTTCATGTGCCTCAAAAATAGCAATGTAGTTTTTCTTTTTGTCGTAGATGGATGAGAGCAGCGAGATCAGTGCACAGGACAATCAATCTAAGCTTGCTGCGAAATACACCGCCACCTGTGTCTGCTGCTACCTCATCGTCTCGGTGCCCGGCCACAAGCCGCCCGAGAATGTGCGGGCTCACGTGCTTACCTAAGCTCAAGAAAACCAGATTGCTTCGAGTACACTTTGGGCTTCAGCTCAGATTGCAAAGAAAGTTTTCAGTGCGCATTTCGGATACGCAGGGTATTTATACGGACGCCGTGAGGACCGTCAACCTTATTACATACTCTGGAGACATGAACCTGCCTTATAACGGCAGCTACAGAGAGGCACTTTCTCCTTCCTGAAAACCAGCATGCCGGTCATCCCGCCGGTACTCTGAACAACCTTGCGCGGTGCAGCACTCCACATGTATTTCTATGCAATATCCTGTATTTACACACAGTGTATATTACTGCCCTACCTCTATTCTTGATTACTATTGCTCCCCCCTTTCATTCCCTCTCCCTGTTTTTTACCTGTCATTTTATCCGGCTAGCCGCACCTCAGGTGCTTCCGGTTTCGAAGGCAGATGCCGCAGCTAGCAACATTTGTTCCTCCCATACTTTTTATTTTTATTAACAATAAATAGCCCCAAACAACAACAAAAACATCCGACTAGCACCCCTCCAGCTTGCAGCTTTTGCACACTACCCCGTCGCCACCCCCTTCGATCCTCTACCACGTGTGTGGTAGTGTGGTAATGGTAACATCATGAACGAGGACCAGACAAACAAGCAGCGGTAACGCAGCAGCAAAAAAAAAGAGGAAACACCTATCGTATTTACGTTTAAGGAGCCCTTTCCTTTCGTTGTGTTGTTTGCCCATACTATATTCCGGGCCATATGGACTTCAAAGAGAGTGTTTGAAGGCCGTTTTTAGCTCCCATCACCACGACACGCACGCCATTGTGAAACATTCAGCGAGACTATTGCAATGGCCTTGAGCAGAGTGGTGTTCTGAGCCAGTTGGTATAGCGTGTTTAAGGGAGGCGTAGCGCGAAAAAAGACAGGGACGAGAGAGACACAAGATACAGGACCAGCGCTGGTCCTGTGTCTTGTGTCTCTCTCGTCCCTGTCTTTTTTCGCGCTACGCCTCGCTTAAACATTGCAATGGCATTCTTTAATATGCTCTAATTTCTTATAAAGAAAGGAATGCGTTATTTTGTCTCTACAGCGGTGCCCGGAAACATTGGACGGAATGTCAACCGCGTTATGACTATCTTCGACAAGTAAGACGCCATACATCCTGCTGTATTGCCAGCTTTGATGCGGCTCATCATCAGGAAAAGTGCACGCTGACGATTCCTAACCTATTACTGCATGAGAATTCATGATATGCTTGTAGTGAGATATCTACTACAAAGCTATCATGCAAATTGAGCGTACTAAGTTTTCAAGACTTTAAAATATTTCCCGGTTGGCAATAATCAGTTGCACTGAAACATTTCGAGTTTTTCTAGAAGTAATGACCTTTGTGGTCAGGGCCCTTCCGAAGACAATTTCCAGCACTGGTAATATCAATTTCAAATCAGTAGTTACAACGCCAGCTTTCAGCGTTATATTTCGCAGAACATATTCGGAGAAAATTTCGCACAATACATTGCTTAGTCAAAGCTACTCACGAGTTTCGGTCTGGACTGAGCACTGTGGTCTGTTTACTTTTCGGAGCATTTAAACAAAACTACTGACAAAAAGATTGTAATGAAGATTTCTTACACATTCGACACCATTGAGCACACGACATTGCTGTACACGTTAGACAGGTAGGATTAGAAGGGCTTGTAAAACTTTTTCTATACTATTTCATGGCCGTCTTGGAACAGCCACAGTAACACTTTAAAGCATGTTTATGGTTTTTTGACACAGACCAGATTTTAAGCCCTGCACAGAAAAATGCTTGAAGCTTTATTCTTTATTATGTGTATCTGCGATCTTACCTGTGTTTAACTGAGGAGCTAACTGCTATTCTGGAGACAATATAGTTTCAGTAACGCAGAAAAACACTCATGAAAACTCTATAGCCCAGCTCCAAAGTGTTCTTTTGCCGCCAGTACAATAAAAAATCTAACCTTGAGTTAACCATGTCGGCAACTGGTCGTAAACAACCCAAAGACAGCCACTTAGAACTGATTTGTTGAAGAAAGAATACGCATTAATGAACAATCTGAATAGGGTACATTACGGAAAGCTGAAAACACAGCGTCATTCTTTCCATGCATCTTGGAACAAAATGTAGTTTAACCAGCGTAAATCATTTAAAACTTGGCTTCATCCAATTCTGCTTCCTTCGGGTCCACGATATGAATACCCTTCAAACAGCCGAACGCGCTCTTTCTTCAGGAGGCTGGAGTTCTCGAAGAAACCGGAGATTCAGCATGTAAACGTGTCTCTCTATTCTTCTTTTCTTGTATTAAATTCCTTCCCCTCATTATTCGTCTTAAATCATTTTTGGCCATCTTTATCAGTGAAGGATGAGTTGCTACAATAAAGCTGCGTAAACTGGCCCTACAATCCCTACGAAAAGCTGCACTGCAGTATGAGATATCACTCTAGGCATCATGCTGGCAGTACAGCACTCTCCAGGCAAACGAACTGCTTTAGTGCACTTTGGAATAATAATTTACATGAAAAATCAGGAAAAATATGAACGAGCGGACTTTTACATTATTCCAAAGTCTGCTCGATCGTTGACACCCCTGATCAGGTGTTTAGTGCAGAACGTTATTTTCCTTAGATTAGCAAATTCCACAAAACGGGCACAAGATGTTATGTAAAACTGAACTTTTAAATATAAATGGCTCAAGAACTTTGTACAAATTGGTCATGAATTTTAGTTCCGCCATTATGTCAACAACCTGCCGGGGAAAATATTAGTTTGGAATACTTGGTTAACATAAAGAAGAAACAAACACTGTATGCTCAGTGAGACAAAATGGCTTAAACAATCTGCTCAGTGGGACAAAATAGCGCGAAATTCAAACGCGTGTTTGCACAATATTACTTGCGTATTTTCAGATGCGTTCACTTCATGCTCTTATTTGCAGGTACAGCGTACGCACCACACGACTGCAATCATGAGTCTGTGACCAGCCTGCGCTTTTGCGGGCACGACGCGAGTAATACGTGAAAGCCAGTAAAATTTTTGGGGATAATATCCAAGCAGGAATGTGACGGGTGAAGGCGTTTAATATCATACATGAAACAAGATTTGCTGAAAAAAAGGGGCTATGCTGCACAATAAGCATTTCTGGGTAAAATAGACTGAAAAATAAAAACTATGGAAGCCTTAAATTCACACAGTTAGAGAGTTCACTGGTCATGTCGGTTTCTTGTTAGCCCAACCGTAGAACGACGGCAATAAGCGATGCGGCACTAAGTGTTCCGCATCAACTCCATCCCACCGGCATGTTGCACGGCTCATGGATAACTTGGGATTTTAATCCGGCGTTCTCTCGCATCTTTTCTTAAAGTTACGAGGTTTGGAAACTCCTAGTAACAAACTGAATCTCCCATGGTGGCATCATATTTTGTTTACAATAACGAACAAGGAAATGCTTCTAAAGCATGTATAGTTTTTTACACTAAATGTGGCAACAAACCAGTTAAAGGCTGACGTTTCAATCTGCAGGTTCACCGGTACCCATATTTTCAGTGTTCTTTGGCAATCTGACTTGGAAATAGCCGCCGCAGGTCGTGTGTTGCACAGCAAGTTCTTCAGGGAAAGAGGAAAGCCATAAACTTAGCTGGGCTAGGCTGCCGACTCCGATAAAAACTGAAACAGAAATATCGCCTCAGTCAGGAAGTCAGTAACGCTAGTGTTATAAAAATATTGAGCTATAAATACAAAAAAAAATACTCTTAGTGGGGATACATAAGCGGAAGCGCCAGTAAAGAAAATTCTGGGGGACGGAGTAACGCTTGAAAACTTGGCGTTTTCCTCCGATAAGGAGATGAAACAGCTCTGAAATTATTTTCATAGTTTCATGCGTAGTGCAGTACTGTTCTCTACTTTATTGGAACATAAATTTCTTCAGAAAACCACTCAGACAACTTAACATGTATGATTAATGACAGCGGCCAATAACAATGAACGCGTTTTTTGGGCTTTCCGCAAAGAAAACATGAGCCGGCACATTTGCCGGCTTCATTTGGCGCAAATTTAATATATACGTGTAAGCTGTTACTGTGCCTAACTCTTCCGAAAAAAGAGGCTCCTGTAGATTACTTTTGCTTGCAAGAACTAAGCAATCACTCCAGCAAACCTCCGAGACGTCTTCTCGCACAGCGCCAAGCAAAACTTCTAGACCCTTCTCGGGATCGAGTGAGTGACAACAACATTCCATTCATTGTATTGAAAATCATAACTCTCTACCTGGCTATCTGGGCGAACGGCCTTCGTGGTCATTTGCTAAGCTACCGATCACAAGTGTCTGTTTCTGTTTATTTGTATTTTCAAGGAAATTAAGATGCTGCTTATTGCGGCTAGCAAGTTTGTTTACTATGATCTGGGTCCCCTCTCGTAGCAGGCTGCTATCCGGTTGCAATACGCGAAAATCAAGAATTGCCAAAACTAACAGTCATGTTATTGCTCAGGTCCGCCTGGGGAACTTTTACCTTTTCGTTGGTCAAGACGATTTTTCTGATTGTGCATTTCACATTCACGCCGATAGAATTAACCCCAAAGAAAATCAGTTTCGTAAATATCGCCCTCAATGAAGAGTAACTGGTACTGCTATAGATGTGTGAGACCTGATTTCTAGGTGTCATTGTGCGGTTAAACATTCAAAATAGTTATATGGTACGACATGAGGTCACGTACTGTTACTTTGAGTACACAAGACATACCATATTCACAGTCGCCCTTGAACGACGCCATTGCTCTTTCTGTCCAAGTTATGTTGTAAGCGGTTGCGCCGTACGGCATGCTATCGGCCCTTCAACATACCATTCCCCCCCCCCCCCCCCCCCCCCACACACATTCTACACCATGACAAAGTATTATTGACAATGCTCAAACAGAAGGCAAGAGGCCAGTCACCCACCCTTGCGGTCTTTCTTCCAGGCGAAATCTCCGACCATGAACCTCAGCCATTTCAGAGCGAATGGCCTGTAGAACTTTTCAAACAGTCCAACCATGACACACTGAAAAATAACGCAATAACAAAGATAACACACCGAAAATATCGCAGATAAAGATGACATCTCGAAGGTTGATTGTTTTTTTTAACTCTTGCTCTTTGACCATTCGTTGAATAAATGCTGGCAATAAAAGGGAGCTTGTAAATTTTAATTCCCTATTTCATATTAAAGAGCGAAATTCTATTCATACCTGTCATCTATGGGAAGAACTGAGGACCCGAAAAAAAGCGGCGACAGGGAGACCGTTCTATAGCCGAAAATCGCCCAAACCCGCGCCTTTATCTCAGGACCTTCTGTGCAGTAAGACAGATTATACGCTTCAACCATGAATTGACTTCACTGAGGTAAGTTTACTTGGCCATGAACACCAGTTCTTGCATTCTACATGCTTTCTATGAACATACTATACATTCAAAATAAGATAAAATAAAACAGCTAAACTACTCCTCAATACGAACAATTCCCGTTGCAGCATTTTGGGCTTGCTGGAGCGCTCTAAGCAGCGCTACGACATGCGACATTAGCCTATCTGCTATCCCCCGGTGACATAGTGTGGCTGTGGACGCCGCACCGCAAGCGTGGTTTGTATTAGAATCGCCTGCCACACTATCCTTACAAAAAAGTTTCAGACAGTCTATAGAGTGTCTATAGATTTTTGTCTATAAAGTCTATACGTTGTCTATAGACAAATCCTAGGGAACTGTCTACAGGCAATACAAATGCCATAGCCAGTCTATAGAAAATCTATTTTTGTTGTTGTTGATGCATCCTCATAATCTATGTATTTAACCTACTTTTTCAGTGTGTGCAAGTGTGATTGTTGTGCCTATCAATGTATTTTTTTTCTCACTTTTATATTGCAAACCATGTAATCTTGTCTGTACTGAGTCTGCACTTTGTTTGATTGCCGTGGCCCGCCCACAAGCGCCCTGTGTTGCGCTTCCGCGGGCAGACATACTTCCATGTGTAAATATGACAAAATAAATTATGTATGTATGTGTGTATGTATGTGTGTGTGTATGTGTGTGTGTATGTGTGTGTATGTGTGTGTACGTGTGTGTGTGTGTGCATGTGTGTGTGTGCGTGTATGTGTGTGTGTGTGCGTGTGCGTGTGCGTGAGCGTGTGTGTGTGTGTGTGTGTGTGTGTGTGTGTGTGTGTGTGTGTGTGTGTGTGTGTGTGTGTGTGTGTGTGTGTGCGTGCGTGCGTGCGTGCGTTCGTGTGTGTGTGTGTGTGTGTGTGTAGAAGAGACTTTTGTCTATGGACAGTCTATAGACAATGATTAGACAAAAAGCAATATCTAGAGAAAGTCAACAGAGCCAATAAGAAGGCTAAAGACTGTCTATAGACCATTTTTATAAGGCTACATGCCCATTTCGTTGTTGTGGAGCGCATCAGTGATTTCAACTACGTTGTACCACGTCTCACTGAGAGTGGCCGATGCTCACGAAAGACGCAGGTGGTGCACATCGCTCAGCTCGAAAGATTCAACCCCCGAGATTCTGTTTAGCTCGCCGTGGGGGCGTCGTCTACGAAGCGGGCACTGTCACGTGCTTTTTGCCGACGATAAAGCTGAGAAGGATAGCCTTTATGGGGGGGGGGGGGGGGGGGGGTGTAGCGGTAAAGAAAATTAAAGAAAGCACTCGCTGGGGGCTCCTACTTGTCCAAGAGTCCAAGGCCTGGGCTTCACGGAAAGCTCTGTCTACCAGCCATGTTTGTCCAGCTGGTTGAGAAACTCGCCGATCGGCCCCCCATGCATGGGCTGGCCTTATGCTTCTTGGTGTGGAATATGGTTTCCTTCAGGGATAGGAGTGTCCTGTGCGGAGAGATCAGGATGGAAGTGAAATACGTCAAATACGAGGACAGGCTGCCAATGTGGCGTGACAAAGCGTGAAGTTATTTAAGTTATTTAAGGTTTGGAAGTTAAATAAATTATGCACATAATTCTCTTTCATTCCTTCTCTGGCGACTAGTACTGTACAAATCCGCGATTTCAACGTAGGTAGCCACATTTTGTCTAGGTTATTTTACGCACAGATATTTATGATAATCTTCTTGTACCTTTGTAAACAGAATAACCAGTATACAACACCTGAGGACAGAAAAACGTCGGGTGGCTTCTACTAGCAAGCTACTTACTATTCGCCAGGGCCGCCACCAAACTACATTGTGCTTGTGTGCACCATTACAGTAATTCTAAACCACCGTAGTGAATGCGCGACACCTAGCATAGAGTATCTTTTTTCATTTTGGTTAGGTTTACTGGAGGTTATCGTTTCAAAGCTACTCAGGCTATGAGGGACGCCGTAGTAAAGGGCTCCTCAAATTTCAACCACCTGGGGTTCTTTGACGTGCACCGACATCTCGCAGCACACGGGCCTCTAGAATATCGCCTTCATCGAAATTCAGCCGCTGCGGCCGAGATCGAACCCGCGTCTTTCGGGTCAGCAGCCGAGCGCCGTAACCTTGGTTTTCTTCCTTGAAATTCTGAATAGGTACGCATATTCCTGGCCAAGAATCCCGTAGGCCTTCTGTATGTTACCAAACAGTCATGATCGACAAGGATGCACTAAAAGTACCAGAAAATAATTTCTTTTCAAGCTCAGCGCAGGCGGCTCCTGAGCAACTACGTCAGCCGGCAAGGGGAGTCAAAGTCCCCTCACCTGGCGCGTTACTGCATTTCTTCTCGTTAGTGAAAACGTTCTATTACAGCGTTTCGTTGTAATGAATCTCCTCACCTTCGTATTGTTAGGGTGAGACGCGCGCTCAGCAATGATCAATCCCCCCTGGCACGGACCCCAAAGCCTCACGCTTCGTGCAACCTGTGAAGTCACTGAGTGGCATGCACGGTATAAAGAAGCCTCCAAACGCACTGCAACGCCTACCGAATGCTGCGCGTAGCCGAGAGGCGAACTGGCAACACAAAAGTTAACCGAACTCTCTCTAAATGTTGCAATTTACACGAGGCGTTAACGTTGTCGATATTTTTCCCGAGACAAGCTTCTTCACTTGTGCTGCACCTTTTGGGGGGTTTTTCGCAATCTTGTTTTCCGCTGTGTAACTAGCTCTTTCAAAAAATGTAATAAATCACCTATCTTTGATGCATGTCTAAAGGCAAGGACGTAGGTTTATTGCAGCTGTAAATGAGCTCTTAACTATTTAGATAATACGTCTAAGAAGGAATTAATTTTGTCAGAAAGGCGCTACGGATACTTCTGGCTCATGAAATTTAGCTAAGTCCCGAACAACCACATTTTCCGTCAGTGTTCTCATACGACTTATTTGCGTTACTTCCTAATTTTTTTCATGATCTTTCTCACATGGCAACAAGAACGGGACACGAGACAAAAAACTAACACAAACAAGCGCTTGTTTGTGTTAGTCTTTCGTTTCGTGCCCCGTTCTTGTTGCGCTGTGAGTAAAATCATGAATACCTACGAACTCGCCCAAATTTCGGCCTCACGGAAGTTTTTTTCAGCAGTTTTATGGTTAAGTTCTTGAGGCAAGGTTTATGATATTTAAATCTGAGACACCAAATGCATTTGTAGACCATGCAATACCAATGCATCAGTTACGTTCGTATCGAATAATGTCGACTTTATGAGGATTTTTCATCTACACTGCACCTAAACGAAGAAGCTAATTCCCATTCCTTTACAGAGAACTTTACGAAATAGATGAGAAATAAATCTTCTTTCGATGCAAGATAGTTCAGGCTAGATATAACGGTTACGGCGAAGAAATGGTGCAAACCTCACTCCAAATATTTGGTGGAAAAGAAGAGCACAGCGCAATTGATTCCAGTGCAGAAATTTTTTTTCGTATGGTCACGCACGACAAAACAAACACGCGCAGCGAGTACAACTTGGAAAATTTCTACTCTTTAGCGTTCATTCATCATGCTGAACTTAAGTGGTAAGTAAGAGCAAATTTCCGGTAGCTGCAAGGAACATCCCTCCTAGGCATTATTTTTTTCTTCGAAAGCTGCTTTCTCAGACCGTCACGTTAGACCAGCTTCATTCACTTTATATACTGACGAACATTTTGAAATGGCATCATACCGAGTACAAAATATTTATGAAATAGACAAATGAAACTGAATAATTGCTTCGCATCTGAAAACGCACCGCAATATATTCGTCCTTTTTTTCATTTAGCCGGTTTTTTACACGTACCTTGCCCGGAGCTGGAAATGTTCACTAAACAAAATAATGTACCATTTAGCATCTACATATTGTAACGAGGACAGGACCGGCACAGACCACAGTTTCTGCGAAGTTCAGCTCACAGCAGAGAACTCACAAGATGGCTGTCCGAACCACAGACACACACACTTCGTCTTCGTCCACCGACACACGCACACTTCGTCTTCATCGTCGGCGCGCTCCCATGAGCACGCGCCATTACCCCCTCCATCAAAGCGGTGGCCCGACGCCGGAAACGAACACGGACGGCAAAGGTAATGCTCGGTATAGATGGCGGAGGGCAGAGAACACAGAGAGCTGTTAAGCTGGTAAAGCGGCGGGTGGCAGCCTGTCATGGTAGGGCTTCATGCGCACCACGTGGACAGTATCGGTCGGATGGCGCCGACGTGGTAAGGAGACCAGGACAGCAGCTTGGGCATGTTGGTTATTCATTTGTGACGGAACAGCGCAAAACAACGGGACAAGAGACAAGCGCTGACTTACAACTGGTTTTTATTTCGAAGAAACACTGCTTCTTATACCTTCTTCCCCCTCAAAAAAACACAACAAATGCGTCACAACAATATCGTTCAAGCGTCCAAAAAAAAAAAAAAACACATGAGATAAATAATCACAGAGATTTATAATCACATTTTTAACATTTCAAATTCTTTCTTAGTCAAAGCAACAGACGGCGTGCTGACACAATCGTCGCGCAGACTCGCTATCGAAGCTGCCTCGATTATTTCCCTGACTAACTGGTCTTTGTGATTAGCCAAAGCTTTGCATTTCTGGAAAACAGGTGCACAACTTGTTGAAGGGCAATCTCTGCAATGAATTCCCAGGTTCCGGCAAGCTTGCTCGAAATTAGTTTTGTGTTCTAGTAGCCTTTCGTTCATGCACCTACCAGTCTGCCCTATGTATTGTTTACCACATGCCACTGGCAACGAATAAACAAGGCCTTCGGTGCACTCCACAAAGGGTGTTCGATGCTTTATCGTGCATCCCTGCTTCTTTTTGGTCGGGTCGGAATTGACTCGTCTGCACAGACTTTTGAGTTTGTTAGGAGCAGTCATCACTACATTCACGCCAGCTCTTCGACCTATGCTCTTCAGGCGATGAGAAACGTTGTGAATATACGGTATTGCTACTACCGGCCTCCTTTCGTTTTGTTTCTTTGCCTCATCTTGCTGCTCAGGCCTAGCCTGCATCAGGTGCTTTTTCATCTGCTTGGCAACAGAAACCAAAAGGTGCGAGGGGTAACCCGAGTTGCCAAGCCGTTCAGCCTGGCGAAGAAAGCTCACTTCCATTTTGTGAGCACATGATTTCCTCAAGGCATTTGTGAGGGACAAGTTCACAATAGCCCTCTTGGTCAACTTAGAGTGAGCTGATTGGAAGGGCATTGGCGCTTTCTCCCCTCTGGGCTCATAGGCCCAGCAGGCATGCCCTTTAGCGAACTCAAGTCTCAGGTCTAAAAACCTTAGTGGCCCTTGAGCAGGAAGCTCGTGCGTGACAATAAGTGGCTGCAAAGCCTGTGCAAAGCGACCCACCTCCTCCATTACTGTTTCTAACGTATTCGCGCGTTGGCCATCACAAAGAACCAGGTAGTCATCAACGTACCTAAATACCTTTTTTACGCTTGTACCAGCGAGGGTTTCGTTCAGGAACCTGTCTTTTCGCGCCAAGTACAAATCACTGAGTAGAGGCGCTATGCACGAGCCAATGCAAACACCGCGTTTCTGGAGATACACTTTTTCTTCCCAGACGACGTAAGTCGACCTGAGGTACACTGATAATAGTTCCAGGAACCCTCTAATAGACATTCCACAGGCGTTTTGGAATGCAACAGCACCATGCGTATCTATGCATTCTTCTACAGACACCATTAGCTCGTCATGCGGTATGGAATAGTACAGATCTTTTACATCAACTGAGCATGCGGCGAAGTCACTGCTAGAATTGTCATTTAAAAATCTGGCTATATCGTCCGAAGATTTCACCTGAAATGGGTCGTCAATTGTTAGTAGTTTTAATTTTGCTTGCAAGAAGACACCAAGAATCTTTTGCCAAGTCCCACCCTCAGAAATTATTGCCCTCAAGGGCCAGTCTGGTTTGTGAGTTTTTACAGTGAAAAACGCGTCCAAGTTAGACTTCTTGCAAGTTTTTATGCCTCGAAGGAGGCAGTCAAGTTTAAGTTCTTTGCAGAGCTTCATAGCAGTTAACTTTGCTTTCCTAACAGCTGATATCTTGTGCTCGTCAAAAACAGAGCTGATGGTTTCTAACGCCTTATCTTTGTACAGGTCCTTGGAAATCACAGCAAAGCCCCCCTCTTTGTCAGAGGTCAGTAACGCAAGGGAATTGTCTTTCAAGTACCTTACAGTACGTCCCACTGGCAGATTCCTCTCGCAGAGATGGTAGCGACCAACGACGTCGACTCCGTCTGAAATACACCTTGCACTTTCCAATTCAGGGCTCGCCTTGGCAACACGTCGCACCATGGCAAGAAGCTCCGGTGTTGTCTTCTTAGGTTGGATGGCAAACTTCGGTCCAAGGCTAAGCACCTCACGGACCGGTTGCGGCAAAACATCGACACCAAGCATGTGGATCTTGTTTTTATGGCTCTGTTCGGTCATGCCTCTTCTCCTTTCATTGTAGTCAGCGCGCAGCCTTGACAAAATGGAGCGCCACATGAACTCGCTCGTCCGGTCTATAACGCGGGACCAATCCCGCCATTGGCGCCAGTCAGTGAATAGACGCAGGCGAAGGCAATCCCGGTAGAGTTGGGCTTGATGGTTCCACTCTGATTTAAGAATCTTCAGGCATCTTCGGCCATGGCTCTCAGAAGGAGCATGCCCTCCAAAGAGAGCCATCACATCTGGTGGTAAAAACTTTTTCCGGATGCAAAACGACATGGTCCGTGCTCGGCACACGGCGTTGACGATGAGGGAAATGAGGGTTTGGAAGTCGAGAGTGAAACACTGAAAAGAGCCCGAGGTACTAGAAATGAAATTAGCCAGGACAGCAGCTTGGGCATGTTGGTTATTCATTTGTGACGGAACAGCGCAAAACAACGGGACAAGAGACAAGCGCTGACTTACAACTGGTTTTTATTTCGAAGAAACACTGCTTCTTATACCTTCTTCCCCCTCAAAAAAACACAACAAATGCGTCACAACAATATCGTTCAAGCGTCCAAAAAAAAAAACACATGAGATAAATAATCACAGAGATTTATAATCACATTTTTAACATTTCAAATTCTTTCTTAGTCAAAGCAACAGACGGCGTGCTGACACAATCGTCGCGCAGACTCGCTATCGAAGCTGCCTCGATTATTTCCCTGACTAACTGGTCTTTGTGATTAGCCAAAGCTTTGCATTTCTGGAAAACAGGTGCACAACTTGTTGAAGGGCAATCTCTGCAATGAATTCCCAGGTTCCGGCAAGCTTGCTCGAAATTAGTTTTGTGTTCTAGTAGCCTTTCGTTCATGCACCTACCAGTCTGCCCTATGTATTGTTTACCACATGCCACTGGCAACGAATAAACAAGGCCTTCGGTGCACTCCACAAAGGGTGTTCGATGCTTTATCGTGCATCCCTGCTTCTTTTTGGTCGGGTCGGAATTGACTCGTCTGCACAGACTTTTGAGTTTGTTAGGAGCAGTCATCACTACATTCACGCCAGCTCTTCGACCTATGCTCTTCAGGCGATGAGAAACGTTGTGAATATACGGTATTGCTACTACCGGCCTCCTTTCGTTTTGTTTCTTTGCCTCATCTTGCTGCTCAGGCCTAGCCTGCATCAGGTGCTTTTTCATCTGCTTGGCAACAGAAACCAAAAGGTGCGAGGGGTAACCCGAGTTGCCAAGCCGTTCAGCCTGGCGAAGAAAGCTCACTTCCATTTTGTGAGCACATGATTTCCTCAAGGCATTTGTGAGGGACAAGTTCACAATAGCCCTCTTGGTCAACTTAGAGTGAGCTGAAAGGAGGCCGGTAGTAGCAATACCGTATATTCACAACGTTTCTCATCGCCTGAAGAGCATAGGTCGAAGAGCTGGCGTGAATGTAGTGATGACTGCTCCTAACAAACTCAAAAGTCTGTGCAGACGAGTCAATTCCGACCCGACCAAAAAGAAGCAGGGATGCACGATAAAGCATCGAACACCCTTTGTGGAGTGCACCGAAGGCCTTGTTTATTCGTTGCCAGTGGCATGTGGTAAACAATACATAGGGCAGACTGGTAGGTGCATGAACGAAAGGCTACTAGAACACAAAACTAATTTCGAGCAAGCTTGCCGGAACCTGGGAATTCATTGCAGAGATTGCCCTTCAACAAGTTGTGCACCTGTTTTCCAGAAATGCAAAGCTTTGGCTAATCACAAAGACCAGTTAGTCAGGGAAATAATCGAGGCAGCTTCGATAGCGAGTCTGCGCGACGATTGTGTCAGCACGCCGTCTGTTGCTTTGACTAAGAAAGAATTTGAAATGTTAAAAATGTGATTATAAATCTCTGTGATTATTTATCTCATGTGTTTTTTTTTTGGACGCTTGAACGATATTGTTGTGACGCATTTGTTGTGTTTTTTTGAGGGGGAAGAAGGTATAAGAAGCAGTGTTTCTTCGAAATAAAAACCAGTTGTAAGTCAGCGCTTGTCTCTTGTCCCGTTGTTTTGCGCTGTTCCGTCACAAATGAATAACCAACATGCCCAAGCTGCTGTCCTGGCTAATTTCATTTCTAGTACCTCGGGCTCTTTTCAGTGTTTCACTCTCGACTTCCAAACCCTCATTTCCCTCATCGTCAACGCCGTGTGCCGAGCACGGACCATGTCGTTTTGCATCCGGAAAAAGTTTTTACCACCAGATGTGATGGCTCTCTTTGGAGGGCATGCTCCTTCTGAGAGCCATGGCCGAAGATGCCTGAAGATTCTTAAATCAGAGTGGAACCATCAAGCCCAACTCTACCGGGATTGCCTTCGCCTGCGTCTATTCACTGACTGGCGCCAATGGCGGGATTGGTCCCGCGTTATAGACCGGACGAGCGAGTTCATGTGGCGCTCCATTTTGTCAAGGCTGCGCGCTGACTACAATGAAAGGAGAAGAGGCATGACCGAACAGAGCCATAAAAACAAGATCCACATGCTTGGTGTCGATGTTTTGCCGCAACCGGTCCGTGAGGTGCTTAGCCTTGGACCGAAGTTTGCCATCCAACCTAAGAAGACAACACCGGAGCTTCTTGCCATGGTGCGACGTGTTGCCAAGGTGAGCCCTGAATTGGAAAGTGCAAGGTGTATTTCAGACGGAGTCGACGTCGTTGGTCGCTACCATCTCTGCGAGAGGAATCTGCCAGTGGGACGTACTGTAAGGTACTTGAAAGACAATTCCCTTGCGTTACTGACCTCTGACAAAGAGGGGGGCTTTGCTGTGATTTCCAAGGACCTGTACAAAGATAAGGCGTTAGAAACCATCAGCTCTGTTTTTGACGAGCACAAGATATCAGCTGTTAGGAAAGCAAAGTTAACTGCTATGAAGCTCTGCAAAGAACTTAAACTTGACTGCCTCCTTCGAGGCATAAAAACTTGCAAGAAGTCTAACTTGGACGCGTTTTTCACTGTAAAAACTCACAAACCAGACTGGCCCTTGAGGGCAATAATTTCTGAGGGTGGGACTTGGCAAAAGATTCTTGGTGTCTTCTTGCAAGCAAAATTAAAACTACTAACAATTGACGACCCATTTCAGGTGAAATCTTCGGACGATATAGCCAGATTTTTAAATGACAATTCTAGCAGTGACTTCGCCGCATGCTCAGTTGATGTAAAAGATCTGTACTATTCCATACCGCATGACGAGCTAATGGTGTCTGTAGAAGAATGCATAGATACGCATGGTGCTGTTGCATTCCAAAACGCCTGTGGAATGTCTATTAGAGGGTTCCTGGAACTATTATCAGTGTACCTCAGGTCGACTTACGTCGTCTGGGAAGAAAAAGTGTATCTCCAGAAACGCGGTGTTTGCATTGGCTCGTGCATAGCGCCTCTACTCAGTGATTTGTACTTGGCGCGAAAAGACAGGTTCCTGAACGAAACCCTCGCTGGTACAAGCGTAAAAAAGGTATTTAGGTACGTTGATGACTACCTGGTTCTTTGTGATGGCCAACGCGCGAATACGTTAGAAACAGTAATGGAGGAGGTGGGTCGCTTTGCACAGGCTTTGCAGCCACTTATTGTCACGCACGAGCTTCCTGCTCAAGGGTCACTAAGGTTTTTAGACCTGAGACTTGAGTTCGCTAAAGGGCATGCCTGCTGGGCCTATGAGCCCAGAGGGGAGAAAGCGCCAATGCCCTTCCAATCAGCTCACTCTAAGTTGACCAAGAGGGCTATTGTGAACTTGTCCCTCACAAATGCCTTGAGGAAATCATGTGCTCACAAAATGGAAGTGAGCTTTCTTCGCCAGGCTGAACGGCTTGGCAACTCGGGTTACCCCTCGCACCTTTTGGTTTCTGTTGCCAAGCAGATGAAAAAGCACCTGATGCAGGCTAGGCCTGAGCAGCAAGATGAGGCAAAGAAACAAAACGAAAGGAGGCCGGTAGTAGCAATACCGTATATTCACAACGTTTCTCATCGCCTGAAGAGCATAGGTCGAAGAGCTGGCGTGAATGTAGTGATGACTGCTCCTAACAAACTCAAAAGTCTGTGCAGACGAGTCAATTCCGACCCGACCAAAAAGAAGCAGGGATGCACGATAAAGCATCGAACACCCTTTGTGGAGTGCACCGAAGGCCTTGTTTATTCGTTGCCAGTGGCATGTGGTAAACAATACATAGGGCAGACTGGTAGGTGCATGAACGAAAGGCTACTAGAACACAAAACTAATTTCGAGCAAGCTTGCCGGAACCTGGGAATTCATTGCAGAGATTGCCCTTCAACAAGTTGTGCACCTGTTTTCCAGAAATGCAAAGCTTTGGCTAATCACAAAGACCAGTTAGTCAGGGAAATAATCGAGGCAGCTTCGATAGCGAGTCTGCGCGACGATTGTGTCAGCACGCCGTCTGTTGCTTTGACTAAGAAAGAATTTGAAATGTTAAAAATGTGATTATAAATCTCTGTGATTATTTATCTCATGTGTTTTTTTTTTTGGACGCTTGAACGATATTGTTGTGACGCATTTGTTGTGTTTTTTTGAGGGGGAAGAAGGTATAAGAAGCAGTGTTTCTTCGAAATAAAAACCAGTTGTAAGTCAGCGCTTGTCTCTTGTCCCGTTGTTTTGCGCTGTTCCGTCACAAGTGGTAAGGAGGTTGTGTCCCGCGGAGCAACTTCGTATGTGACATCACTTACACGACGAACCACCTCGTACGGACCGAAGTAGCGTCGGAGGAGCTTTTCGGAGAGTCCGCGGCGGCGCACAGGTGTCCATACTCACACAGAATCGCCGGGCTCGTACCGAACGTATCGGTGTCGGAGGTAGTAGCGACCAGCGTCGAGTTGTTGCTGATGTCGAATCCGGCACCTTGCGAGTTGGCGGGCTTCTTCAGCCCGCTTGACGAATGTGTCAACGTCAGCGTAGGGGGCCGATGTCTCCGTCGTTGTGAGCAGCGGGTAGCATAGCATCCAGCATGGTAGTGACACACCGTCCGTAGACCAGCTGGAAAGGTGTAAGACGGGTAGTCTCCTGTTCTGCCGTATTGTAGGCGAAGGTTGCATAAGGAAGAACTTCGTCCCACGTGCGATGCTCAACGTCGACATACATAGCAAGCATATCTGCAAGCGTCCGGTTGAGGCGTTCAGTCAAGCCGTTTATTTGGGGATGATAGGCTGTTGTCTTCCGGTGACTGGTGTGGGTAAGTTCGAAGAGAGATTGCATTAATGCCGCCGTAAAGGCGGTTCCACGGTCTGTGATGACGACTGATGGCGCACCGTGACGCAAGACGATGGATGTCATAAAAAACTGAGCCACTTCTGCAGCACTAGCGTGGGGGAGCGCCTGTGTCTCGGCGTACCGCGTTAAGTAGTCCATCACCACAACAATCCATTTGTTCCCAGAGGAAGACAATGGAAATAGGCCCAGCAAGTCCATGCCCACTTGTTGGAAAGGTGTTGTAGGCGGTGGGATGGGCTGGAGAAGTCCTGCGGGTTTAACTGGTGGTGTCTTTCGTCGCTGGCAGTCACGGCAGGTCCTTACATATTGCTGGACTGATGAGAGCAACTTTGGCCAGTAATACTTCGCACGAATGCGGGCAAACATCCGCGTAACACTCAAATGACCAGCCGATGGCTCGTCGTGGCAGGTGTGCAAGATTTCTGGACGGAGTTCGGATGGTACAACCAGAAGAAAGGTTTCAGTGTTATGCGCGCAGTTCCTCTTGTAAAGGACGCCATCTCGGAGACTGTAGGAACCCAAACCTCGAACGAAAAGCCGCGGAACAGCGACGTTAAGGCCCTCCAGATGCTCGATGAGCGGACGCAACTCTGAGTCAGCCCGTTGACGCCGGGCCATATCGGACGACGTGACGAGAGCAAAAAACGGGAAGTCGTCCTCCGTTTCGGCCGGAGCAACGTCGGCAGGTGCACGGGACAAACAATCGACGTCATTGTGCTTACGGCCGGACTTGTACACTACGGTGATGTCGTATTCCTGGAGCCGAAGGCTCCATCTCGCAAGCAGTCCCGAAGGGTCTTTGAGTTTGGCTAGCCAGCATAACGAATGATGGTCACTTACAGCTCGAAACGGGCGACCATAGAGATATGGTCAGAACTTGCTAATCGCCCACACTACCGCAAGGCATTCCTTCTCTGTGTTAGAGTAGTTTGCCTCTGCTTTCGAGAGAGAGCGGCTGGCGTACGCTATGACTTTCTCGTTGCCGTCCTGCCACTGAACGAGAATAGCGCCGAGGCCAACATTGCTGGCGTCAGTATGAATTTCAGTGGAAGCTCGTTCATCAAAATGGGCGAGTATTGGGACAGTTTGTAGGCGGCTGCGTAGCTCGTTGAAGGCAGCTTCCTGATCATCGTGCCACACAAAAGATACATTGTCTCTAGTAAGCATTGTAAGGGGCTCGGCAATTCTGGAAAAGTTTTCAACGAAACGTCTGTAGTAGGCACAGAGGCCCAGAAACCTACGAACGGACTTTTTGTCGGTTGGGCGCGGGAACTGTGCCACAGCGGCAGTCTTCTCCGGGTCAGGACGGACTTCGTCAGCGCTTATCACGTGACCAAGAAAACTGAGTTCTTCGAAACCAAAGTGACACTTTTGTGGCTTTATCGTCAACTGTGCCGAACGGAGCGCCTGTAACACCATTCGCAGCCGGTTGAGATGTTCCTCGAAGCTAGGAGCAAAAATGACGACATCATCAAGGTACATTAGGCATGTCTGCCATTTCAGCCCAGAAAGAACGGTGTCCATCATGCGTTGGAAGGTTGCTCGCGCAGAACAGAGTCCAAAGGGTAGCACTTTGAATTCATAAAGGCCGTCAGGTGTCACGAACGCTGTCTTCTCTCTGTCCCTTTCGTCCACTTCGATCTGCCAGTAGCCATTCTTAAGGTCGAGTGAAGAAAAATATTTAGCGTCACGCAGTCGATCCAAGGCGTCGTCGATGCGTGGAAGGGGGTAAACGTCACGTTTCGTGACAGGATTCAACTTCCGATAATCGACGCAGAATCGCAAGGTGTTATCTTTTTTCTTCACCAATACCACAGGCGAAGCCCAGGGGCTCGTGGACGGCTGGACTACGTCGTCTGCAAGCATTTCTTGCACTTGGGATCGTATAGCCTCCCGTTCCATCGGCGACACTCTGTACTGGTGTTGGGATATGGGGCTAGTCTCCTCGTTGACGATGATGCGGTGTTTGGCTACCGGGGTGCGCCCTACCTTTGATGTCGTGGCGAAGCACTCTGCGAAATCGCGAAGGAGCTCTAACAAGCGCTGCTTCTGACCCACCGACAAGCCGGGATTAATGTCCACGGTAGACAGAACGGCTGCTGCATCGCGTCCGTCCGGTGACGGTAACTCCAGAGCACATATTTATGCGTGCTCAACGAAGTCGGTAACGTATGCGACGGCCGTTCCTTTCGCAATGGGCTGGAACTCGGTTCCGAAGTTGGTGATCAAGAGTGTCGCAGAGCGATCCCTTAAGCGAACGGCTTGTTCGCTTAAGGGATCGCTCTGCGACCCCTTAATCTGCGCTGCAAGAGGGCTTCTCTTGCAGCGCAGATTCCTTTATCTAGTAGAAGGCTGCCGTTTCTCTGCCATAACGTCTCGATCACCGGGCGAGTCACTGTGCACGGGGAACATCATGCTGCACCGCGGAGGCACCGTCACGCCATCAGCAGCAATACGCAGGGCGGGCATCCTGGAGTCGTCTGGGTCGGCTCGTTCAATTGCTTGCGTCGGCGAAAACGTCACGCGCGGCTCTTTTAAATTGATAACGGCGCCGTTAGCCTGTAAAAAGTCCAGGCCGAGAATGAAATCGCGCGAACAGTGAGGTAGAACAACAAAGTCACAAACGTAAACAAATCCGTCGATTGTAACTCTCCCCGTACACCGGCCAACAGGGGTGATAAGGTGCCCACCAGCTGTGCGAATCTGAGGCCCAGTCCACGCGGTTAAAACTTTCCTCAGTTCCTTTGCTAGCTCGTTGCTCATGACCAAATAGTCCGCTCCAGTATCAACCAATGCCGTAACTGCTAAATCGTCGATATCGACCGGTAAGTCCGAAGCTGCACATCCTTTGTGATCGTCACGTGTCCTCGTTTGATAGTCGTCGTCTGGTCGGGAACGCGATGGAGGATGTTCGGCTGTTCGCTCGTCAGCGGCCTTTCCTCCGCAGGCCGCTGGGTCTAGTTTCCCCGGCGAGGACTCGGTGAGCGGCTGAAACGGCTTGTCGAAGGACGGGGACTCGGCGAACGATAGCGGGTAGAGGTTGGTGGGCGGTAGTCAGGGCGAGGGAAATCAGTGTGATCCCGGCGCGTTGACAGGTGCTCCTCAATTTCGCGGGGCCGTTCGCCATTGAGCGGAGAGGGGACTCGCGGATGAAATCCACGAATTCCAGCTCGGCGATAAGGGCACCTCCGCAAGATATGGCCAGCCTCACCACAGTGGTAACAAAGGGCCCGCTGGTCAGGTGCCCGCCACACGTCCGTCTTCCGCAGCCTCGCTTCGGCCAACACAGGGACAGGCGGGGACCGCGGCTGGAAAGCAGGTGGGCTTACGCTCCAAGGGGTGAGGTCGCAGTTCTGCCGGAGTACCGACGCGTACGTCTGGCGCGGGGGCGTCGGTGTAAGGACAGCAGGGGCAACAGGTTCAGGGACCGCCTGCTGCACTTCCTCTCGGATAATTTGTGCTAACGACGGACACTGCGGCTGCGACTGGGCAGAGAGGTGCATTTTGTGCAGCTCTTCTTTGACGATAGATCGAACCAGCTCCCGCAGGGTGTCAGCAGAGTCGCTGGCGGCTGGCGCAAAGTCGGCAGTAGATACGGTGTTCACGGCCCGATTGTAGTAGCGGGCGCGTTGTTGCAGGGTCTTTTCGACGGTAGTGGCCTCCGATAGAAACTCCGAAGTGGTGTTAGGTGGGTTTCGCACAAGCCCAGCGAACAGTTCTTCTTTTATGCCGCGCATCAGGTGGCGCACTTTCTTGTCCTCGGCCATGTTTGCATCCGCCCTTCTGAACAGTCGTGTCATGTCCTCATAATACATTGCGACGCTCTCATTAGGTCGCTGGTTCCTTGACTGCAGTGCCGACTCAGCTCGTTCCCGACGGTCGGTGTTGACGTAGGTCGCCAGCAACTGGCTACGGAACCGTTCCCAAGAAGGAAACGTTGTCTCGTGGTTCTCGTACCACGTCCGCGCCGAGTCGTTATGGGCGAAGTAAACATTGTGCAGCTTCCGCTCCGCATCCCAGCCGTTGTACCTGGCAACGCGCTCGAACTGGTCAAGCCAGTCCTCCGCGTCCTCAAACACTTCGCTATGGAATGTCGGCGGCGTTCGCGGCTGGAGGACCAGGAAATGAGCAGCTGAGTTTCCGTTGTCAGCCATAGCTGCCGCGTCTCCGTTGTTAGCCATAGGTGCCGCGTCAGTCCTGCGCGTCGCGGCTGGAGCCCTGGTCTTAGGGAATAACGGGCCGAACTCTGGTGACTGACCTTGGAGTCGGCGGCTCGCACTGCGATGAACCGGAGTCAAATCCGTGTTCATAGACAGCCTTCGGGGCACGTAGATGTTGGAAAGTACCCAGCACCTCCACCAAAAATGTAATGAGGACAGGACCGGCACACACCACAGTTTCTGGGAAGTTCAGCTCACAGCAGAGAACTCACAAGATGGCTGTCCGAACCACACACACACACACTTTGTCTTCGTCCACCGACACACGCACACTTCGTCTTCATCGTTGGCGCGCTCCCATGAGCACGCGCCAATATTCTCTGGTCTTTAAAATATTCTGTTTTATTAGTAGATAACGTTTTTCTACATCCATTGTGAGGGTGCATATTCTCAAACGTCAATTAAACTGGTAACATGACAACGATAAGCGTCCGGTAGCCCAGCAATGGAGTAACCGTTACCCCGTCCCCTGTACATGTTATTGAGACTTCTTTCAACCGCAAAGACAACAGCGGGGAATTGTTTCGTTACTAGATTGCACAGCACGGCACATTTATAGTTTGCATATATTCTAGGTATATAATAGTTATACAGTACACTATATAATATACCTTTATAATTTCTTACAGCTATAGAGTGCTATGTTTACAAACTGGAAAATAAATAAATCGTAAACTACGGGCGATAACGTCTCGAAGCGACGCACGGGCTATGCAGGAGGTCTGAGTGGAGGAACACAGGTTAATTGAGTCCGCCTGGGGATTCATTATCTTTCACTGACAACACACAACTCACGGACGCTTTAGAATTCCCCTCCATCGAATTACCGCCGCCACGGCATGTTGTAAAGGAACAGAAACAGAATATGAGATGTCTTTTTCTTTGCGCTAGCGATGAGCAAGATTCGATTATTTTACTTACTTTGCTGATGCCACACATATTCTCTTTGCCTTGAAGGCACTGCAGAAGGCAAGAAAAGCAAGTGAGATGCCAATGTTATTAAACGCATAGACTTGGAAGTTGATTTGATTTCAATTAATTGGCATCTTTTTAAAATCACTTCCGCTTTGTTTGCTGCAAGTGGTAAGTAACTCTTACGTGTCTTAGAGATTGAATTAGCTTGGTACTGTCAAACTGCTTTGGGTCCTGTCGGGTGTGTCCGGGAAGTAATAGAATTACTTTTTTTAGGGCCATGCTATCGGTCCTACTGCGCTCGGATTGGTTGGGACTGCCTAGCGCAGTCTGCTCCAAGCTCTGGGAACGTCACGATCGCTGTTTCTGTGCACCTGCTGATAGCGCGTGTGTCACAACGTGCGATGGCATCCGCACGCGTAAGGCAACAGTAAGGCAACAGTAAGGCAACAGTACGGGTTATCAAATTATGAGCTAGACTAGATAACAGTCTTGCGGACACCTACCAAGTGCTTAAACAAGCCAACAGGAAGTCTTCGTTGCGAAATTCTTAAGTTTCAATGTGGTTGAAGTCGTTTAAAGTGGGCCGGGAAGACATCGATGATGAATCCCGCTCTCGACGGCCATCAACGACAAAAAGTGACGAAAGTGTGTCTTGTATTCGTGATCTTTTGAACACCTACCGTCGAATGAGTGTGCAGACGATAGCAGAGACTCTGAATATTCTAAAAATTGCCATGTATGGCATCAAAAGTACGTGGATGCGCTCGAGAGATTGACAAAAAGGGCCGTCCGAGAGCCAAAGATATCGCCGATACCTGGCAGTTGCACCACGACAATGCTCCCATCCATAATTTTCTGTAAACCAAACCACCAAATAATACAGTTGCGAAAAAAGCACTCGTCCTTCCTGTTGTCTTCTTTCTGCTTCTAAGTTTTGTTTGCGCCCCCATTTTAATCATGCACACTTCTGCGCGCTTACGGGAGCTCCTGCCTAAGCACAACTTGGTCACGAGGCCCTAGCCACCCTTTGGTGAGAATAGAAGCTTGGGCGATTCACCTGCCCCATAGCGCAAAACAGACACAGACACAGGGAGACAAACAGGACAGGTGCTAAGTACTGTAGCGCCCTTCTTGTTTGTCTCCCTGTGTCCGCGTCTGCATAACCCCCTTTAGTCCTGACCTGGCTCTGGCACTAGGCTGCATGGTTTGCTTCTAGCTTCCATAGTGGAGCCCTTGTGGCTTTACTAAAGATCAAAACGTGTTGGAAGGTACGAAGACCCCTAGTCCTTGCCTTTAACGACCATTTAAGCTTCAGGGAAGCTGTAAGGGCTCCACTGTACGAGCTAGAAGCAAACCATGCAGCCTGGTTACTTTTCACAAAGACAGTACCTGTATTTTCAAGTATGACTCTCATACACCCTGATTGATCTCATTGCTTGCAGTCAGAGGAAGAATACTTTTCTCGATAGTGTAACCAGCTCAAGGGCAACGGAGATTGGGCCGCTTTGATTGCTCCTGTCATAGGACTAGAGATCACCTCAAAATATCCTACAAGAATTTAATGCTTCTTTATATACGCGTGTAATGCAAAGACATCTTCATCTTCTCCTCGGAAAAAAAAAACTACTGCAAAACAGTCGCTCGGCGACTGCATCATACCTCTTTAATGCCGATTACGTCAAGTATGGTGGCTACTCTGCAATCTCCCTCAGAAGTAGCATTTGCCTCCATGCTCGGGTCACTCGCCGCCGACACTGCGTAAGGCGGAAACAATGAAACAGAATTCTTAGTCCAGAACTTATTAATCGGCTTAAACAAGCTTGCGAGAAATTACTCATATTTTAGTGCTGAAAGCACGTTTGCCCGCGCCAATCTTTAATGTTCAGCAGATTGCAGAAGCATACATTTCTTGCATAGCCTTGGATTCTTGAGCTCATTACGGGGTGATTTCTTCCTTTGCGTAATGGCATTCAAATGCATGTAATATTCGCATGCCAGCTAGCACGTCATTTCTGCATTACTATTTGCGTTCGCCGTTCAATTTTTGATACAAGTTTTATTGCGTTCCTTTGACACAACCTTGAACTATTCCAACAAGTGGGGAACGCCAATCAGTGCGCACACAACTCCCTTTGTGTGCAGCCGAGTGCTTAATGTCATCGTGCTTTAAAAGCGGTCTCATTGACCGGCCAAATAAGAGGAACCACTGCTCCCAGAAAACCACGGGCCTTTCATCTCAAGCTCTTAGATTAAATGCAGCAGTGTAAAACCATTACTCTCTTCATGCAAAAGTGAAGCCTGTATTGCTTAGGTTATCACTTGTTTCCGTAATGTGAAAAACCTTACAGTTCTCGAAATATTTTAAAGCGCGTCTTTTACAAGCTACCGGGGCTAGCGATTAAACACTTTTCTATTACGACAGATTGGGACGTAATCAAAGTGAGCAGTTAGGGGAGAGTGGGCAAAATGTGACAGATTTTGAAATCATTCCGTTTTTTAACCCAATAGCTTTAGGATTCTTATCCTGCAGAAAATCCGTCGTCGGAGTTGTCAGCTGCCACCCAGGTGGCATGACCTTGTGGACTCATCACAACCTGTTGTGGAGGTGTAGGTTGCGCAACCACGGGACGAACCACGAAAAAAAGACAGACACACACAAGCGCACTACCAAATACATCCCTTAACTCCCTTAACTTATACATCCCTTGCGCCACCGGGGTGGTATATTCCTTCCCTCTTTCATGTGGTAAGACCTACATCGGGCATACAGGGCGGTGCATAAACGAGCGACTCAGGGAGCATGCGAATAAAGTTAAGAACCGCACAGACAAAGGGGCACACCTTGTGTCCCATCTTAGTTCTTGCCGCAATGGCGCACCGCGACTTGACGAGACCGCGATACTAGCAAAAAGCAAAAATGAACACGCGCGACTGGCTTTGGAAGCTTTCCACATAAAGGAAAACGAAGTAGACTGTATCTGTGATATGCACCCTGGCCAATCCCCCGCCGTGGGTATGTGCCATTCAGCCCGAGGACATCATCATCATCATCATTAGGTCCGTGGTGGTGGTGAAAACTTTTAATTACTGAAATAGAGTTTGGGAGCCACAGAGTGGCCCCGCTACATGGTCGGCGTCCCTAGTCCGGAACACCGCATGACAATGCCCCGTCTCTAGCCCGTTTCACCAGAGCCCTTTGGGACTCAAGCGAGGAGCAGTTGAGAAGGCCAGTCTCCCATGCCTCTCTGGAAGGGGTAGGGGAAGGGGGGAGGTGGGGATTTTGAGTACATGCCCACACCATGTGGAAGATATCACAGGTCTCCCCACAGTGTGGGCATCGCCCATCCGTGTTAGGGTCGTAATGCTTTAAGATTGCAGGACAGAGTAGAGTACCTGTCTGCAGGCGCCTTAAAATTCGCTCCTCCGTCTTACTCAGCCCCTTTGCAGGGGCCGGGAAAAGGCGGTGGATGTTGCTATAATGTGTTATAATTTCCTTGAATCGCAGCAGCGGCTGGTTAGTCTCCGAGCCAGAAGAGCTGGGATGAGGAGCCCGGTGAGTAAGCGCTCGGGCAGTCGCGTCAGCGGCCTCATTACCTCGTAAGCCCTGGTGGCCAGGAGCCCAAATGATTCTTTTGGGTGTTGGATCAGTGGCAGTCCGTCTTAGAATACAAGCTGCTAAGGGGGAGATCTCCCCTGCCAAGTAATGATCACATGCTTTTCAGGAGTCCGTAATGATGATTCTCGAATTGGCCTGGGCGGCAGCAAGCGCTATCGCTACTTCCTCGGCTCGCATTGAATTCGGGGCTCGAAAAGAGAGTCCATCAACGTGCATTTCATGGTGAACGACAGCGGCCGTGTAAAATCCCGTGGGCGATGGGCCTGCTACGTCTACATAATATAAACCAGGTCGGGAGCCGTGTTGTCTCTCAAGAGCCCGAGCCCGCGCTTGTCGCCTGTTTACGTGCATGTCGGTGTCCATGTTACGGGGGAGCGGGGAGACCCAGAGCATATGGCGCCACAGTACTGGGATACGCTCCGCCTCCTCTGGAGTGCAGTCGTGTTGGATGTGTAAGCGGTTTAGCAGGCGGCGCCCAGGGGCCGTCTGCATGAGCCGAGTGTATTGGTTCACGAGGTGGGCCTCCCGCAGCTCCTGGTAGGAGTTTAGCACCCCCAATGCCTTGAGTTTGGCATTAGAGGTAGCCACCGGGAGATCCAGGGCTCGCTTAGTTGCCTTGCGGATGACGGCGTCTATTCGCGCCTCGTCTTGCTTAGTAGGGCGGAGATATGGCACGGCGTAGAGGATCCGGCTAGTCACGAAGGCATAGACCAGCCGAAGCGCGTCCCTGCCCCGCAGACCGCCCCGCTTGTTGGAAACGCGGCGGATCATGCGCCCTACCTGTTCGCCTACTCTCTTGAGTTTCAGAATGGTGGAGTCCGGTCTGAGTCTGTGGTGAATGAAAAGGCCCAGAATACGGAGCTCCTCCACCTCTCTAATAGGACCTCCTGACAGAGAGATGTGAATTGCTGTCCTATCCTTTGGGTTCGCTCTGACATGCAAAAGCTCTGATTTCGCTGGAGCACATTGGAGCCCACAGTCAGTGGCTCTGTACCTGCCTGAAATCAATTTTTTGCGTTCGCGTCTGCGTTAACAACCCTTGGCATGACTATTGTTGCGTTTGACTAGATTACGTTTGAGCATGCGTGGTCAGGTGTATAAGTATGCGTTCCCAAGAAGAAGTAAACAGTTGTTAGTTCGCTTCTGTGTGTCTCTGTGTCTTTTCTTCGTGGTTATTCCCGTGGTTGCGCAACCTACACCTTCACAACATCATGTACCAACTAGGCTCAACGGAAGTTTTATTGAAGTTCATCACAACCTGCCTTTGCACAGTGGAAGGAGCCCATCTGCCCACAGGGCTGTTAGAAAACTGCCCCCCAAGACAGGTGGTAGTTACATGACTGGTTGATCAAATGAAATCAAATCAAAATCACTTTTATTCAAACAGTTATTAAAAAATACATGTGAATCATCTGGGCCCTTAGCCTTCTCGGCTAGACTTGGGCCCATGCAGCAAGTGCAAAAAATATTATAGCGAGACAACTCAGTATTACACAGCAGTTATGCGACAGCTATATACTAATAAAAGCGAAATACTCAAGAAATTATACATTAGTTAGGAGGACAAAAACAAAACAAAAAGTAAAAGAATGAATGCATCCAATGCATTGTTAATGAAATTAAGACTCTTGGCGTAACATTATCGGAAACTCTAACTTGGAACAAGCATGTTGATGGGCTTTGCAACAAACTTAATAAGGTTTGCGGGATACTAAACAGACACCGCAACTTCTTGCCAACAGCAGTTAAACGCTTAATTTATAACGCACTTGTCGACACTTAACTACTGCCATTTAGTCTGGTCAACTACAACGAAAGAAAACATACAGAAACTTAAAATCTGCCAGAAACGTGCCTTGCGTGCTATTGCTAATGTCCCTTGTCATGCACACACTTCCGATTACTTCTTGCGCTATAAGCTTCTTCCCACGGAATGCATTTATCCTTACCGTCTAGCTTGTACATATAGCTCATCCGTATCGGCGTGCAATCACAGCATCCTGAATTTGTTAAACCTTCGCCCCCGCAATTACATTTACAATACACGTCATAATGACGCATGGGTGGTGCCTCACTGTCGTACAGAGTACGGTCGCCAGTCCATTTCGTATCGTGCTGCTATTCTTCTAAATAGCCTTGCGCTCATCGATACCTTCCCGGAAAAAATGTCATTACGAGCGCTACATGCACATTTCCTTGCAGCCAACATCACATGATTCCCTTGTATGATTGCGTTTTGTGTTTTTCTTGGTGCCTTTTATTTTTTATTGGTGCTTTTTTTGCTGTAAAATGTCTTAATTTCTGCTACCACTAAAGGTAACGTCTTTTGCAGAATTTAAAAAAATTGAAAATTATTAAACTGAACGTGTTTTTAATCTGAGTGTGTTTGGAATTTTTATGTTTAAAACCTGATGTGTTCTAGAATGTGTGTTTCGAACGTATTTAAAACTGCATGTACTTTCATTTGGAGTGTTTTTGTTCTGTAGGGTGCAAAATTTTAGGTCTGAGATGAAGTGTGAAATTGAATTCTGTATGTGCACGAGCAATACTGCCGAACTGTACATAGCGGGAGCCGGGCTTTGTCAAGCCGCAGTTATGCGGCTTTTACCCGTCACCCCCTTTTCTCCTTGAGAGAGAAAATAAAGACGATTTGATTTGAAGACAAACACTGATTTATAGTGGAATCGAATATTGCTGGCTCCGAAAAAACTTCTTTATTTCGGCGATTGAAATTGACCTGTTTTCAAGTTAGCTGGCCGTTGGTTCCAAGTTTTAGCACTGGCATAGACAATAGTTCTTTTACCGTACACATTATTCACAACTTGAAGGTTAAAACGACAATTGAAAAACTTCTAGTTGGACCAGATGGATATACGAAAACAGATGACGACAGTGGGATGTTATGGTTTAGTACATGTATAACCACACAAGCTAGTTTGAAATCCCGCTTAGGAAAGAAAGGTGTAATGTCTAGGTCACGAAAGAGCGGAGCGGATCTGTCTGTGCGTTTACTATGTGTTATTATACGACGGGCTCTTTTTTGTAAAATTGCTATTTGATAAAAGCCCCATCGGTGGCTCTGTTTGAAACTGCCACCTGCCGCGGCAGTGGAGCATCGCTTACCCGCTGCACCACGTCGCCGGGAGTGGTATGAGGACTCCCAGGGATCGACGAATGTGAATAGATAATAGATAATTACTATGTCTGATAAGCAATAAGCGAAGAGGACCCATGGGCGCTGAAGGGACCCATTAAGGATATCATCATAATTTTAAAGTGCAGCTTGTGTCCCCTCCAGATTTTTATTACTCGCAATTCTTTAAAAACTTTAAAAATACATGTTACAGGATCATTTTTCAGACCACTTCACAGCTTTTGCTTCACAAAACTAAAAATGTGGCTTACAAAAATTCTTTCCTTTTCATCCGCTTACTCCTTAATAAAAAAACTCACCTCACAGGTTTCCTTACGCGGTAGAGTAAGGCCGATTCCGTCAGTCTTAAGTTAAGCTGCAATGCACTAGCGATTTTTAGGGAGCCGGGCTCGCGAAGACTGTTTGTGTTGTGTGCTGTGTGTGGTGTTTAGTGGCGCTAATCTTGGAACCAAGCACAATGCGAAGCCCTGTCATGGGCAGCACGAAAGGCGCGAAGCGAGTGATGTTTTTTACAAAGCGCGGATGAGAGCGCTGTAATCGCGGCGCATCCGGGCGCACGGAGCGCGCTGTGACGTGGTATTTTTTAAACTACGTGGCATTTCGTTTCTCCCGAATAAAAACAGGCACGCTAAGTCTATCTCGTTGGAAGTGCCTGGGTTGGGCAATATTTTTGGAGCTCCACCACTTTCCTATTGACACCTGAACGTTTAAAGCTATATTTAAAATGTTCATTTATTTATCTCGACTAATTATTCAAATAGGACGAGCGAAAAAAATGGTTCTGTAACTTTAGATAAACCCTAACAACATCCACGTGATGTCCGTTCTGAAGAACGCTTAGGTTTTTTTTAAATCTTGGACTAAGTTAGCTGGAATACCCTGTATACTCCGAATGCGCGGCGCGCACTCGGGTTCGGGCTTCCCTGCCACACTCAATTCGACCAATTGCTTCTCATTATCATACATTTTAACTACCGCATATATAAACACACGGACAGACAGATATATGTATACGCCTCCGCTGTTGTTTATGGCAGTTGATTTTTAATTTTTCATCCCGACGGCATAATCAAATAGCGACTGTGGCTCTAATATTGAGCGGTTTTTTTACTATCCGAAGATTGAGCCTCAACTTAATTATACCCGCTGTAATCTTTGTATCAGCTTTAAAAGTTCTTATAACTAGTTCTTTTACGCAAGCTGCTTTCCCATAGTTAACATCTATTTATACACCGCCAGTGCTTCAATTTTGGCACTAATTTTGAAGAAGAAAAGTCATGAATACTGATAACACCTTTGCTTCTTGGTCACCTATGATTTCAGATACGTTCCCTGGTACTCTGATTAGCCAAGGACTTCTTCTAATACTAAAGATTACATCATTGCAAACATTTCCTCCAACTGTCTCTCTGTCCGCTTCTTATGCGTGTTCATGCAGTTCATTCTATTCTTGATGACGAAGGCTGTCGTCACTCTATTCCTAGCTCCAAGCAGTCTTTCATCTCTGATTCTTTTATACAATTATGGAAGTACATGAGCACGAACATATTGCGCTACAGGTCACGATCGATCATATAAGAGATGCTTGGCTATTTATTGGCGATTTTCGCGAGCCATAGGCGTTGCCGCTTTCGAGCCAACATGGCAGCTGTAAATAGTGTTCTCCCACGCTTTAGTCACGCTTTTTCATTGAAGGTGAGTGCCTGGCTTTAATTAAACCCTTGGTATTACTCGCGTAAAGCACAGAACCGATGTCAAGCTCGAGGTCGTCAACCTCTGTATGCAAAGATCCGCGAGCAACGGGAACCTCACAGATCGTTGCCCACCTTCAGGACGTCTTTAGCAATGTCAGCACTGCCAGGGCACAGCTGCTATACGCCGGAAAAGTCATTAAAATACAAACAAGCGTCTGGTTTACTGTTCCATTATTACAGGTAAGCAAGGCTTTCATAACTCATTGCTTGACGCAGAAAGCAAAAACGGCTTGCTCTGCTTTCGCTTTCGACCATCGTGTGCTTTGATTTCAATTAAGATCTGAGAATCTCAGTAGAACTTAGGTGTGGCCATCACTTCAGTCGAGCAAGCAAGGTCCTTGTGTGTACACTGGTGATTAGACTTGTTTTGAGCGCTGGAGCCGCGCGCTGCCGGACAAACCAAAGCGCGCCAGTCCTGTGTTAAGAGCAGTGTGCGCGTTCTTTGCTTACATTTCTCTCCAGCTTCTCTTCAGCGCTAGCACCAGCATTGAAACCGAATACATGCTGTAAAATATTGTTTCGCTTGCTCTGCAGAGGACCATTCGAGCACTCCCACACAAGGCGGCTCAAGCCTGTACATTGCGTCGTGAACTCAACGCGAACGAGCCGAAGTGCGCTATCGGAGGCCCGACGGCGCAGGTAGTATACGCAGGCTCCTGTTCCTGCTTTCACTTGCTGGTAATCGAATTCCCAGGCCTAATACAGTTTGCCGGTCAGGTCTGGTGAGTAAACCAACCCCCCTTCCAGGCGAGTTTGTTCGACTTGACTCGTCGCTTTAATTTTTCTTCCCCGCTGTCTCATACTTTCTTAAATTCGTTCGTCTCTCGCCGCTTCGGTCTCTTGACTTTGAGGTTTCATTTTTCAGCAGTGAAACACGAGTGTGTATAACGCACAGATACAGTATATTGAAAAAATTGACTTTTCTGTTTCCCTCCTTTTCTTTTTGATTTTGGATCAGAAAACATCCCTGCATTTTTGTATTCTTGTTTTCATTCTGTTTGATCACATTTATTTCTAGTGTAAATACTCCTTCATGGGCCCGAAAAGAGCCTGACGTATGCTTAAATAAATAAATCGCAGAGAGGAAAAATATAATGCCAATGTCATGGTTGCAGCTTGGGTACCACGAGGTACTATTTTGGGTGCATTACGGCTGATTCGTGGCAGTAATTATAAAGACCGGCTGCTATTATCACCGTATTGGGTCAGTTAAAACCAAAGAAAGCTATAATGGCACCGAATCCTTGCCTAGAAAATGGAAGTCATCTCCCTGAAAATGACTAGAACACAAGAACACTGGCGCTGTGACTGGCTTTCCAATCCGCAGTTTATGCACTCAAAACTGTTTTCTCTTCGGGCTGCTAGCGGTGGTTAAGAAATAGAATGATACATCTTAGCTGTTCTGTCTCGATTACATACAAAAAGGCAAGCACCAGTACTGCTGAAATTTCTTTTCGCCATGACGCACCGGGGATAACATTCGAAAGAGCTTGCTGCGCAGCACCACCAGTCCGCACCAGCAGCACCACCAAGCGCGAACTCAGATTGGGGCGTCTATGTCGCTAAAACTGTCCATATTTAAAAGAAAACTATGAGAGCGATGTGTGAATGCGCAAACAAAGCACTCGCAATAGAAGAAACATAAGCTTCGACGCACTGCCGAACATTCTTATAATTGTTCGCGGCGGTGCCGCAGCGTAGCGTTGATTTCTTGAAAATCGCCAGTAGAAGCTTATGGCGCCCAATTTGCAGCACGATTTCATTTATTTTACGTACCTTGCAGCGTAGTAGCACTTTAGAGGGGATTGGGTTTTAAAGATCCTAAAGAGCAAACGGCACTAACAATCCTCTGCGCGCCTTGCCTGCTCTACGACCATGGTTAAGCTACCACTTCCGCTAGCTCCCTCGTTCGTGCTGACAAAGAATATGTTCCGCAGTTAAGAATCATCCAACGATTTGTTTCAACCAGAAACGTTGTAGCCAGTGCGAAATCACTCATGCTGGTTTTTCTCCAATTTGTTTAATCACTCCGCAGTCCCTGCCATAACGGCCATCATGCAGGTTTTTTTTTTTTCACTTTATTTCATCGCTCCGCAGTCTCTGCCATAAAGTCTATTGTTTATCTGTATAAGCGCGAGCAATGGCCATAGTTCTCAGGCCATGTCTCACAATTTTTTTTCCTATGTTTTCTAGATATTACAACATCTCATCGCTTCTCTACAGAACGCTAAAAGCTAGGTGTCTCGCCACCTGTCTCACCGATTCAGAAATGACCCCTGACGTGTTCATATTGTCGATTTTTAATCGCTCTTTCGTTTAATTCGCGAGGCCGCTACTTTCAGTTATGGCGGAGATGGCGCGCCCAAGCTTTATTTGCTGGCGATTTTATAATCCCTTTTGCGGCGCACCTTGCATGACGTTGATGTGCCGCCTCACGATACCCGACAAAGAGCCGCTTTGAAACATACATGTGTGGACAGTGTACACCTAGCAGATGCGGTCTATACAAAGGGGCAGGGGAGAGCAAGCCATTTTACGAGCGTAATTCTACGTTCACTGATACGTGGGAAAGTGTAATGTCTGTTTCCGACCCTCATAAAGAGGAAATTTGACGCCTATGGAAGATTATTTACAGTTTTCAAAAGTTACAGCAAAGCTTCTTTCAATTCTGAGGCGTGTTTTGTCGCGAATTGGCCAGACTTTGCAGCTATAGCTCTAAGTCTGCTGGCTTGAACAGTCTAGTTTCATGGATTCTGCATCCTTGAACTCAATTAGGGAACCGAATACGTGGAGAATACCTTCACGCGTACATTTCAGGAGGTTGTCGATAAGATTGCCTCTAATTTATTACGGGAGTTTCGTGCCGAGCCTCCATTGGCAACTTTAACAGTGAAAAGAAGATAACAGTGGCTTTGCTGTGTACAGTGAGTTCTTCAGTGAGACAGTCCATTCGTTCGTGGAAGAATACATGACGCCCAAAGCGCAGACGGCAGCGATGAACGTGGGTAACTTGTCTCTAGAAAAATACCTGTGCGCTTGATGCGTTCTTTGCTTGATTATTCAATGGACAAAATATTGCCACTAAAAATCTGATCAGCAGATCATACCGCAGTTCAAGAGAAATGAAAACCCAGTAAGTTTTGTCTTTCGCCAGGAGTAAAGGATACGACGTTGAAATTCGGGCTTGTTGGTTCATACTTCGGAGCAATAGCGCAAACAGGACAAGGGACAAAAGAACGAGTAGACACACACAGCGCTAACTTCCAACAACTTTATTAGAAACCAAAGCACAAGAATTTATACATGATTTGTACCGTATCATCTCAAAGCATGCGCAAAATCACTGTGACCGTAGGTAATCTACTTCTTTTTTTGAAAGTCTGACAGAAGGAGGGCTTACACAGGCACTTCCTAACCTGCCTATCTTTTCTGCTTCGATAATTTCACGAGTGCGCTTGTCATTACTTTTTCCAACTAAAAAATATTACCAAAGTTTTTAGATACGTTGACGATTTCCTGATTTTTATTGACAGTGACCATGATTCCTTTGAATCGAAGGCTTTTAACATACTAACTGTGCTCAGACAAAGTTTTAAACCGCTTTTCTAACTTTCGAACTGCCTTCTAATGACAAGCTTAGATTTCTTGACATTAGCATCATATTTCACACAGATCATACCTGCTGGGCTTATGAACCTCGCAATACCAAGCCTCTCCCGCCCTTCAAATCTGCCCACTCTAAAAAGGTTAAAAAGAGCGATAGCGAATCTGTGCCTTGAATATGCCCTCCGAAAATCCTGTCCGCATTTGATGTATGCAAGTTTGCAACAACAGTGCAGTAGGCTATCGCACGCTGGCTATGCTGGTCATCTTCAGATTTCAGTAGCGGAAAGTTTACTCAGGAAATTGAACACTGAGCTGCATCCTTGTGCGCATGTGCCCTCAGAAAGACAGAAGAAAAAAATGGCAGTTATCCCATACTTGCATACCATCTCTCACAAGCCTATGCAAGGTAAACAAAGTTGTTCGTCCTTTGGCCAAAGAATGCACAAAACAACACCAAACACCGTTTCTAGAATGCAAGGTAGGCGTGGTGTACCAGTTACCGCTCTCATGTGGACGACAGTATGTCGGTCAAGCCGGTCGCTGCCTGAATGACCGCCTCCGTGAGCATAATCGCAATGTAAGTAATAAGAATGAAAACGATGGAGAACTCGTGAAACATTGCAACGCATGTGTAGAGTGCAAACCGCTACTTGACAAATGTTTTTTAGTTGGAAAAAGTAATGACAAGCGCACTCGTGAAATTATCGAAGCAGAAATGATAGGCAGGTTAGGAAGTGCCTGTGTAAGCACTCCTTCTGTCAGACTTTCAAAAAAAGAAGTAGATTAGCTACGCTCACAGTGATTTTGCGCATGCTTTGAGATGATACGGTACAAGTCATGTATAAATTCTTGTGCTTTGGATTCTAATAAAGTTGTTGGAAGTTAGCGCTCTGTGTGTCTACTCGTTCTTTTGTCCCTTGTCCTGTTTGCGCTATTGCTCCGAAAGTATACGACGCCCGTTGCGCCCCCTACATCATCCACGCGAGTGCTGTCCCTCTCTAGTCGACTTTCGTTGCATTAGCATTAACGTTTCCTTATCGGGTGCATACCCGGACTCAAACCATCCCAGGTGTGGGGGTTGATATGTCGGTTTTCGGTAGCGACATACTTTGACTCTGATCATCATGGAGATGTCTTACGTATATGACGAAAAATACCGCATAATAGCTATTTTATTATTAGCTGGCGGAGCCGTACATCAGCAGGCTTCATCTTATTGTCTGTGTTGCTAGATAATAACAGGCTGCTGATTTTCTTATCCACAGATGCGAACATAGATACAAAAGAGGACGAACATTTCATTTCAGACATCATCGCATTTTCTAACCTCCACACAATTTGCGTAGTTGAGCCGTTTACTACTGTCATTGGCGGACCTAAAATGCAGGACAACAATGCACGTCGCAACAAAAGCCATTAAAGGTACGTTGAGGCCTACCTGTGGTACCGTAGCGAACGGTGTAAAATGCGACCAGAAGCGAAGCGAGCCATACTGCTGGCCAGTTCATCGCTGTGGATTACCTTACTGGAACAGCCAGATGAATGTAGCTCTGAGGGTTGGTCGCTTTTCCTCTGCAGCTTCCCGCATGCGGCGAACACAGTTAAAAGCAACCGAACTGCATACGAGGTACCGAGCGGTTGCTGCAGGTGGCACGGAATGCATGATAGTCGTACTATCACGTACACTTACATCGCGTGCCAGCTGCTTGCTGCTTACTCTGCTTAGTGTGTCAGCGCTGTGAAATTGTAAACAGACAATTTTAGCCATGCGCAGAGTTTTAACGAGCTAGCGTTAAAGGCCACGTGTCGCAGAAAAACCGATGCCGGCGTTGATCTACGGCGTTGCCAAAAATTTGGAACAAACTGGTTTATGACGTCACAACCACATGACCTCGTGCGGGTAATTCAAAACAACCCCGTGGGATCACACTTTTGCTTCCCGTATACAGGGTGTTTCACGTAACTTGAACCAGGGATTTAAAAAAAGTGGCGCACTAGAGCTGGTTGAAACCAGATGCATATTGTTTCCCGTCATGTGGCGTTGCTCAGATTAACTTTTTAATTTCCGCTTACTTAGTTAATGACCAGAGATTAATTATGCAAAAAGCTTAATGTTCACTTGAGAGTCATTTGCGTTTCGTTGTGTTGCAGAAATGGTTATGAAACAACCGATCCACTTCTTTGTAGCAAGATATTTTCTACGCGGCCCTTTTCTCTACCATTTAAAGAAAGCCCTCGAAATACGAAAAAAAAACCATGTGTTGCCCTCTTGCGCTACCGTATTGTATCGCTTCCAAGCGCTTCCTGAGTGAGCAAAGCGTGCGTGCTCACCGTCTCGAAGTGGGCGGCTGACGCCGCTCTCAACATTGGCTTGAAAGTGCGTCAGCACATTCTACCTGAACGCGGAAAGCGCGCGCCGTGATCTGCTATCGTCGTGTGTGTGCATAGGGCAACATCAGTTGCCGCAATGTATCTTTGTTTTTCTAGAGGGACGGATGTGGAGGGACGGCGCGCGTGTGTGGTGCGCGTGTGTGGTGCGCGTGTGTGGTGCGCGTGTGTGGTGCGCGTGTGTGGTGCGCGTGTGTGGTGCGCGTGTGTGGTGCGCGTGTGTGGTGCGCGTGTGTGGTGCGCGTGTGTGGTGCGCGTGTGTGGTGCGCGTTGTTCGTGCGCGTTGTTCGTGCGCGTTGTTCGTGCGCGTTGTTCGTGCGCGTTGTTCGTGCGCGTTGTTCGTGCGCGTTGTTCGTGCGCGTTGTTCGTGCGCGTTGTTCGTGCGCGTTGTTCGTGCGCGTTGTTCGTGCGCGTTGTTCGTGCGCGTTGTTCGTGCGCGTTGTTTGTGCGCGGGTCTTTGTACGCGGGTTTTTGAGCGCGGTTTTCAACCCGGCGCGCTTCCCCCGCGTATGGACCCACTAGAACTTTCTTGGACACTTTTTGTTTTTGGACACTTACGTTCCCTGTGAGTGTGTGTGTATAGGGCGACATCAGTTGCCGCAATGTATATTTGTTTTTGTAGAGGGACGGATGTCCCTTTTTGATCGAGAGTCCAAATAAACTTCTCTTATGTGCTATAAGTGTTAAGCAGGCTTTCGACAGCCAATTCAGATGGAGCTTCTATTTCACCATCGCAGAGGCAAATCAAAAAAAGGAAGATAAAGCAGGGGAGTCTCGTATTTCAAGGTGCTCACTAGGACACGGTCAGCGGGCACGTTTCGTTCGTTCAAAACGCGGTTGGGAGCGCTGGAATATGGTAGCGTATGAGCACAGTCACTTGGTTTTTTTTCAAATTCCGCAGGGCTTCATTAAACACCGAAAAAAGGGCCACGTAGGAGATACGTTGCTGCTATAATAGCAGTTAATTAGTATTTAGTCTCTAATCAGTAATTAGCCGCTAATTAGTGATTCGTCATTGCTTCGTAATCAATTATGTGTGACGTAATCTAGTGGTAATGTCGCCAGTGTCACAGGCAGAGTGGTCCGGAAAACGCTTTCGCCTCTACGCACTTTAGACAGTTTCGAACGCGCTGCGTATACATTCTTGTCAGGCCTGCGTCTCGTCGTGTCCGCGTACGCTTCGTGTTATGCCCGTAAACATTTCATGCTTACTCTACTCTCGGTTACGGGAGAGGCAGAGATTTTTCATTCTACATGGTTATGTACAGAAAGGATATATATACTATATTGTCACGTTGCAGTGACGGCAGTCCAGCGGTCAGGAAGACACCAGAAATACTTGCAAACGAAGCTCTTTATTTGGGCTGACTTGCGCCCGCAAAAGAACTGACTCACTCGGTGGCGGCGTAAGCAACAAGCGTGCTCGTCAATCGTCGAACTACGAATGTCCACCGCTCGCGGCATCGCTCAATTTAAACCCGGCAAGGAAACTTCCAGATAACAGGTCAAGATCATCTACGGTAATCTGGAAAAACCTAGATGCAGCCTTTCATGGCTGCGAACAATCGAGATTAGTCTGGTCGCTTCTCGCGCCACGAACAAAAGTGATAACGACCCTTTCCTGCTGCCTTGAGCGTGAACGAACAAACACTGCAATGATACGTGGCATTACCCCCCTTCCAAAGAAGCATCGTCTTGATGCTTTAAAATGAAAATAAACACGGACAATGAAAACTTCCAGTCCTTCAGCGTTCATAATATGGCTTCAGGCGTACGACATGTACGACTTCCGAGCGTGCGCGTCGTCGCTGAGATGCTGCCGTGCCGTCGGGGATGACTTCGTAGTCGAGGTCACCGATGCGACGGAGAACCTTGTACGGGCCAAAGTAGCGTCGCAGCAGCTTTTCACTCAATCCACGGCGGCGAACTGGCGTCCATATCCAAACACGATCACCTGGCTTGTAATGCGTGTCTCGTCGGCGCAGATTGTACCGTCGAGCGTCGGTGTGCTGCTGGTCTTGAATGCGAAGCCGCGCAAGTCTTCGGGCTTCCTCGGCGCGATGAAGGTAGGCGGCGACGTCGAGGTTGTCTTCGTAAGAAACGTGCGGGAGCATTGCGTCGAGTGTTGTCGTGGGCTTCCTGCCGTATACCAGCTGGAATGGGGTAAACCTGGTTGTCTCTTGGACGGCAGTATTGTACGCGAAGATCACGTAGGGCAGAATGCAGTCCCACGTCTTGTACTCGGCGTCGATGTACATGGAGAGCATGTCTGCGATGGTCTTGTTCAGACGCTCTGTGAGTCCGTTGGTTTGTGGATGATAGGCAGTTGTCCTCCGATGGCTTGTCTGGCTGTAGTTTAAAATCGCTTGCGTCAGCTCCGCTGTAAATGCCGTCCCTCTGTCTGTGATGAGCACTTCGGGGGCGCCGTGTCGCAGGAGAATTTGTTCGACAAAAAATTTTGCAACTTCTGTTGCGGTACCACTAGGCAAGGCTTTTGCTTCGGCGTAGCGGGTCATGTAGTCGGTGGCCACGATGATCCACTTGTTACCCGATGATGAAGTCGGAAAGGGGCCGAGGAGGTCCATCCCGATTTGCTGAAAGGGCTTAGTTAGCGGTGGTATGGAGTTGAGGAGTCCGGCTGGTCTAGTCGGAGGCGTTTTGCGTCGCTGACACTCACGGCACGTTTTCACGTAATGGGAAACGTCGGTAGCTAGCCGCGGCCAATAGTACTTCTCCTGGATGCGGTGCAACGTGCGAGCAATCCCGAGATGCCCTGCAGTCGGCTCATCATGACATGGCTGCATAATTTATTGCCTGAGATTTTTGGGCACAACAAGAAGATGCACTGTCCTGTTGGGCGCGAAGTTCTTCTTCAGAAGGACATTATTGTGAAGGACGAAGGACGACAGTTGGCGCTTGAACCCCCGGGGAGGAGATGCGGTCTTACCTTTCAAATAATCAACTAGGCTTTGCAACTCAGGATCCGAGCGCTGCTGCTGCGCGAAGCTGCTGGCGCTTACCGGTCCTAAGAAAGCGTCGTCGTCTTCCTCTTCCGGTGCTGCGTCTACGGGGGCTCGCGATAGGCAGTCTGCATCGGAATGCTTGCGGCCAGATTTGTAGACTATAGTTATGTCGAATTCTTGAAGACGCAGGCTCCAACGAGCAAGGCGGCCGGAGGGATCTTTCAAATTGGCCAACCAGCACAGAGCATGGTGATCGCTCACAACCTTGAATGGTCGTCCGTATAGGTAGGGGCGAAATTTGGACGTGGCCAAAATAATGGCGAGACATTCTTTCTCTGTCGTCGAATAGTTGGCTTCGGCTTTCGACAGTGAACGGCTAGCGTACGCGATAACTTTCTCCTGTCTGCCATTTTTCTGAACGAGGACCGCTCCTAAGCCCACCCCGCTTGCTTCGGTATGAACTTCGGTTTCGGCGTTTTCAACAAACTGCCCGAGCACAGGAGGGGACTGTAAGCGGCGCTTCAGCTCGTTGAAGGCTTCCTCTTGCGGCCTTTCCCATTTAAAAGGCACGTCAGCCTTGGTAAGTTGGGTCAAAGGTTCAGCGATGCGCGAAAAGTTCTTGACGAATCGCCGGTAATAAGCGCACAATCCAAGGAATCTGCGTATAGCTTTCTTGTCATTAGGCTGTGGAAACTCTGCGATCGCAGCCGTCTTCTTGGGGTCTGGGCGAACTCCATCCTTGCTTACGACGTGACCAAGGAACAGCAGCTCCTCGTAGGCGAAGTGGCACTTCTCTGATTTCAGTGTCAGGCCTGAAGACTTGATCGTTTCCAGCACTATCCTAAGCCTTCTGAGGTGGTCTTCAAAGCTTGAGGAGAAGACAACAACGTCATCTAAGTAGTCTAGGCAAATCTGCCACTTCAAGCCTGCGAGCACCGTATCCATTACTCGCTGGAACGTCGCTGGGGCAGAGCAGAGGCCGAATGGCATCACCTTGAACTCGAAGAGTCCGTCTGGCGTGATGAACGCAGTCTTCTCGCGATCTCTTTAGTCGACTTCAATTTGCCAGTCCGCTCTTCAGGTCCATCGATGAGAAGTACTTAGCGTCGCACAGCCGGTCCAGTGTATCGTCGATGCGGGGGAGGGGGTAGACATCCTTCTTCGTAATTTTTTTCAGGCGGCGGTAATCGACGCAAAAGCGAAGGGCGCCGTCTTTCTTTTTCACTAGGACGACCGGTGCTGCCCAGGGGCTCCTCGATGGCTGTATGACGTCGTCACGAAGCATTTCCTCAACTTGCTTGCGGATAGCTTGGCGTTCTAGCGGCGATACGCGGTAGGGACTCTGTCGCAGTGGTCGTGCGTGTTCGTCTGTGACAATGCGGTGCTTGGCAAGGCGGGTTCGTCGCACATTCGATGCTGATGAGGAGCAATCGGTGTACCTCTGAAGAAGACTGCGTATTTGGTCTTGTCTGCTCCGGGGTAATGCCGGGTTGATGTCGATCGTGGGTTGATGGCCTTGGTCAGATAGTTCTGCGGGTTGGTCGGGTAGGGCAAATACGTCTCTGATGTCTGCCAGCTCGTCGAGGAAAGCTATCGTCGTACCTTTGTTTAGATGCCGGTATTCTTCGGTGAAGTTGGTTAGCAACACCTGGGCTTGGCCATTTCGGATTTCGGCGACTTCCCTCGCGACGCCCAATCCTCGATCCAGGAGTAACTGTGTGTTCCCCTCGATAACGCCTTCGGCATTTTCGACGTCTCCAGTACCTATGCCGACGAGAACACTTGATCGGGGCGGCACGCTCAATGCTTCATCGAGGACGTTTAAGGCAACGTGATGAGTCGCGCTCGTCGCAACAGGTATGGCTTTTTCCGTGGAAAGCTTGATCGACTTAGATCGAAGGTCGATGATTGCCCGATGTTCGTTCAGGAAGTCCATTCCCAAAATCACGTCTCTCGAGCATTGCTGTAGGATCAGGAAGGTTGTCGCATAGGTTCTCCCATTTACAGTAACTCTCGCGGTGCAGCGTCCTGACGGCGTAATCAGGTTGCCACCTGCGGTGCGGATCAGCGGGCCATCCCAGGTTGTTGTTACCTTCCTGAGTCGGACAGCGAGTGGGCCACTCATGACAGAGTAGTCAGCTCCCGTGTCCACCAAGGCAGTAACCGCGTGACCGTCGACCGTAACTTCAAGGTCACTTGTTCGCGTTCTGGTATTGTACGTTGTCTTCGGTGTCCGATCTCGGCTTCGTCGAGTAGTGAGGCTGCGGTGGGCGTACTGCGACGTTACTTCACTGGGCAGCGGTAAAAGCTTCAAGTCTGGCCGCGTCGTCGTCGGTGTCGTCGGCGTCGGCGTTGTCGTCGTCGGTGTTGTCGTCGTCGGCGTTGTCGTCGTCGGTGTTGTCGTCGTCGGTGTTGTCGTCGTTGGTGTAGTCGTCGTTGGTGTTGTCGTCGTTGGTGTTGTCGTCGTAGTTGAGGCATGGTCTTGAGTACTCGTCGACGGAGGATCTTTGTCATTGCGCTCAGAAGCAACCTCACCTCCACAGGCTGCTTTATTCAGTTTAACCTTCGGGGGCTCCCATGTTCCGGACACCCCCTACAAGTCGTGACGCCAGCCCTTTGAGTTATTCGCCGGAAGACCTGACTCCAGTCTACCACGCAGCCTCTGGAGCCTCCAGCCATGACTTACGTCGCAGCAGTGCGCCGTCCTGTACCTCGACGACGGGACCCAAGCCCCTATCGCCCTTAGCCAGCTGCGCTGGAGCGCCGCCCTCTCGCCCCAACTCGCCCGTCCTACGAGCGTCGTACACGGCCGAGAAAATGCGTCGAGTGGAGAACACCCGACCAGCGCCGCCCACAATGCTTCCACTGCGGAGAAGCCGGTCACATTCTCCGGTACTGCCCATACAGGAGAATGGGCATCCGAGGGTTCCTTTACGACGCCCCACGACCCCGACCCGGCCAGCGACCAGCCGAAATCGAGGATTTTTTGCGTCGGGAAGGATACACATCGCCGAGCCGTCTATCGCGTTCTCCGTCGCCATCGTCACCGCGCTACGTATCTCCTAGCCGAGGCTACGCAGTGCGTGGACGCTTACCCAGCACCTCCACCAGATGTCACGTTGCAGTGACGGCAGTCCAGCGGTCAGGAAGACACCAGAAATACTTGCAAACGAAGCTCTTTATTTGGGCTGACTTGCGCCCGCAAAAGAACTGACTTACTCGGTGGCGGCGTATAAAGAGAAGTTTATTTTATCTGTCATAGCATAGAAAATACAACAAAACAGATTAACTTAATTCTCTGATCATTCAAGCACATGCGCAGTGACGCAGCACTGAGCATGTCAGTAATGCAGTAAAAATGCCGATACTCGACCGCCGCGCAGGACGATAAAGTATGTCGACCATTTGCGCAAAAACTCAGCCTCGCTCATTGACAGAGCGTCCATGCATGCTTGTTCAAAGAGGCGCGTGCGCAGGCGCTGCAACATTGGGAACATTGTTCTTTGCGGACGCCCATTTAAGGATGCCACTCCACGCTGCCGCCACAAAACGAACATGCCGACACACAAGAGCATATTTTGAAACACTTCGGGAGAACTAGTGCGCGCTTCCAGGCGGGTTAAAAACATGCGTGACACTAATGTCCAAAAAGTGCGCGCAACTACACACTCAAACATTGCGTGCTGCAAAGTTTCAAGCAGACCGCACTGCGGGCATCGGGCGGAGGGCGCCACGCCCCACGCCGCAAGGCGGTCTCTTGTGGGCAGGACCCGCCAGCCTCGCAGCCAGCCGAGGTCCCTGACATCTGCAGGAAGCGTAGCTGAGGTCAGTTGGCGCCAGCGTGCCCGTCTCGTTTTCTGGAGTTGTTCGCGGGTCAGCGCAGCGACCGTTAGTGCTTCACACATTCTGGAGGGTGGGGTTTCATCAACATCCAGATCGGGCACGCTGGCAGTCAACGACGTCAGTGTGCGACGCACATTAACGAAAAATGCCGGCGGCTGCTCGGCTGTAGGGCCAACCACGTGTTGTGAAAAAAACACGTTACGCGCTGTACCCAGAAAATATGTGAGGAGTGTTCTCCCGGGATAGTCTGGGTTGCGTACAAGATCTCGTACTCCTCGCAAGGCGAGCACATTGCACATGGTGCGGATACAAGGTATACCAAACCCACCCATGTACGATGGAAGGCGCATGAACATTCGTGACACAAGTTCGGTTTTGCCCGCCCAAACGAAAGAGCCACAGGCCGAGGTTAGCCTGCGCGCAAACGTGCGCGGTGGGTTTGCGACGCGGGCGACAAAAAAACATGCGGCTAGGATTGTGGACTTAACTATATAGCAGCGCTCTGCCATTGAAAGGCGGAAAGTTGACGCCACCGAGAGGCGTTTCTCAGCGTTCGTGCGGAGGTTAGTCCAGGTTTCGCGGGCTACTTCTCCGCTGGCGAGGAATACTACTCCCAGGACTTTCACTCCCTGCACCCACTCCACCTCGCCCGCAAGGTTCGGTGTGAAGGTGCCAAACCTTAGTGCCTTGCTTTTTTCCCTGTTCAATAGGGCCCCAGATATCTCGCTGTACTCGAGAAACAGCCGCGAAAAAGCGGCGTAGCTATCCTCGTCCTTGAGGAAAAGCGACACGTCATCGGCGTAGGCCGATACCTTGATTTGGCCCTGGCCAGGCAGAGGGAAGCCGCGTATGGATGGGCTGTCGTTAATGCGCCGGATGAGTGGATCCAGGCACAACACGAAGAATGTTGGGGAGAGAGGGCATCCTTGCCTTATGCCCCTGGTGACTGAGAAGGGAGCGCTCTGGTGGCCGTTTACGGAGAGACGAGCATTCAGGTCTGCGTAAAGTAAGCGCAGCCTGCTGACAATTTGCGGAGGGAATCCGAAGGCTTCAAGGACTCCGAACAGATACGAGTGTTCCACCCGATCGAATGCTTTCGCCTGGTCTAGTGAAACAAAGCACCCGCTGAAGCCCGTCCTGCTGGCAAATGTGAACAGGTCTCTAGTGAGTGCCAATGCATCAAACACAGAGCGGTCAGGCACGCTGCTGGTTTGAGCCCGGTGGATTAGGTGAGGTAGGATCGTCCGCATTCTTGTGTTCAGTAAAGATGTGACTATTTTGTAATCTGCGTTTAAGAGGCTTATGGGCCGCCATGCTTGCGGGTCGGAGGGGTCACCGTCCGCTTTCGGAATGAGTATGATGCGACATTCGCGGAAAGAGTTTGGACGTAACCCATCCGCGAGGAAGCCGTTGACCATCTTCAGGAGCGCTCCTTGGATCTCGTAAAAAAAGTTTGAATAAAAACTTGTTGGAATGCCGTCTGGACCGGGGGCAGAGGCTGCATTCATACTCTGCAGGATGGCGTGCAGCTCTTGGCTTGTGGCTGGTGCGCAAAGGTTTTCATGCAACTCTTCAGCTACTCGTGGCAAGTTTCCAAAAAAACTTTGTAGAAGCCCGTCATAACCATCTTGAAGATGTAGCCAACTGTCCGTAGAGAACAGGTTCGAAAAGTGGCTTGCGAAGATCGTGCAGATATCGGCCGTGGTTTTGCTTTGGGTGCCGTCTGGGAGTGTCACGAAAGGCACAGTAGCGGGAGCGAATTCCTCTGCCGTGCCTGCGCGTACGTGTCGTAGCACAGCCGGGTCTGATATCGGCCGCCCGAGCTGGTGTGCACGACTAGCTGCCCGTGATGACTGGCAGAGCAACACGTGGTAACGTGCTTTAAGTAGACTCAGGTAATCGCTCATGGCAAAGGTTAAGGGTGCTCCCCTTTGCACTATACGGATGCGCTTGAGGGTGTCATTCAGTGCATGAGTTACCCGGCGTCTGCGGTCTTGTGCGGCCGCCACCAGGGTTGCTTGCCAACGAGCCTTGAGTGTGTCCCATGAATCAGTCGCAACGAAGCTCCTGCACGATGCTGCCAACGCCGTACGCAGCGACGCCACGCTTTCCGGGTCCGCCAGTAGGCTCGTGTCCATGCGCCACGTAACAGTACGTGGGGTGTCCTCACCAAAGTCGAGCCTGACTGACAAGGGGTGGTGATCGGAAATCACCGGCGTGCCTGCAGGGAACGCGAGAACTTCGCAGCTAACGACAAAAGAAGCCAGCTCTGGTGGAAAATAGAATTTGTCTATCCGACTCGCTGACTGTGCTCTCTCAAACGTCGCTCCAAAGGCATCCCCGTGAAGCTGTACCCACGCGTCAGACAAGCGGAACTGAGTCACGAGATCGCGGAGCGCGGGGGCACCGCAATAACGGCGACCGTGACCCTGTCCGCGGACGTCACGGTCGATGTTAAGTACACAATTGAAGTCACCGACGATGAAAGTGGGGTAGGGATCAAGGAGGAATGAGTCGAGGCGCTCAAAAAAATCAGAACTATTAGTCCGCCGTGCTGGCGCATATACAACCAACGCACGTACCCGCCGCTGATTTAGTGTGAAGTCGACCGCAAGAGTGCGGCCGTCCAGCCCGAAAGTGCAATGAGCACCCGCGCGCAGGCAGGGGTTTACAAAAACGACACCAACACCGCACATATGAAAATCAGTCAACGAAAAATAAGCAAAAACAGAAAACCGGGTGGTGAAATTCAGCACATCAAGTGAAGTACGGAAGTTGCATTCCTGTAAAAACAGGATGTCGACGCCCCTAGCCCTGGCAAAGTGCATCACCTCTCTCTGTCTGTCTACGGATTGAAATTCCCGAACATTCAGGGAGAGGAGATGCACAACCGCCATGACTGCCAAGAGCACCGACGGCATAGCATACAACCTAAAGAGCGCTGCCATGGGCGGCGCTTGGCGCGCGCGGCACTTTTTTGCTAGAACGTTCGTTAACAGTCCCTTCGGATTCCGATGATTGGGGGTGGGCACGTTTGAAGTCTGGTCGGGAAAAGTCCATGTTTTCGGGGCCGTCGGCGCTTGTGGCCTCGCTCACCGGTTGCTGCGTGGTCTTGGCGACGCTCGCAGCTGAAGCCGATGCCGACGCCAGGGTCGCCGATGGGAGGGTGTGGCTGGCTGGTGACGGGAAGCGCGCGTCGTCCGCACCTCCAGGAGTCGTCGTTTCTGACACCTGGCCGCACGTCAAGTCGCCTGTCAGGCGAAGCGGCGTGACTTTGTCCGGTACGTCCACCAGGTCGCCCGACGCCACGCTCGACTCATCGCCGCTGCTGCTCTCGGTGTTGAAGGAAGCTGTGCGGGGTAGCGGCGGCAAGGGTTCCGCGAAAACAGCACCGAACGGCTCCACCTCGTTTGAAGGCGTCCCCTCGAGCTGCTCCTTCACGGGCACCTCCGTCGCGGGGGCGGGTTCGGGCTCCCTCGGGCGGCTGGTCGTTGGGTGCTCGTCGGCAACAGGCGTCCGGACGGTTGGTGGGCTCCGCGTTTCTGCGGCCACGTTGTCCTTACTCGGTTCCTTCCTCGAGGCGGCGGCCGCCGCATAGGACCGTGGCCGCAGGCAGTCCGCTGTGGCGTGGCTTCCACCGCAGCGCCTGCAAGCCGCTCCGCATCCGGCCGTGTCGTGGCCGAACACCTCGCAGCGAGCGCACCGCGGCGTTCGACACGCCGCGCCGATGTGGCCGTCCTGCCCGCAGCGGGAACACACTTTCCGGACGCCTCGGTAGTCAAACATGACGCGGTGGCCCTGGACGGTCAAGAAGTTCGGCACCGCCTGCTTCATCTCGATCCGGACCACGCGCGTCCCGTTGCCGACGTGACGACGGCCCTTGAGGACGGGGTGGGTGATGTCCAGCACCTTGCCGAAAGAGCTCAGTGCCGCTGCCAGCGCCGCGTCTCCCACGAACAGCGGCACACGAAAAGCCGTCACGTGGACCACGGCAGGACCCACGCAGGCTACTTGGACGGAAGTGCCGTTCACGTTGAAGGCGCCTTCCACGAGCATCTTCTCCGCCGCCGCAGCCGAGGCCATGGCGACGCAGAACTTCATGCCTCCATGGTGCTGGAGGCTCTCTAGCCCTTTCGGGCCGACAACCAACTCGATGCCGTCGACGATGTCGTCAGCTGTCGCGTCGGATGTAACTGTGAACGAAAAACAGTGCGCCTTTGGGGGCGGCGCACGGAACACCGGAGGGGCAGCAGGTCCCGGGCCTCCCATGACGTCACGGGCGGCCGACTGGGCTGCTGCTTGAAGGCCAGGAAGTTGCCCGAGCACCGGCAAAGGCACGGCGCCTGGGCTGGGAGGCTGGTTGCGGATCCTCGGGGTCGCAGTGGATCCGAGGCCCGCCTGCACTTGTCAAAACTTCTCAGCAAGCCAGCGCCGAAAGAACTTCGCTGGTTCTGGACGAGCTCGGGCAGCAACAGGCGTGCTCGGCGGTCGTCGAACTACGAATGTCCGCCGCTCGCGGCATCGCTCAATTTAAACCCGGCAAGGAAACTTCCAGATAACAGGTCAAGATCATCTACGGTAATCTGGAAAAACCTAGATGCAGCCTTTCCTGGCTGCGAACAATCGAGATTAGTCTGGTCGCTTCTCGCGCCACGAACAAAAGTGATAACGACCCTTTCCTGCTGCCTTGAGCGTGAACGAACAAACACTGCAATGATACGTGGCAATATATATGTGTGTGTACATGCGCAAAAAAGCTATTTACAGAGCAGCTAGGCAGGCGCTACGTGGCGCAAATATGATAGAAAGGATAACAGAACTAAAAGGCCGGCAACGATATACAGTGCATCAGGAGAGGCAACCAATCCGGTAAAAAGTCCAATTCTTTGTAAATGTACGTCCGTTACCTGCAGCATCATTCAGCTAAAATGAATTCTGGGCGAAACAATCTTTCCCCTTTCACACCACGTTAACCACTACACCACCGATAAATTTTTTTTCAGCGTGGCATTTATTACAAGCGTTTATATGCAGGAAAGAGGTATATACATTATTTACGAAGTAATTAGCTAGTAGCCGAGCAACTTGAATGGAAACACACCAAACAACAAAACACACGTCTTAACACAAATAAAACGGTCGCAAGTTTAGACAAGACATCAATGACGACAACCCTGCAGTCTGGTCGACAGTCCCTATCTTCGTGTCTTTCTGCTAGTCCACCATATGGCTCGAAATTTGTGCTGGAGGAGACAAGGGGCTCAGCACGCCGGACCAACATGCGCGTTTTCCACAGGATTTGCAGTCCGAATAGGAAAATCACCTCAAAAGGTTCGTGGTCATGTTGGGTGACCATGAGGTCACGAGCACTGCAGGAATTCAATGCAAGGTCTTTCTTCAGTGTTCTTTGTAGAATGTCCCAAAATAATATCGCGTCTTTGCAACCAATATAAAGCAGTGTTCGATGATTTCAGGTGCATCACATAGGCTACAATTATCTGAAGAAACAAAAATGTCTTTTTTTATTGTGAAGCCCCATTTTAACTGGGAGAACCTGTAACACCACAACACCACTTTTTCTTCATTGCATAGATATCAGGCCCGTTAAGTTACCAAATGCTTTAAGGGTGCGCATACTATTCCGCGATGTAGACACACTTTTAAATCGTTGCCTTTCGTAAGAAAATGAAAAGCCAGAAGGAGTAACTTACACACAGATAGCATCATTTGACAAGTGCTTTCCGCTGAGTACGACCGAACTACGAAATTACCCTTGCAAGTGCACCTCTCCTGAAATTCTGTTTATAGCAGTACCTTGGCAGTAGGAGACTAATAGAAACCGTTTTAACATACCCACATTATTCTCTATCGTGTGCTTCATTCTAAAATCAGGTACTCTGTCTACCAGAGTAAACTGGCTGCTGTACTCTCCTTAGCAACTCTTTCCTCTACTTAAATTGCCTAAGGAGTTCTCATAATCATCAGCTCGCCAACACGTAGAGCGCAGAGCAAAAGCATCTTCTAATGACTGCCATTAGACTAGCCCACTTCCAGATGCGGCCACCGTTACAGCACAGTTTTCCCAATCTCATCTTCCCAACTCAATCATTCCTCTACCCCCGATCCCCTCACTGACTTTCTTCATTTTACTTCTCTAGTTATTAAATCCACTGCCCTAGATGATCATCCGTGATCCGCTCTCAGCATTAGGAGCCTTGTCCTTGCTGATATTTTGTTTTTGATTTGAGCTTGACTATCATTAACTACTGATAATTCTCTAGACCAATGTGCTCTTTTCCTGTGTTTGCTTCTTCGTATTGTTTTCCTCCTAATAGCTTGCTTCAATGCACAGAATTTAGATGCCAGCCATTTCATTTTCTTCGAAATTTCCTCCCGACAGATGAGAAGTGATGAGATAGAACTATTATACTTTACTGTCAAAATATATTGTTAAGCTGTCATTTGGAATCTTTACCTAGCTGTGAAACGCATTTTATCCCATTCTTACTCTGCTAGTCAGTTCAGTCACATGGTCAATATCTGTGGCTACTACTTGGCTAAGACCGACGTCTTTAACTGAATCTTTTCAATTCAACACTCGGTGTCTTAAACTATACCGCCCATAGCAGGCAACTTCGCGAATAAGCGTAAATGCGGGAACTTGCTTTATTTCAACGGTTATCCTTTCATTGTGCTTCGTTACAAAGTCGCAAACTTTCTAGTGCGTGACTATAATTACCTGACACCAAGCCTACCTTGCAAACGTAATTCAAAGCATTCCCCTGAAACGCACTCCACTGAAGGTACTGCGCTGCTGAAATGCACAGTTGCCTCCCCGTCCGAATCTAACACCACAGGAATAAAAATGTTTTCGTCCTGCTCCTCACCAAGAATCAAGGATCGCTGCTCAGTCAAGCACAAACCAGAACCTCAAACATACCACTTCCGCATCACACGACGTATAGTCCCTGAGGAGCCAGCCTGAAACTTGTAATTTTTCAGAAGCTACGCGCCTCCTGGTGTTTTTTGCAATTTTTCATATTCAAAGCTCACTGCTAAAATCAGGAAGAGGAAATCTTTTAGCAACATAGCATAGTGGGCGAGTTGGTATTGCATCTTTAAAGAACGAAACAGCGCAACTAAAACGAAGGACCAAGAAAAAGAGAGACACGAACACGCGCTGACTTACAACTGACTGTTTTAATCGGAAAACCACATAGAAATAATCTCTAATCACTGCGTCACAGCGTCACAGCGTCACAGTTGGAAAAGCGTGGGAGCCTGTAGGTGCTTACATTTCGCCAATGATTTTCCGTTCTTTTTATGTTAGTAGTTTGCGATGACGACGTGAGGCTGTGACGCAGCGATTAGAGATTGTTTTTATGTAGTTTTCCGATTAAAACAGTCAGTTGTAAGTCAGCGCGTGTTCGTGTCTCTCTTTTTCTTGGTCCTTCGTTTTAGTTGCACTGTTTCGTTCTTTAAAGAGGAAATCTTTGCTTGTATGCGGACCTGAGTGGCTCATTCAAGCCGCCACTTAAACATACCACCGAATTTTAGTCAATAATGAAAAGCAAGCATCGAGACTTGTTTTTTCTTAATCCTGTCAGTCCTATTTCAGCGCAAATGCGCCGGTGCTAAGAAAGACAAAATTGGTTTTCTTCAATGTTTCATTGCTTTTTCATCGAGAGAAGATTAGCGCAACAGAAGAGGATGGTGAACGGCGAATTTACAAGCACTGAATGAGTTCTTGTTTTCCCCTGCGCACAACGACGACATAAAAAAGTCAGTGCTTGTTTTGTCTTCTTTCATTGACGTGGTGTCCAGCGGTGTTTTCCCAAGATAACTGGGGTAGAGTTCCTGGATGATATAGACGGTCCTAAATAATAATTATTTATAGTACTGCGCAGAAAGGTTCCCAAATGCATATTGCTGTTGCTATCAAGACATAAAAGCTATGAGCGCATTATTCTCGTAAGAGAAATTATATACCCAAACGGGAAGAAGACAGCAGATATTGGTCGTAATAAGGCTAGCAGCGGCGTTAAGAGCAGGAGGATATTGTGGCACTATTGCAGCTCGTTTCCTTCAAGCACCATTATGTTCTATAAACGTATTTTCCTGCCGAGAATATAGTATATAATGTGGACATTCTTGTGATTATCAGCTGTCTAGATTTTTGACAAAGAGTGGTGGTTCAGTGGGTATGGCGCTCGGCTGCTGACCCGAATGTTCGAGCCCGGTTGCGGTAGTCGCATTTCGATTGAGGCGAAGCACTAGAGGTTTGCGTACTGCATGATGTCAGTTGACGGTAAAAAAAAAAAGCACCACGTGGTCGGAAATATCCGGAATCCTCCACCGCGGGGGCAAAAACAGCCGGAGGCGCTTTCAGAATTAATCCAAACCAAACCAGTCTTCAGGTTCCAACGGCCAACAAGGATAGCTCATTTTTCATCGATACGGCTGCCCCTCCCTATTTATATTTTCTTTTAAAGGATGAACTCCCAACTCCAAGCAAAGATTCCGCAGCGCTTGGCAAGATCCTAATGGGGTATCCTGCAGCGGTTAGCCTATCCACCTGTGAGTGAAAACTGTTTTTTTTTTTATCAACGCATGACCTGTGCAATGCGGCTTTAAGCAAGCTTTGGAGAGTCCACGCTTGACAATCTTCAAGCCAGCCAATTGGAAGGGCAAAAGCCCTTCCAGGACCATGGCGTGTACACTGTAAGTGCCTTGTTCTTTGTGCAGCCATCAAAAATTTCTGTTATTTCTTTTCAGTCAAAATGTTTCAGTCAAACCTACAGGGTTGAAAAAGCGCGTAAAAGGACAAACGGACTTAGGAAGACCACGGCTACATGAGCTGACTCACAACGGAAATTGCACCCGCCGTTGTGGTTCTTCTTCGTCCCTTTTACGCACTTTTCATTTACGCCATTTTGCCCACTTTTCTAACCATGCATCATAACCAATTGGCCCAACTTTCTGCCGTTCTAAGTGTGACTTCTTAGACTAGTGCGCGGCGCCGCCGTAATGTGACGTCAGTTTCATGAACATCGCCAATGGTCATCAAATAAAATGGCTTCACGGGCTGCACTGGGTTTTCTTCTCAAGATGGCCACGGGCTGCGGCTTTACCGGCAGCAAAAGGGTGAAGTTGTTCAGAGTAGCCCCTGCAGCGCATAGTAAGTCGTTTTTCGTGTGTCGTTGCCGATTTTCCGCTTGGCGTATAAGGCCACTCTTACAACTGCATGCTTTTAGCATGTGTCTTCTGTTGCTTCTTACTGTTTGTTCTAACTTGTGGATGTTCCTGCTGCTCTGGCCACGCCGACTCGAATCTGGTCATGCGACAGCATTGCAGGTGTTTCGAAAAGTGGAGCTCTGGTACCGGAGACGCAAAAGAGTGATTATTCCTAGGGGACGTAAAACGCAGAGAAAGAGCGTTTTCTTTTAACGAGCAGTAAAGAGCTAAGTTCGAGAATTGGGCCACTCGCCTGCTACTCCGCACCGGTGGCGGAAAAGGGGAAAGGAAAGGAATGGTAACTGGAGGTGAAGAAACCTCATAACAATCAGTTTAACTTGAGGTGTCAAATAACGTAAATAATGAAACACTGAACCACAATCTTATCTCACACCAAGGCCCTCCGACATTGCAATTAAAATTGTCGTTTAGGAGGCTGCGCAAAGAAACTGTGGAACTGCATTCGCAGCGCGCTCGGAATGTCTCAGCCCTTCTTGGTGGGCAGAACATATTCGATCCTTTCATAGTTTAAGAAGGAAGTAGATACGCCCCGGTTTTTGCGCATGACCTGAATAAGTACACTCAAGAATGCGTGTGGTGCGGAGAGATAGCCACCCTCTTCCACTCCACAAGGGGCTGTCAGGCGAGCCCGGTAGAGCCCATAATAACAAACCCGTCAGTCTAGCAGTGGGAGGAGCTTCTGTCCAGCTCCGACCCGCAAGGTCAGCTTGCGCTGGTTGAGCGGGCCGAGGGGGCAGCAAGAACCAAGGGGATCCTGTACCTAGGAACACCACCTGCTGCTCAAGACCCCAACCCCTAAGCCCTGTCCCATTTTGTGGAATGAAGTTTTATACTACTGCTACTACTGATCCAGCGCGTAGCTATAAAAATACTATTTTCAGCAGTGGTTCCATGAAAAGACGTTATTTCTCTATTTCTGAATTCTTTGGGTAAGTGGTTTGATTGTAATGCTATTAAACACATAGAGCGCAAAAAACGACATGGACAGTGGATATGTGACAGGACAAACACTAGTCCGGTAAAATTCAAGGTCTAGCGTATGTCCTGTCGAATTTCCGCTGAGCGTGTCTTTCTTTCCGCTAATATGTCTACTCCCAGTAACCAACCAGTCCCGTTAAAGTGCACTTACAGACTTTCCTAATGGTCATTTAATTTTCCGTTAGGAAAAGAATCCGGTATGCTTTAGCAATAATGTATCACCTATATGTATCAGCAGCGCGAACACAAATCAGGAAGAAGGAGAAGATAGTACAGAGCGCTGAACTTCCAACTTTTATTTGAACAAAAACTGAACCCGCACTTATATACACACACCGGGTAAAAGCCCACCAGGGGTAGTAATCAAGGCACGCAATCAAACTGGGGCCCACACGATGTCCAGGGCATCAAAAGATAACAAGAATCATAATATACAAAGAGTTACATGAAATGAAGCACGAATAACATGCGCAAAAAAAGAAATGGGAAAAAACAAGGTTGAGTGTACGCGAATGACAAAAAGTTGAAAAAATTATGGAAAAACAGGGATGAAGGCGCGAATTTTGTTAAAAGCATGAGAAGGCGAGGGTTCAGTTTTTGTTCAAATAAAGGTTGCAAGTTCAGCGCTCTGTACTATCTTCTCCTCCTACCTGTGTTGTGTTCGCGCTGAAGGCATGTCAAAACGCCAAAAGGTTTTCAAATACATGCTACCTTCCTTCCTCTGCGCGCGGGGGCGTGCAAGTCTGGCTACCGACGCGTCGGTTTCTGGTTACGGAGAAACCAGGTCCGCGCGGGGGTTCATAGTGGCCAGGCTCTGAGGACCGCCGCCTCGGGGAAGCGGCCTTACGGCCGGCCGCAGGCTTAACCGCCTGCGGGCTGCCGGGGGATGAGGGCTTAGTACTGCCTCGTAAGAGTCTGGCGAAAACCGAAGATGTGTGGAGTACCGGTGGAGTAGGCCCGGGTCATCTCATCCTAAGCCACGTTCTTGGTTAGTGGCCCGGTCGCCCAGCCTTGAACACTCTCTCCTCTGTAGGAGAAGAGTAAGCTAGGGGAGGAAATAAGTGCATGGATGGTTGGAGGAAGCACAGATGGACCCCCAGGAGCGACCAGTTCTGAGGCCGCGAGGCCGTTGACGTTCTGGACCTCCACGGCGATCGGGACTATCACACATACTTCCGGTGTCCGAAAAACCGCGAAAAACCTTCGACGGCTAGTAGCCGGCAGGTGGGAAAGGCCTTCTAGTGTGCGAGAGGAGCCCCAGGTAGCTACTGACCCCGTGTTAGGTTTTCCTGTCTCCGACGGTCGGAGCCCGTTGCGTATGGTGGGTGGTCGGGCATCCCGTGAGTGGGGCCGCACCATTGGGCAATCTCGATGCTCTCCCTGTCCTGGCCAGGCGGGCCAGTAATGGAGTCGAGATAATTGAAGGATCAGAGCAAAAAACTCGCTGTCCCCATTCCCTTCCCACGTCCCATTTCCCTTTCCGCTACTTCCCAGGGGAGGTCAGGGGAGCCTCCCCGGGCCCGCTCTCTCGGCTGTGGGTCGCTAATGTAGCATTTTCCCTAATATTTTATTTTTCCACCCACGGGTGGTCAAATTACAACTTGCCTACCGGCCTCCTCTTTTATTTTGCAATTGGGTTAAGCCTGTTGTGTGTAAACGGTGCAGGCAGGGGCCTATTATTTTTATTTCCTTTTCGGTTGCCCCAACCTATTCAATGCTGATACATATGGAACGCAACCAACTAGCCCGGCAGATGGTGTTATTCACGTATCACCTTCCTTGTGCTATACCTTTTCATGTTAGAGTCTCTATGTCATGATTCCAGAGCTGTTTGGTTTCAACTCTCACGACATAGCTGCCGTGCTGGTACAGGTTTACTCAATTGGTCAGAGGCTCACGCACAAACACGTGCCTCAGTGGTGCCAGCTCTGGCGATGCGAAATTGTTAGATAAACACGCGTACGTGATCTGACAGCCCTCCTTTAAAGCGCGCTGCTTTGCTGTTGTGGTATGCGCTCCTGATGCTCTTGAGACAAAATAGAGTTTTTAGGAAACGACACTGCACGGCAATCGAATATACGTTTTCAGCTCGTTTATTGAATGAGCAAGTGGCCCCCGTAGATTTCTCTCCAAATCTCTTGCTTCCACCTGTGCAGATACCGGAAGGCTAATCCAGAAAGGGAGTGATTATTCACAAAAGGGAACACTCGTAGCGTTTTTTTTTTAACCGCTCTTTTTCAGAGTTTTCAGAGACCCTTTTTTCAGAGACCCTCGTCAGAAAAGCAAATCTGAAAACTTGTACTCATACAGTACACCTTCACCGAAGGGCCGCTGACACAATCAGACCCGTTCTTCCTGATGTGGAACGCCTCGACCGACGCCCGCGTTGACTGGTCATTGCATTTTCCTATTGCCCGTGTCTGTTTTAGTAATTTAGGTTAATGCCTGATTCATGCACAGAGTCAGATGCAGAAATTATGTGCACATTGCGTTCGCGCCGAGATTTCACGCATTTTGCAAGTTATTATTAATTTCTAAACTAAAGGAAGGTTCTGAAAATAGCAACATGGACGACTGGGAAACTAGCGCGTGTGTCGCAATTACTAAGGAGAAATTATTTATTTTAGGCTGACTTAGCTGCGAATTGCAGTGAACGATCATGCAAATTCTTTCGTTGAATGCCGCTACAATAACAAGGAAGGCATAGAGTGGACGCCCGATAGCTTTCAAGTCAAGAAGTTCGGAGAAGCATGCCGACTTCCAATACAAATATAACTGAGCCCTGTATCGACCAAATGCTGAATCTTCCTCGCGGGCGGTCTATATCTATATAAAAAGGCAAAAGGCGCTTTTATGCGAACTTAGCGCAGTACTCTGCGTTTCTCAATTTGCTGGTGATGAGTGTGTCAGTTCGTAAAACTTCTTAAGAGAAACGATGGATGACTTGAGGACACTCCGTACCTAGTTCGCGACCACGCACGCTTTCCAAACTTTCTATTTAATAACTTCAGGTTTTACCAGGCGCGCCTTCTTTTCTTCTCGTTTAAAATGGCCGTTGTTTGACGTCAGTGAGTATTCCCAGTGCTTCGTCGTGTTCTGTGAAGTTTTATTCCTCTGGATGTGTAAAAAACTTTTCCAGCCTGAATAAGCTACCAAGGCTACATAGATTGTGAGAGCGACGGGGCATTCAAGACTGAAACACCGCTTACAGATCATGAAAAGTGCTATCAACCTAAAATACAAACTAAATTGTTATTATCCAACAAACAAAGCTAAACAGTCAGCTTTTGCGCAATTTGAAATACAAAAATCTTAATATTCACAACAATTACACTACTTCACAAGCAGCACAAAATCTGAAATCGAACAATTGACATAATGCGAAAACCATTTATATACCCCGACATAAGAACCCAGGCACTTTGTCGCGCTTCTCTGCAGATAGATCGTTCTCTCTAATTGTTGCAGAACCCTTGTCGTCCACTTAAAGCTATTTGCGTTTCTCTCGTTATTCCGTTTATTAAAATAGGATGAAATGTAGAAATCACAGCCCTTTGTTCGTAGTTCGTGAAATTAAGCTGAAAGGCGAATTTTTCGACCACACTAGTGGCCGCACTCGCATTTTCTAAGTTCTAAAACGTGTGAAAAATTTTTTTTTAAACCAACAGTTGTCAAGAATGGAAGTATATCAAATTATGTCATCATACTGAGGTATTCCTTACCTGGGTATTCAGGTGGAGCGTATTTATGCACTGCGAAACCATACCTTAAAAAGAGATTCCCCCAAGCTTTTCTGGGCGTTTTCCTCACAGAAGGATTCGAAGCAAATGTTAAGGAATATAGCTCCAATCACACCAAACATAGTCATTTCTCGGTCTTCTCATTGTGGAGTTTATAAGTTGGTGTGCCACCGTGAACGAAGGCAAGGTATTTTACGTGGTTTGTGAGATTGACTTTGACAAAGGCCGAAAGCAGCCACAAGAATGTAGGAACATTGGCTGAGCTTCGTTAAATAATTTATAAAGGCCACGAAAGAAAATACAGTTGTTTTGTTTTCTTGCTAAAAATGACCTTATATTTAAATCATTTCAACAGGTATTCTCTCTTTTTGTAGAATTTTAGGCGTTTTGTAATAAGCTTTGCTGGGCAAATCAAGAGCTCTATCATCAGCACTCAGGCATATTTGTATTTCAATGCAATTTTGTTCAAGTAATTAACGTATATGTTAAAAATTGAGGAGCAGATGTTGAATATTCGGTATACCATAACTCAGAGTAAGCAGTTGGCCGAATGTCTTATCAACTCCGATGTACTGTGCTTGGTCGGAAAAATTATTGTTGAAAATCACTTGTATGGGAGCTTCTGGAAAAAGGTATTCTAATTTACCCAATAATAGATCGCGGTTCGCTGTGCCAAAAGTATTTTCAAGGTGAAGCGCTAGAGCGAGTAAATTAATATATTCAATCTGCTTGTAAATTACTTCAATAAAATTTTCTAAAGATTCATTGTGCGTGAACCGCGTTGGGAAAAATAACTGCGCATAATGTAGAAGCTGGACAAAGATTTCATAAATGGCTTTTACTAGTAGGCCGGCTAGAGAAGATAGCTATATAGCGATCTTCCTGCAGTTGTTATGAGCCGCCGCGGTGGCTCAGTAGTTATGGTGCTCGGCTGCTGACCCAAAAGACGCGGGTTCGATCCCGGCCGCGGCGGCTAGAATTTCTTTGGAGGAGAAATTCTAGAGGCCCGTGTACTGTGCGATGTCAGTGCACGTTAAAGAACCCCAGGTGGTCGAAATTTCCGGAGCCCTTCACTACGGCGTCTCTCATAGCCTTAGTCACTTTGGGACGTTAAAACCCCATAAACCAAGCAGTTGTTATGCAGCCTTTTGTGTGCCTTCCTATTAACCGGTCTTACCACACACGCTTTCATCCTGTTTGGAATAGCACCTGTAGTCAAAGTTTAGATTAAAATGTGCAACATGTAATTTTAAGGTATTCATGATTATTTTAAAATCTTTGATTCTTAACCGATGAAAGCCAGCGGATTTATTTGGCGGAAAGGACCTGATCATATTCCACCGGTTACCATATGTCGCCTTTGGCAGCTATTCCCGCACCGAATGCTTACGTTGCAGTGATTACACTTTATAAGTTGCTACGCTTGTACTGTTGTATAAGCTGCTAATGCAAACCAGTTTTCCCGAGTTTGAATACGTGTACTTTTACTAAAGATGAAAATTCAACATTAAGTTTATAACCCAATTATTGGTCTGTTCTGGACATGGAATAACGGCCCATAGGCGCACTTTTCAAACCATAGATTCGCTCACATCGCCGGGGTTTTTAGTTGACATCAAGGTTACGCAAAAGAACGATATTGCGTTTTGTGCTGCCAGAGTTAACCAGCTGTGATGGCTTGACAGATTGTTTGACTTCAAAGCACCTACTCAACGCTGTCGCGTCGCTTCGCCACAGCACTAGAAAACACGGCAGAACGTGCAACAGAGCTGGCGAGAACTGGGATTTATTTTTGTGTGCTCAAACTTTCGTCGAAGGTCCGATGGCATCTCCAATGGTTTTAAAGGAACCTCAGTCATGGAGGGGCCAGTTTAATAGTTGATGTTCTGGTTTTACAGGCTAGGTGGCCGCAGCTGGCGAAAGACAGGGTTAATTGGAGAGACATGGGAGAGGCATTTGCCCTGCAGTGAGCGTAGTGAGGCCGATGATGATTATGATGATGAAATGATTGTAAGGCTTATTCTCCTGGCACGTCTAGAAATGAACGAATTTAACAAGAAAACTTTCAGAAAGTGTTGCGGCGTCACCTAAATGGTACGGAACGTGTAAGCTTTCATTTTCAGCACAATTTATTATTGAACAATATGTGAAGCAATACACGGCTGCTTCTGACCAAATGTTTAGGGAAATCCCCCAAGGTGGAGTAGATTTGTAATAAGGGAGTAATTACTCATTGACGTGCACCCGAGCACAGCCATACGGCTACAAAGGAAAGCTATACAGCTTTCTCAGAAACTTCGCAGTCAAAGAAAAATTCGTCCTGGTCCGTGATTCGAACCCGGGACCACCGCTTCACCGGAGCAGTCGCTCTACCAATTGAGCTAACCGGGACGGCAAGCTTATGGTAGGGCGAGAGCGAATTGATCAGTAACTCGAAGTGGGAACAGTGTTGGCCAAATGTTTAGGGAAATCCCCCAAGGTGGAGTAGATTTGTAATAAGGGAGTAATTACTCATTATTCAATTACTCATTACTTTGTAGCCGTATGGCTGCGCTCGGGTGGACGTCAATGAGTAATTACTCCCTTATTACAAATCTACTCCACCTTGGGGGATTTCCCTAAACATTTGGTCAACACTGTTCCCACTTCGAGTGATTGATCAATTCGCTCTCGCCCTACCATAAGCTTGCCGTCCCGGACAGCTCAATTGGTAGAGCGACTGCTCCGGTGAAGCGGTGGTCCCGGGTTCGAATCCCGGACCAGGACGAACTTTTCTTTAACTGCGAAGTTTCTGAGAAAGCTGTATAGCTTTCCTTTGTAGCCGTATGGCTTCGCTCGGGTGGACGTCAATGAGTAATTACTCCCTTATTACACGACTTCTTCTAATTACTAAGCAACAGAATGTATTTATAACAGTATTTATCAAGAATTATGAAATCGCTTGTTCAGCAACAAACTCAAAGCAAAATGCTGCATAGTGCGCACTTATAATTATTCCACAAAGTAAAAAAGTTACAAATGAGCAAATATATGCCGCTTTCTCTACAGCAATATTTACTGTATTTCGCCGATTCCTGAATTGGACCATATACGTGAATAATGTCCAAATTAATGAAAAAAAAATGGGGCTTATGCAGTATGTTTCGAGTTTAACTTGAAGTCCTTTACACCGAAACAGTTCCTAGGGCCGCAAAAGCAGAAGCATGTTAGTTCACTGGTAGCATTAAAATATTTCTGAGCATACTGACAGTCAGCTCTTCAGCCATATGCTTATGAGACCAAGTTATTACATTCAACTACCGCAATTTGAAATATTGAGCTAGTCTGCTCCAGAGTAAGTTTTAATATTTCATCTTGCGTTGAGTACATTGCCACTTCTCTTATTATGTGTCGCTTATAATATGGGTTATTGGTTCTGGTGCCTATAGCGATCCTCATGCTTGCATTATAATTTATGCTCGCGGAAGCAAGAATAATAGCTTTTTCTTTTGACGTTATAAGGGCTGGGATCGCATTTCATTCTTTTGTTAGCGTTCTTTCTGCCATCATTTGGTTCCGGACACAGGCATTATATTAGTGACTGAATATGTGTAAAAGCCTTCATCATAACAATTTAGCAATAGTTTTAGTCAGCGCTAATGACCAATCAGTATTAGGCATTCGAGTTAGCGCTGCTAAACAAACTGCCATTACATAATTAAAGAAAGGAAATCCTTAAAAATCGAGTAGATTAGCCTTTGAACCCATCGGTGTAACTATTCGTATGTGACGAGATCAAGAGCAATAGTTAAGAGTTAGGTCAAATTCAATCGCAGCACCTTTTGTGTGGCGGCTTCTGTTACTTGAGGAATATGAAAAAAAAGGTTTCACATATGAATTCCAAATCTCCCTGCTGTGAGAAATTAGAAAACCTACACACAGCATCGCCCATTTATTCTATAGCCTGCCAAGGATGTGTTGAAAGCCAGCTCATATCCCAGATCCATGCGTAGTTCAAATATGCATTTCGTGTTTCTACGACGCCACCAATTTCCACTCCGCCTTGTGCTAAGTTATACATGATGCGTGTCCTTCTGACGTTCGTTGCGATTCGTCGCGTCTGTGTCAAGTTTTGATGAAAAAAAAACATGCGCAAAAGATGAAAACGAAAGCCAGGGTTTTTGTTCGACGAAGTCGTAACACACTCCTTTCATGTTTCCTTTTGTGTTTGACGGAGAGCTCAATACTGGTGTGGCGCTCACTGTGTGGCATTTTGGTTCCTTCCTGAAACACTCGTCATGCTGTGCGCGTCTGCCGAGCTGAAGGGTAATGGATTTTCTTACCAATATTTCAGATGCTAGCTTGTGCCAAAGATTGAAGCACCTTCTGTAAGACTACCAAAAAGTCACGACATAAAAATATTCTACTGGTCCACATCAACTTTAAAGTTGTGTTTTCGCTGTCTGGGATTGCGCTTATTTTAAAGAATCTGCTGCATACAGGCGGCATTGATCTTTCAATCCACTATTTCAGTGGTAGGCAGCTGCTTTTCTTTTACGTTTTACATTGCAAAGCACACAGTCAGAAAGAACTGTTCGCCCAACGGTCATGTGCATCTGCTCCTCATGTGAGCAGCATTTGCCTCAGCACAGTAGAGAAATCAATATTTTATCTATTTAATCGGACGTACAGGGTTCGCTACTCCAGTCGGTCATGCGAACACATACAAAATATCCTTTGGATCATAAGACATACATTTGTGGCCCCCTTTGGGACACCTTCTTTTCTTTTCGGTATTCTCGTTAATTACTTTCTTTTATGTGACCGGAAATTGTAAGTGAACACATGACGAGAAGATATGTTTTCGCAGCTTCCCGCAATTGTTGTTTTGTAAATGGGGTTACCTCTGCTTCCCAAAGGCTTTTTTTTTTCACTTTTCTTGAGTTTATGAGCATGCGCTGAAGCGTCAAGTCAAGGACAGCAGTTTTCTCAAAAAATGGTTTGCATGCTTTTGATTCGCATAAATGAATATGATCAACAAGTGATTTCTCTTTGCCGTTCTTGATGTCGCGTGCGTGTTCCATTAATCGTTGATTGAGGCATCTCCCCGTCTGGCCGATCATAATCATATTCATTTATGCGAATCAAAAGCATGCAAACCATTTTTTGAGAAAACTGCTGTCCTTGCAAAAAGTAGGGACATGCTTACGCGGTTAATAATTGAAGCAGAGAAGATAAATTCTTCGAGAGAGGCATGTATAAGCACTCCTTCTATCTTTTTATCGGATAAGGAGCTATCATTTCTCAGACAACGTTACTGATAGCACAGGTGATGACGTGGTTTTGGTGTTAAATATGTTGCATGTGTGTAATAAAAATTTTGTTGGAAGTTAGCGCTCGTGTTGTTCGTGTCTTCTTCGTGTGTCCTGTCTTAATCTGCGCTATTATATCGCTATGATCATGCACCAACAAGCCCAAAAAGCTACGCTTTTGAACTACATTTCTAGTACAACGGGCCCTTTCTTGAACGTACACCACAGTCCTTGTGCTACAGTTGCAACCATAGCGCATGCCATTTGTCGTGCGCGTTCAATGTCTTTTTGCATTCGCAACAAACTGCTCCCTGAGGATGTGCGGCGGTTGTTTGGAGGATTTGTCCCATCGGCTGGACACGGCACTAGGGCGTGCAAGCTCGCAAAGTCCGAGTGGTACAGGCAAGCTCGAATCTACAGTCAGTGGCTCGAGGCTCAGATTTTCTCCAGGGGTGAAGACCAAGCAGCCTGGAAAATTCTCCGAGAGTACCGGCGACTGACAGCCCAAACAACGGAATTCTTATGGACGCAACATTTGGCAAAACTGCGGACAGAACTTTCTAGAAAGCCGAAGGCAACCCGTAGCGCCGTCCACAAGTTGGAGGCAGTGGACCTACCGGATGACGTGTCCAAAGTTCTATCGTTGGTACCTAAGTTCGCCGTAGAGCCGAAGCCGTCAGCAGCCCAACTGCTTTCGATGGTACGACAAGTGTCGCAGCATGCAACGCAACTGGAGCAGCACCGGTGCATATCTGAAGGAGTCGACGTCGTGCACCGTTCCAAGGCAGGTTGTTCTAAGATACCTCTCAAGCGCGTCGAGACATACATACGGGAACATGGACTGTCTGTGCTTCCAGCAGACAAAGATGGTGGATTTGCGGTTTCATCTTTCGAACTTTACTCTTCTAAGGCCGACGTAGCCGTGTCCTCCGTGTTTGTCTCTCGTGACGATATAGTTATATCAAAAGTAAAGGCCGAAGCAAAGAAGCTGTGTAATCGGTTCAACCTTACCAAGCTTGCAAAATTAATAGGTGAGTCAAAGAAAGATTTTCTAGATGTGTTTTTCAGCGTTAAAACCCATAAGCCAGAACAACCATTCAGGGTTATAATTTCGGAAACTGGCACATGGCAAAAAACTGTTTCCATGTATTTGCAAGAAAAGTTGAACCTTTTACGGAATGACGATCCTTTTGCTGTTAAGAATTCTGGTGAAATCATAGAGTTTGTCCGGAACTGGCGTGGTGACAATATTAACGCGTTTTCAGTGGATATTAAGGACCTATATTATTCGCTGCCAAATGACAAGGTACTTTGCTGTGTTGAGGAATATATTGAAGATTTCGGGTACATTGCCTTCCAAAACACGGCGGGTATCTCAGTGGGCAACTTCCTAGAGCTTTTAGCATTTTATTTGCAATCAACGTTTATAAACTGGAAAGGAAAACCGTACCTTCAAAAGGACGGAATATGTATCGGGTCATGCTTAGCCCCGGTTTTAAGTAACCTGTTTTTATCCAAACTTGACAAGACTGTTATTAGTCGCCTTGATGGCATGAATGTTTTGAAAATCTTCAGATTTGTTGATGATTTCCTAATCCTTGTTAGCAGTGACTCTGGCTCACTAAAATCAAAAGCCGTAGACATTTTGACTATCATGAAGGATTGTTTTGACCCACTTGTTTTGACCACTGAATTTCCAGTAAATGATTCTATCAGGTTTTTAGATCTCAACTTCACCTTTCATCCTAATCACATTTGCTGGACCTACCAGCCTCGTAGTAACAAGCATGTATTACCTTATCATTCTGCACACTCCAAACTCGTAAAAAGAGCCATCGTCAACATGTGTTTTCAGAACTCCCTGAGAAAATCTTGTACGCACAGGATGGATGAAAGTTTTAAGGAGCAGACTAAAAGGCTGACTGATGCTGGGTACCCCACCGATGTCCAGGTGTCTGTTGCCGAGAAGCTTTTAAGAAAACTGAATGAAGATAAATGTCAACAGGCCCCGATGCACGGTGAAAGGAAGCGCTTTATTGTATTGCCATATCTGCACAAGATTTCTCATAATCTTAAAAGGATTGGACAGCGGGCAAACGCAACTGTCGTATTTTCGGCGCCAAAAAAACTTGCCTCGTTGTGCAAGATTGGGAAAAGCAACAGCAACAGAACACGTGGATGTACAACTCGTCATCAGAAGCCGTACGTGCCATGCATTGAAGGTGTCGTGTATAAAATACCGTTATCATGCGGGGGCCATTACATCGGCCAGACGGGGAGATGCCTCAATCAACGATTAATGGAACACGCACGCGACATCAAGAACGGCAAAGAGAAATCACTTGTTGATCATATTCATTTATGCGAATCAAAAGCATGCAAACCATTTTTTGAGAAAACTGCTGTCCTTGCAAAAAGTAGGGACATGCTTACGCGGTTAATAATTGAAGCAGAGAAGATAAATTCTTCGAGAGAGACATGTATAAGCACTCCTTCTATCTTTTTATCGGATAAGGAGCTATCATTTCTCAGACAACGTTACTGATAGCACAGGTGATGACGTGGTTTTGGTGTTAAATATGTTGCATGTGTGTAATAAAAATTTTGTTGGAAGTTAGCGCTCGTGTTGTTCGTGTCTTCTTCGTGTGTCCTGTCTTAATCTGCGCTATTATATCGCTATGGAATATGAACATCCAAGCAACGTTTCAAGAATGTCTGCCTCCACGTAAAATACACAAGCTTCTCTGGTGAAAGATTGAGATAAAGGAAACCTCAAAAGTCTCAAACATGTTTTTGTAAACTTGTCAATTTTAAAAAGAAAATAACAAAATATTTACTTCTACACGTGTTCTTGACGACATAGCTAATATTGTCATGAATGCTTAAACAAGACTGCTAAAAGAATTTTTTAAAACTGCACACAAAAAGAAGCGCTAAGAACAACAGGGCTTCAGAAACAGATAAACATAGAGATCCAAATGAGAAAATGCAGTGCAGCATTAGTCTGTAGCTAGTGGAAATGTTCAGAACACGATCGGATTTGCGTCACGGACCATTTGATACCATGGATAGCTAGGCCGACCAAAGACATCTCAGGTCTCTTTCATCGGGTTTGATATTTGTATGGCATGAAGTGTAAGTGCACTGAAAGCGAAAATGAGAGTGCAAAAAAGTGTTGAAGAAAGCCAGGGGCGGTAAAAATTATGCGCTCTCATTGCGTTTCGTTTGAAGGGGGATGTAGAATAAATTACAACACCTTTTATCTCGCATTTCAGGCAGGCAGCACTTGTTGTCAACCTTATTTGGGTGCATTTCTTGCCTCCTAACGACGTCTTAAATATGCTGCTTCACAGTGAAGTAATGAAATTTGCGGCGAAATTTGCGGGGTCCATTGAGTAAATAGATGAATGATCATCTATTTGCTCAATGGACGATGGAAGGCTGCTGGAAATGATCGTTTTCTTTAGCGCTATTTATTTTTGCCTATTCTGTTTTCAGTTTTTATTTTATTATATTTTAAAAGCAAACTCCTCTTTACACTCTCTTTAAAATTGGTCTTCAATTGCAGGTCGTTGAAGCCACGCACACGCTGCCACTAACAAAACAATCTTCAGTGAATGAGAGTTTTAGGGCTGTTGTTTAAGGAAAGCCAGAAACTGCATATCCGTGCATGGGAATGTAACTAGTGTGGATTTAAAACGTGTCTAATTTACGCACACTGCTTGCACAAACTTAAATCTCATTTCTAGCACCGCTGTATCAGAAGCCTTAGCGAAGGCCAACATCCGAGGTTAGTCAACACCAGCCCTTGTTACAACTGTTTTTGTACGCAGCCATAAATCTTTAAAGGCAATGTTAGCCTGTAGCCTTGACTTCGTGCGCGACGAGCATTTGCTCTTTTTTGGGGTTGGTGAGCACTTCATGCTCCTATATTTCGGGATTTCACCCTCAACGCAACGGAATGGGTGGCGCAGCAATGGACCGCGCTCAAGTTTGCGAAACAAACTTGGCAGGAGGTCGGTGGGCCGATCCAAGAGAAATGCGTAGCGTCGCACTTCCTTTACTCTTTGCATGACACGACATATCGCATACATTTCTTGACATCGGCCTCTATTCCACATTTAGTCTTCTTTCTACTTTTTTGTACTATACTTGCGGCATATTTTTGCTGTATATTCTATGTTCGGCAGTTTTCTAGCGGTGAGGACGAAAGCATGGCCGGATAGACAAAAATGTGCGGGTAAAGATATCGACGCAAAATACATTCCTGAATGAAAAACTGTAGAACGGCTGCCGAAGCAGTCCCTCCTATGATAGTTCTCGCGTAGTGTTACCACGGTGATCTTGGAGTCACTAGGGGAGAGGGTAGAACGCATTTCCCCTACTTCTCAACCAACTGGTCGCACCTTTATTATTTATCTGCATTTCGCGTGAGTAGTAAAGTGTTATGTGCATCGTGTTATTTATGATTTTATTATGATGTATGATTTACTTTCTGATTTATGATTTTAGTCATGATTTTCTTATTATGTGTACAGTCCCCTACGCCTCCCTTCCGAACTGTAGTGTAGACCAAAGGTAGGAAACATGATGAACAGCAGACAATCGGCGCAATACACAGCACACCGATAGCGAATGAGAAAAAATGAAACACTACAATGATATCAATGACATACCCCCGCAAAGGAGCCCTTGTGGCATGTTGCTGGTGATGTTACCCCGACAAACAAAGCGCCGACGTTGCTGTCCCGTGAACTCCTGCCACAGTGAGATGTGCACGATGTACTGCTGCCAGCTTCACTCCATTCACTCACTCGCGTTCGTTAAGCCCCTGCCTGCTTGGCCCACCTTAAAATGCTCGCCATCCGAGAAATAAATCCTGTAAACCACTTCACCTTGTGCTGTTCGGATGCGGTGTCGGTCACAGCACAGATTAGGTCTCTATTAAGTATTTCTGTTCTATACCGTGTTTTCTTCCTAATTCCAGTTACAGAAAAAAAGCCTTAACTCCATTGATGTGTTATGACGATATGCGCTAGTTTCTTGATGAAAAACTAAACATTCTAGCGAGCTAACGCACAATATATTTTCAGCCTGATAGCTCTGCCAATACCGCGAACGGGGCCTTTGAGTTTAGTGAGGATGAAGCTCATATACTCGGCTAATAGGCAATAAAACAATGAGACAACCGCTGCTTTTACGTGGTGATAATATAGCCGGTGATTCTACAGCCATGAGGGGCTATACGTATACACACTTTATTGCAGTAGCCACCACAAAAGCTCAGTGGTTACGGTTCTCGCCTGCTGACCCGAAATACACAGATTGGGACCTGGCCGCGGCGGCTGCATTTCGATGGAGGGGAAATGCCAGAGGTCCGTGCACTGTGCGAAGTAAGTACACTTTACAGAACTCCTGGTGGTTGAATTTTTCAGGATCCCTTCACTACGGCATTCCTTATAGCCTCATTCGCTTTGGGACTCTAAACTTTATAAAAACCAAATCCTTGCTTGCACTCACAACATGGATATAAATCACCCGCTTCATTTATAGATAGAGCGGTGCAAGAAGCCCTTGTCTCATCGTTTTCTCCTGTATGTGCTGCATTGTTTGCGCTTCGTCTTCACTAAACTATGCACCGACTTGCACCAAATGGTGTTTTAGTCGCTGGCTTTTGAGAGTGTTCATACTCTATGGTCATTACAAGCGGCCATACGCTGGCAGGAATGCTACCTTCCTCCAGAAACCTAACTCGAAATGCGAACTCTAATTCACTTTCTGCTAAGTTTTCCCTCACAAGCTCTGCAAACTCAACTATTGATGGAAGAATTTGCTTAGTGGGGTATTTGCTTAGGGACTTAGTACAACACAAGGTGATCAGGCGCAAGCAAATTGTTCCCGAAACACCTGAACAATGCCCGCAAATACGTGCGAGATTGCAACGATGAGTGTCATCAACATCAAGATACCTACGGCACCAAGGTTTGCTCTTAGCAGCGGAAAAGTCTGCTGTGGTCGCATTTACGAGCAAATCTGTTTTCCGGTATCCGATAACCATACACGGAGCGGAGATACTTTATGTCTACCACCATAGATTCTTGGGCGTTATCATTGATCGCCGTCTTATATACTCAAGGTGCATCAGTCTGATAAAGCAAAGACTAATTTTTGCCGTGTTCTTCGCGTCAAAGCAGGTATGAAATGGGGTCTAACGGAGCACTCCTTATATATACATTACCAGAATTTGTTCGTAGGCTACATTCGATACAACCTCCAAGGACTAATATGAGCATTTCCGGCTTGCTGTCGTTAGAGAGTGCTCAAACGTGCACATATTCGCATCTCTCTTCAAACCACATCGTCACCCATCACGATCGTCTTTGTTTTCCTGTTCTCCTTCGCAGTGCCGAGTAGCAGGCCAGATATCCATTTTCCGGCCGACCTCTCTGCTCTTCCCATCAATAAACTCCTCTCTCTCTCTCTCTCTCTCTTATACGCCGAGGTATAAAAGCCTCAAAGTCAACTCTAGAGCTGAACTCCTTCGGTGCACGAATGCTATATAAAAGTGGGAACACCATCAGGAACACATGCAAGTATAGCCGCTCACGAAATAGTCACCGCATCACCAACATAATTCATTTTCATTTCATTTTTATTTTTTAGTTTCCTGTGTACAGAAAGCTAACGGATCTGGGAGAAAATGTACTGTGTACCTGACTAGGTCCGCAAACCCTTGAGAAAGCAGGCCGTGTATCTCAGCCTATTTAGAGCGCTGGCCATACTGCACCGTCGCTGACATTTTTTTTTTCCTCACCTTATATCTCTAGCACGCTCTATCCCGAACTATTTCGTTGATTTACAGAAGGTGTGTTCGTGACGGCCAGGCACCGAGCGATGCCCTGTGCGGCTCAAAGCACTCCAGTTATGATTACTGCAGCGTTCTTCTTGTTACCTCTCCGGGTGCCGATACTGAATGTCCAAAGCCATCTAAAGAACTTCCAGTAGCCCGGAAGTGGTTTCCCTATTCGGCCGGCTCTCACCTGATCTCTATATATGCCTTCACTGCTCACGTGCTCACGCTATCAGGAAACGCGATAAAAATAGCCCAAGCCATCTTATGCAGCTACTCTTCTTTCTCTCTTTTATTGGCATCTCCTACATACGGCCTGAAATACATTACTGTAAACAAAAATAACAAAAACGAATTCAAATATTAGAAAATGCTTCAGGAGCTGAAAATCGAAAGTAAAATATAATTTTATCCCGCGTAAGCCAGAGTAGCATAAACGATGGCTTTCCTGCAGTAAATGTGCCGAGAGATAAGACGAGAACAGCACTTCTCTCCACTCAACGTTTTACCTTTTTAGTCCCAATTTTTGTGATTAAAACTTCGCGCACCACTTGAGCTGAAAAGCGATACACAGATGAGTACACGCCTGAAGGCTTGACGCTGAGGGCCGCTCGAGGCAGATAAGTTTCGTTCACATCAACGCTTCCTTCAGAAAATGAGATAAAATAAAGAAATGTGCTGCAAGGAATACAAAACTTTCTATCAATGAAAACCTAAGTTGAGTTAGAAGCTTGCGCTTTCGCCTTGGAGTAGCGAAATATTCAATATGGCTATGAAAGTTATAAAAGAGAATATGCTACAGCTACAGACTTATTGCTACGGAACAGCGCGCACCGAAGACAGACAAGCTAGAGACTGTCGGAAAAGATGGGGGTTAGGTGCAGACGGCATCTGTCATCTATAGCAATGTGAATTTAATGCGATTCATGTGTACTGCTGAAGAGTTTCGATCCATTTCTGTGTTGTAGCATCAGCTCCCTTTAGGCTGAATACTTGTAGATTTCTCGCCTATATCGACAATAGATTCCAAATATACAAGTATTAATTCTACCAAGAGTCCCTCTATCGGTCTCACAATGAAAAAGTAGTAACTGGAATGATAGATTGAAGTGGTTTGGTATGGTTAGAGAGAGGGAAAAGAATTTTAATGAGAGGAAACGGAGGAGAGATCGGCCTTAGTTTGCATCTTTTTTATATAGTTAGGTACAAAACAGAGCTTTAAGGTCCTAGAATATCCCAGGTGCGACCATAACGAGTGTATTTGATTGGAAAATGAGCAAACAGGGACAATTTTCGTTGTTTTTGTGCTTTCTGTAGATCTAGCTTCAGTGTACTCTTAGATTTGTGCCCGTCTCAGATTCTCTGTCAAGGTTCAGATGCTTTGCATTGATGGTAGACTGAATGCATGGAACGTATTTGCGAAGCAATGAACATTATTTTTGCACTGCTATCAGACATTTATTTCTCCATTATTTACATGCCGATCATATCGATCCCCTGGACGCCCTGTCGACGACGTTCTTCCCCTTCAGCGCCAAACCAATCCAGACAGGTGGTGATGGAAAGGGGCGAGAGGAACCCGGCTGCTGAGCAGCCATCCGGAAAAGGCAGTTCGGCAGGCTGCATAGGTAGACAGGCATTTGAAACACGAGGGGTAATTACACACTGTTCACTGCCAGTAACTGATCATTAATAGATTTGTGACGAGACTATTCAATACTTCATATGAGTAGGAAGTTAATGAAAACATGACGTTCACTGTAGAGAGTGTAAACATCAGGTTATCTCCTGAGCGCTTCCCAGTGAACGAACTGAGTCGTCAAATCTGCTCTGCCACTGATTGCAAGCGCACCGTTTGCTGACGTCGTAAAACAGGTTTGGTTTGGTTTATGGAGTTTAACGTGGAGTTTAACGTCGGGCAATCTTGCCCGAAATGATAACATGACGCGCTGATCGTCTTGTTTCATTGTCACATGCGCACCAGTGGCGTGCGTCTCCAGACACCCTTGGATCTTGTAGGTTGCTGTTCCGGTCTTCAGAAGACACCCTCGAATCAGAGTTACAAGCTCAAGCGTCATCCAGCTACCAAGTGAGAAAGAGCGGCGTTCGTTTGGTATCCAGCTTTCGCCGGTCGCAAGCCAGAAAATGAGACAAAAGCATTTGTTGGGCGAGTTGGTGTTTTTGATGATCCATAACTACAGCGCAAATGACAGGACAGAGATGAAGAAGGGACACCACACAGCGCTGACTCACAACTAAAGTTTATTGGATGCCAGAAGGTATAAATACCTCCCTGGCGGCCAGAAAGAATGCAGTCCACACTTACATGCGTGACTGACATAATAGTGTACCAGTCATATGCCGCCAAGCAAATCACATGCGCGAGAATACAATATAAGCAGTGACAGAATACAATATAATCAGTGAGCAAGCACTTGTCAATATTCGCAATCAAGGTATCTTCTTTCTTTTTCTGACAACGCGACAGATGAAGCACTGATGCATTCTTCCGAGAGCCTACCTATTAAGTGAGCTTCAATGATCTCCCTTGCTAACGAGTCACGGTTCTTTTTCTAACACTGCACTTTCCTGATAGTTTGGCGCACAGACGTAGGTGTTATCGTCATCTTCATTGCCTTTGCAGTGCCTGCAATGTTTCGCCACGTGGCCAGAGATAGCGACACGGGAGACATTATACTCATGCTCTCTGAGTCTTTCGTTTAAACTTCGGCCGGTTTGGCCGATGTATCGCTTACCACAAGACAGTGGCAGCGAATATATCACCCCTTCCTGGCAAGGCACGAACTGTTTTGCGTGCTTTATCGGGCACTTGCGTGATTCTTTAATCTCTGAATTGACATTCTTAATCAGGCTGGACAGTCGTTTGGGCGCCGAAAAGACGACATCAACGCCTGCATGTTTTCCGATTCTTTTCAGATTGTGCGACACTTTGTGAAGATATGGCAGCACAACAATCTTCCTTTTCTTCATCTCTTTCGTACATTTACTATTTCCTTTTGATTTTAACTTTTCCAGTAGTTTTCCTGCCACGGAAACTAATAATATAAACGGGTAGCCTGCCTTTGCCAGGCGGTCTACTTGGTTGCTGAAGCTATGCTTCAACCTGTGCTCACAGGATTTGTTGACTGTGTTGCTAAAAACGGTATGTACAATTGCTCTCTTCACCAGCTTGGAGTGAGCTGATGAAAACGGCAAGATGGGCTTAACAGCACGGGGCTCATAAGCCCAACAAACATGAGATGGAGTGAAATGAAGCGAAATATCTAAAAACCTAATAAAATCATTCAATGGTACTTCGTGTGTTAAAACCAATGGTGTGAGGCATTCTGAGAACACCGAAAGGACGTCAGGGAATTGCTGCTCGAAACCGAGGTTGTCACAATCTAAAAACACAAGGTAGTCATCAACAAATCTAAAAATGCTACAAGCTCTGGAACCTTCAAAGCGCTCTTTCATGCTTCTGTCTCGTGCTGCTAGGAACACGTCACTAAGGAAAGGCGCTAGACATGAACCAATACAGATCCCCTCTTTCTGAATAAAAACTTCGCCATTCCATTCCGCAAAAGTTGAGCCAAGATACAGTGACAACAATTCAAGGAACCCAGTAGTGGAAATTCCGCTCTCATTCTGAAATGCAACAGCACCATATTCATCAATCAGATCGTTAACAGAAGACAAAATTTCTGCTTGAGGAATGGTGTAATAAAGATCCTTTACATCGACGGCAAATCCACAAAGATTCTTACTGTGGTTACTTTCTAGGAACGCGATAACATCTTTCGAACTTTTTACTCTAAAAGGGTCGTCAATTGATAAAAGATTCAGTTTTTTTCTGCAGGAACTTAGCTACATGCTGCTGCCATGTTCCACTTTCCGAGACAATTACACGAAACGGAATTAACTAGGCTATCAAGTAAGATCGACCGCAGTTCAGGAAAGTGGTTGCAAATGTTTTTCACTGCGAAAACACATAAACTAGAGTGGCCGTTTCGTGTAATTGTCTCGGAAATTGGAACATGGCAGCAGCATGTAGCTAAGTTCCTGCAGAAAAAACTGAATCTTTTATCAATTGACGACCCTTTTAGAGTAAAAAGTTCGAAAGATGTAATCGCGTTCCTAGAAAGTAACTACAGTAAGAAGCTTTGTGGATTTTCCGTCGATGTAAAGGATCTTTATTACACCATTCCTCAAGCAGAAATTTTGTCTTCTGTTAACGATCTGATTGATGAATATGGTGCTGTTGCATTTCAGAATGAGAGCGGAATTTCCACTACTGGGTTCCTTGAATTGTTGTCACTGTATCTTGGCTCAACTTTTGCGGAATGGAATGGCGAAGTTTTTATTCAGAAAGAGGGGATCTGTATTGGTTCATGTCTAGCGCCTTTCCTTAGTGACGTGTTCCTAGCAGCACGAGACAGAAGCATGAAAGAGCGCTTTGAAGGTTCCAGAGTTTGTAGCATTTTTAGATTTGTTGATGACTACCTTGTGTTTTTAGATTGTGACAACCTCGGTTTCGAGCAGCAATTCCCTGACGTCCTTTCGGTGTTCTCAGAATGCCTCACACCATTGCTTTTAACACACGAAGTACCATTGAATGATTTTATTAGGTTTTTAGATATTTCGCTTCATTTCACTCCATCTCATGTTTGTTGGGCTTATGAGCCCCGTGCTGTTAAGCCCATCTTGCCGTTTTCATCAGCTCACTCCAAGCTGGTGAAGAGAGCAATTGTACATACCGTTTTTAGCAACACAGTCAACAAATCCTGTGAGCACAGGTTGAAGCATAGCTTCAGCAACCAAGTAGACCGCCTGGCAAAGGCAGGCTACCCGTCTGAATTATTAGTTTCTGTGGCAGGAAAACTACTGGAAAAGTTAAAATCAAAAGGAAATAGTAAATGTACGAAAGAGACGAAGAAAAGGAAGATTGTTGTGCTGCCATATCTTCACAAAGTGTCGCACAATCTGAAAAGAATCGGAAAACATGCAGGCGTTGATGTCGTCTTTTCGGCGCCCAAACGACTGTCCAGCCTGATTAAGAATGTCAATTCAGAGATTAAAGAATCGCGCAAGTGCCCGATAAAGCACGCAAAACAGTTCGTGCCTTGCCAGGAAGGGGTGATATATTCGCTGCCACTGTCTTGTGGTAAGCGATACATCGGCCAAACCGGCCGATGTTTAAACGAAAGACTCAGAGAGCATGAGTATAATGTCTCCCGTGTCGCTATCTCTGGCCACGTGGCGAAACATTGCAGGCACTGCAAAGGCAATGAAGATGACGATAACACCTACGTCTGTGCGCCAAACTATCAGGAAAGTGCAGTGTTAGAAAAGAACCGTGACTCGTTAGCAAGGGAGATCATTGAAGCTCACTTAATAGGTAGGCTCTCGGAAGAATGCATCAGTGCTTCATCTGTCGCGTTGTCAGAAAAAGAAAGAAGATACCTTGATTGCGAATATTGACAAGTGCTTGCTCACTGATTATATTGTATTCTGTCACTGCTTATATTGTATTCTCGCGCATGTGATTTGCTTGGCGGCATATGACTGGTACACTATTATGTCAGTCACGCATGTAAGTGTGGACTGCATTCTTTCTGGCCGCCAGGGAGGTATTTATACCTTCTGGCATCCAATAAACTTTAGTTGTAAGTCAGCGCTGTGTGGTGTCCCTTCTTCATCTCTGTCCTGTCATTTGCGCTGTAGTTATGGATCATCAGAAAATGAGCCGTGGTAAAAGGTTCAGAAAAAAAAGAAGCTTCATACTGTGTAGCAGAAAACATGACACGGAGGAATGTGTAATCATTCATAAGAACACTTAGAAGTGCTCTACAAGAGAGTGCAATACATCCAAATGAATGCTGTATTGACGATGCTGGTTGCTTCATTGGGGTTTAACGTCCCAAAGCGACTCTGGCTATGAGGGACGCCGTAGTGAAGGGCTCCAGAAATTTCGACCACCTGGAGTTCTTTAACGTGCACTGACATCGCACAGCACACGGGCCTCTAGAATTTTGGCTTCATCGAAATTTCACCGCCGCGTCCGGGTTCGAACCAGCGTCTTTTGGGTCAGCAGCCGAGCGCCATAACCACTCAGCTACCGCGGCGGTTACACGTAGTAAAACTCTTTGCGAGAAATTAGAATGGGAAGGGTTTGGCGGCGCCATGCACTAATTTTCTGAGGTCATCAGCCTCCTTGACGTTCATTCATCTTTATTCGACATCTTTATAGAGGTCTGGAGCACAGACAAAAAGCTAAAGAAGACCGCTTGACGGGTCTGTGCCCCTTAACAATTCATGTGCGTATTGACATGTACAAGTGATATTTGACATCGTCAGTTGCAAATTTGTAATTCAGAACATAAAAAGTTATGACTGAAAACTAAATGAACAATTCTGTTATTAATACGACAAACAATTCACAATGTACTAGTAAAAACATTCTCGGTAATGATATAAGGCATATACATGGATAATAGCTACGCAAAACAAACAGAGGACGACAGCTAGCACGAAAGCACTGGTGAATACAGGTTAACAAAGCGAACAATAAGAACGTTAGAAAAAACAAGAGAAAGTGACACGTTGATGAAAGTTTAAAATGTGTAGGAAACGACATAGACTTTCTTCTAAGTTTGCTTTTAGGTAACTGAACTTTTTTTATAGATTGCGAATATTTAATAGGGACGGCAATCTCACGTGTAATGACTGAGTTTCATAGTTGGTGCGCACTGATGGAATGTGCCAGATTTCATGGTGACGTGTTTCATAAACATTATCATTTCTCATCAGGTTCTATAATGTTGCAATGAAATTATTTCCTTGCTTTCTTGTTTTAAAGTATCGGTTGAGTAATGTGTCATTATACAGAAAGTGAACTGGACGGATTTTCAGATTTTCTAAGAGGGGTTCTGTATGAGCATCATATGAGGAGTCCGAAATGGCGCGCACTTCCATTTTCTGGAGCAACAACAGCTTGTTCATGTTAGTGGCAATGGTACGTTACAATCAGGCATGCTGTATTGCGGCGAATTTATCCTTTTTTAATCAAACAGAGGGCAAAATTTGGCAAAGAGAAATTTTTTACGGAGTTTCAGGAAACTTTAAAGCCTGGCATTTTCTGTTTGACAATTTTTAAATTTTCAAGGGGATGCAGGGAGAAAGGGTTTTAAATAAGAAATTTTGGGTCACACTTAGGGAACTTGCGGTCGTGGAAAACAGTAGTGACGAAGTTGGTTCATTGCACACACCCACATGCTCATAAATGTTTGATACTCCTTCTCAAAGCCTTCCGCAGGGTGATTCTGATGTGGTGGAGCTGTGAAAACAACATGCAACCAAATCTCGGAGTATCGGCAAGAAAGAGAGAACCTCCATTGTTTGCGCCTTGCGAAAAGGGAAGACTCCCGGATTTTTACCACGGATTCGTTCTTGGAGCGATAACAAATTGAGACCCAACCACAACGCGAAAAGAACAATGAGGAACCCCCAGAAAAGGACGGGCGCTGAGTGTGGTTTTCGTCAATTAGCTATGCACCAACTAGCCTATACAAAAGTCCTTAATCAAGCAGTTATAGTAAAGACACTTGCTGTCTGCTGCGTGCTCCGGTACATTTAAGCTACCTTGTAAACTATTCTTCAGAAATGCGACATCTTGCCTCTTTCCACAATCATTGCAACGATGTCCGCCGACGCTTGAAAGAACACAAGAACACGACAGCCGTGTTGGACAACTAGCGGAATTGCCAGACAAGCACCGCCGCTACTGCAACACTTTCGTTCCAATCGATGGGTTGGTTTATTGTACACAAAAGCTATCTCTCGGGGTAACTGAAGTCAGTCTTCAGCCGACATGCGTTTCTGAATAAAATTTACACTGGTCACAACCTTTTATAGAACGACCCACACCCCACTTGTAATGAAGAGCTGTCCAGACAGATGGCACTCGAGCCTGGCAAGTCGCGGCTGGCGGGCTGTATGGCCAACAGTCTAGTCGTGTCTAGCTAGGTGAGGCCACAGTACGTGCCGTAGATCCTTGGTAGCGCAGTCAGCTCTGCCTGGCAAAACGGACATCGGACGGAAGGCTGGGATGGGGAGCTGCTGCGGGCGTCGGGTGCGAGGACAAGTCTGGTACGTATCCTTTGAGTCAGAATAAGCAACGATAAAGACTTAGGAGTTGTTTAGGAAACACGAAATACAACTACAGATATTCCCCTCGACCAGAAGTGTTCCTTTCTCTCTGATTTTTTCTTTAGGCGAAAGCCTTCGGCGTCCGTCGTTGCACAAACCGAAAGATGGGCCAAAATGATGGCGTCGTAACAGCTGCTGCCTAGCCGCCAAAGCAGCGAGTGCAATAACGGTATGCACAACATATCCCTCCCTCCTCCCCCCCCTCTCTTTCTCACGTCGCTCCATTTGCTCGTATGGCACAACTGACGGATCTCCATGTGGCGCCACCAAAATTGTGACGTAACCGTCTATCGTACAGCGTTCCGGGTGGTGTCTTACGATTGCTATAGCTCACAATTTACAGCTGCTAGTCAAGTTAGAGGCTGGCTTGTGACAGGGGTTGCAACCGCCGACATGTAAACTTACGATGGACGATACTTGCTTTCGCCTTCACAGCACGTAAGCAGACTCATATACCCTCCGTATTTTTTTTTGTTTGTTCCACCACAGTTTCTATCTGGGGTAACAGTAAGTTGTATGTAGGAAACCTTTTCAGACACACAGAACAACGTGCATTTTATCTCAGACTCGGTGAGCTACCCCAGAGTTGCCTTTTGGTAGTCCCTTCTTGACAGATGAAAGTGGCGCAACAAGTTTGCGCATTGTTAGGCAATCGTCTTGGCAAAGCGCCTTTCTACATCTGCGTCGCGAGAAGACATAAAAGACATCCATCAAAAAGAAGAAATTCATATTATGAAACGCACACAGGTCGCCCTGAATGAACGTTGGGCTCGCTAGTAAACAACACTGGAGTACTCTGGTTAACGATTGCCCCGACACATTTCAGTTATATGAAGCAGTTGGAGTAGGCACTGATATTAAGAATTTTTGTCTTGGCTGGTAATGAAATGGTGTGGAAATTAGATAGGTAGCGCCGATTTTTAGAATAATTAGTCCTTTCAAAGGTATTCGACGATTTCGGTTGAAGTTTTTCCATTCGCGGGTCAAATTGATTTCATGACAGCAGTAGACGCGCACATGATAATTACGTAAACACTCGCCGCCTTCTGTTTCTCACTGTAATTGGTAGTTTTCTTGTAATCACTTAGAAAATGTGGTCATAGCAACCGCCTAAGAAAGAACATCAATCTGAGGATGCTCCGTAATAAGCAACAATACTTTATTCAGTAAGTGAATAAACGTCAACGACGCCAAGACTAGGCCTAGTTTTACTGAATGTCCATATCGGGCATGTCAGTTCTGATATGGAACAGAGGGATTGTGTTTGGTGCATCCTCTCCTAAAGATAAACCATTTTCTTAAATCGGCAATGCTGCTGCTTTGGTGGTTCCTTCATTTGGGTTTTTCTAAGCCTTAGGTTAATATGCAATATATTAAAGGAAGCATTCAAACGATCTTTTCATGTCATTACTTTATTACTGTATGTATTCGCGCATTTGCCAGCCGGTGCCTTTTGGTGTGACGGTTGAAATACTATGATATTTTGTTATTTACAGTGATTCCTTTGTTTAATGTGTAATGCAGTTCAATCGATATCAGTAAGGTTAATGTTTTAGCCAGAATAGCATAAAAATAAAATCGTGTTTTCTATTTTGATAATGTCTAGAATAAAGAATGTGGAAATTTCATTTTCTCTTCAGTTCAGGACACTCTTTCATTCTTCACCGACTCAAACAGCGATAACGGGACACGGTGCCCATAGAGCTAATTACAAGACAGAGCAAGAAGATTTACGCACTTAAATCGTAATACAAGGCCATGATTTGCCGACCCAGTACTCGTAGCATTCAGTACCAACATCGCGGATCCATTTCTTAGGGCAACTTTGGACCCTGGAATAACAAGGATATCTTTTTTTTTCCACAAAGGCCTACTATTTCAATGAATAATATGCATGGCAAGAACGCATTCTGCGACATTACATGGAGAGAGTCAAGAAAGGGACACGATTATAAGTGCCAGGAAAGTTAGGAGGGTTTGTGATGTTTCAACAGTTAACTCTCAATTTTTTTGTAACTTCAAAGCGTTAACTTCGGACAGAATGAACGAAGACATATTGAAAGCAACAACAGCGGGACGCAGGGCTACTACTAAGTGTGTCTTTATCTTGTAACTTGAATGCCACCCACAACGTTAAGGAAAATAGCAACGCAACTTCTTTAACAAGGTGAAAAGTTGGGGTGGTTGGTGCGTGATCATGTCGCGGGAGCAGCGCAGCAGGAGACGAAGAAGAGAGAGAGACACCATGCTGACTAGCAACCAGATATTTAATGCACGTTCTTAGAATATACACGTCTCGCTCGTACAAGAAGGAAAGCACAGAAGCACGAAAAACACGTAATATATAGTAAAAGGTTAAGACGACGCACGCCGATAATCAATTTCGCTGTCACGAAGCGCGATCGAAGGTATGCATTGCTGACGCATACGTCACTCTTTTGTCGGATGTTGAAGGCTTCTTCAATCTCCCTGGTCCGTTGATCAAAATATGACGTGATGACCATTGTGTTGCTAAGCTGCGGAGCACATTCATGCTCTCTGCTATGTTTTGCTAATTCACAGCTGATGGCGCTCTTTAGGGATCTTTTGTGCTCTTGAAGCTGCTGATTCAAACAGCGCCCTGTTTGACCAGTGTAGGTGCGTCCGCATGACGGAGGTATTTCACAAACCACGTCTTTCAAACAGTTCACAACTTTTGTCCGGTGCTTTTTCTTGCATTCATTCTTTTTCTTTGACTTTGGCACTAAGGATTCTTAACTTATTTTTGAGGCTCACAGCATCAAAACAGTAGGCACAAGAGCTGGCCTAAAAGTGCTCACATCCGCACCCAACAAGTTAAGAAGCCTGTGCGCCGAAGTCAACAGCGAGCAAAGAAAAAATCAATGCAAGAAAAAGCACCAGACAAAACAAGTCACTGGGGCCACCGCGGTGGCTCAGTGGTTATGGTGCTCGGCTGCTTACCCGAAAGACGCGGGTTCGATCCAGGCCGCGGCGGTCGAATTTTGATGGAGGCGAAATTCTAGAGGCTCGCGTACAGTGCGATGTCAGTGCACGTTAAAGAACCCCCAGGTGGTCGAAATTTCCGGACCCCTTCACTACTGCGTCTCTCATAGCCTGAGTCGCTTTGGGATGTTAAACCCCGAAAACCAAACCTATATTTGACGAACGTGCATTAAAAATCTCGTTTTTAGTCAGCGTCGTGTCCCGCCTCTCTCTTTGTCTCGTGCTGCGCTGCTCCCGCCACAAGGCCACTCCTTCGCCTGGTAGGATTTCAAAAATCTTTGTTTTATTATTTTTGTCGGGCAGAATTTTTTAAATCAAATTCTAGAGTTTTCCAGCTCAGTTTGTGCAGAGCTTTTCAGTCACATTTCTTGGTTCAAGAGCAATCAAGGCAATCAAGGCAGAAAGCTGGGCTAGTTGGTGTGTCATCGTTAATTAAAAGACTAGCGCATAAAACTAGGACAAAGACAGAGAAGGACACAGGACGAGCGCTAAGTTCAAGACGAGCGCTATGTTTCAAGAGCAACTGAATGGTTCGGAGCTTCAAGCAATTTAAAACAAATTATGCCAATACAAAGCTCCTGAACAAAGTACTCAGAGCGTTTTTTTTCCCCATAGAAACACACTGAGAGCGGCAAGCATTTTGTCTATCTAAATTCTCCTTAAGGCATAGAGGCCTCTCTGTGCCCTTTCAGCAGGGCACTCAGACTACGTTCTTTTGTTCGAGTCTCTCAGTATAGAAACAAAGACGCCTTCGTAATCTTACGCAAGCTTTCCCGCATCTTTTCAACACAATAGCGGTGCCGCCACGCTCGATGTGCGCTTTTTTGATGGAAAGGTTGTGGAGTACTACTCGCCGGCAAGCATGCACTTTTGGTCCTTCTTTTCAGCCTGAACAAAGGCAAGGACCGCCATTATTGCGTAAAAACTGCCCAACATAAGGGACACTACAAATTAAACAAAGAAACGGTGCGCCTCCCTCTTGAGCGAAGTCTAAGGGCCGCAGTTACCCGTATCGTTGACCCCTGAGTGTTTCAGACGGGCCTGTGACAGAGCCGGTCCTGAGTTAACCAAGACAGATGGCAGGGACACAAAGATCCAGGTTTATTCAGTGGCTAGGGATTTCATAGCCAAGTGAAAGAAGGAAGAGAGAGAAAAGAAAGCTGCAGCAAGTGTGGGCGTGGCGTTCGCGGGTAGAGATAAGTAGAGCGTGAGAGGGCACACATAGCCATGATGGAGCGGTTCAGCAGTTCTTTGAAGGTAGCTTAGGGCAACAACACTTGCTGGACAGACAGTTTGCACGATGACCTTTCACGTGAAACACTGAGAGGTAGCGCCAGCAAGGAATTAGCTTATCGTCCGGATATTACTTTTGTGAGCCACGAAAAAAAGCATCAATTTATAGGTTTGGGCCTTTCAGCACCCAAATAAACAAGATGGGCGAAAGGTCCGCTTCACTCCATTCGCGATGTCATTTATTTTTGCCTTATCAGTCCAGGGGTGGTAAATAATGACTGCTATGAGTGCATAGTAATGTTGCTTTCTTCAATCCTGTGAAACATAACTATCACCCAGTCCAACTACGTCCGCTGCAGGACAAAGACCTCTCTCATATCCCTGCAATAAACCATGCCCTGTGCAAGACGCAGCCCGCTATTCCCACCATCGTCAAAATCTCGTGCCCGTGCCTGACTCTCTGCCGCCCCTGAGCGTTTTCTTTTCCTTTGTATACACTCCAGTACGGAAAGAGACCATCTATTATCTTCCCTTCTTATCACGTACTGCACGTGCCTTGTATATTGGTTGATTTCAGTTAGAGTACCAATAACTCGAATTTGTAGCCAGATCTACTGAACACTGTTTACGACTATTAAGTCTACACCCATCATTCTTTTCCGCAGCTGGCTGCTTTGTCCGCAATTTAATTTCAAGTCTTTTATCACGAAAGGAATACTGTTTGCACTTTTCTGCCATCGACGGAAGTTCATCCTTCGCTCCGGCGGAGCTGCGGCGCGCTACCACGCGACCGCGTGACGTCACGACAAGAGGAGAGCTGGGGGCCCAACTCGTCTCATCGATGGAGGCTCCGGCGCAGCTGCCGAGTGAGGGCGCTCGCTAGACTGGGATAAAACGGCGCTGCGGCTGTGCTCCTCGCAGTGCTCTGCTATGTCGGAGGATGCGTACAAAGAGAGGCTGGAACGGTGTGCCGCGGCCAAGCGACGGCGCCGTGCCGAAGAAACAGACGAAGAAAGGGAACAACGGTTGGCGAAGCAACGTGCGCATGCTGCAGAATGGCGAGTTCGCCGGCTTGCTGCGGGTGCATCTACAAGTACAGAGTCAAGTTTAAACGAGGGTAGTTTCATGGACGCTCTTAATGCCGAAGAAGAATCTATGAGTAGTGCGGAGTGATATAATCACAAGAGAAGAAAACGCCGTGCGGAAGAAACGCCGGAACAGAAAGATGAGCGGATTGCTAAATTGGCTCAATGCTTAGCTTGGTTAAGCCTGGCTGATTGCGAAAGCAATAACACCTGGCTGCGCTTGGTTCTGCTGGTAGTTGGACATAGACGTTGGACATCCATCATGTCGCAACAACATGCCATCGGCGCAGAGCGGCGGTAGACATGACGGATGCGGGCTGAAGAAACGGATGAAGTTGCTTTCGCAATTAACCAAGCTGAGCCTCTGCAAATTTTTTTATTACACAACCTTATTTACAGGTTGCTTCACCTAAGACTTTCGGCCATTTTTAAGAATGAGCGTTTCGAAGTATATCAGCTCTTTTTATGCGAAGCATACTACTTTAGCTACCACTTCAGCCCTTCACCGTAGTTATGCGCCTCCAAATCACGTGATACATGACGTCACACCATGTGACACAATGACGTCACGACAGTAGAGAAACGGGGGCCCACCTCGCGCCGTCGCTGTGGTTGTGCGCCTCCAAATCACGTGATACATGACGTCACACCATGTGACACAATGACGTCACGACAGTAGAGAAACGGGGGCCCACCTCGCGCCGTCGCTGTGGTTGTGCGCCTCCAAATCACGTGACACGATGATGCCACACGACGTGACACGATGACGTCACGGCAGTGGAGAAACGGGGGCCCACCTCGCGCCGTCGCTGTGGTTGCGCGCCTCCAAATCACGTGATACATGACGTCACACCACGTGACACGATGACGTCCCGACAGTGGAGAAACGGTGGCCCACCTCGCGCCGTCGCTGTGCGCCTCCAAATTACGCGACACGATGATGCTTCGCATTCTTCAGGCTTAACCAAGTTAAGCCTCAGCCATTTTTTTTTTGGCATAGCACTGTCAGCGATGTAATGCATCAGAATGCAGCTAATACGTACTAATTAGCAGACCGGTTTACTAATATCGACTATATAATTTTTTAACTGTTACTGTTGGGCAAACTGTTACTGTTGGGCGTGCAGCCTGCGGTAATTAATATCCATATCAGTTTTTGAATTCCGAAAATGCCATGACCCTCGGCGTTGTGCCCCAACAACTTTTTCGCTATTTCGATGAGTAACGTGCACTAGAGGGGTTGTTACACGCGCTTTCGAGATTAATACCTTCCACGGCACGTAACTCGTCGAAATATTCAAAATTTGTTGGGCCACAGTGCCGAGGGTTACAGCGTTTACGAAAATCTAAAAGCTGATATGGATATTACTTACGGTATTACTTACGGTACAAAGCCTTTCTCTGTTCAAGCAGCTACGCAGGCTGATACGTCATTCAAGAAAACGGCAAAGGAAGTGATAATGTGGCAGAATACTCATCAAAGGCGTAAACATAGACAAAAACTTACTTTAGCCTTCCAGCCAAACGCACTGAAATGCAGAAATTGAGACCTGCCTTTCTATTCCAAGTAAAAGTAAAAGCGCCAAAAACCACACACACACACAAGACAAGAGAACGGGGCAGAGCGCCACTCACAACTAGTTTATTTTGCAGAACCCAGATACATATATACACTTCGCCAGCGCCTGCGCAAGGAGCAAAACTACATATCAATGAGATAACGAACGCTCTAAAAACTTTTTCCCGCCTGATACAGAGCAACAGATGTTTCACTGACACACGAACTTTCTTTCTTATTGATATAGAACGCTTGAATCAGTTCTCTGGCTTTGATATTGCTGCTTCTAGCAAGAATCCGCACTGATGAGAAGCATGGCTGACAAGAGCGTGAAGGGCATGATCTGATATGTTTCGGCAAATTCGGGCCCTCTTTATTTTATTCTACGTTTCGTTCATGTTCCCTAATTCACTCATTGACGCAACGCCCTGTTTGTCCTATATAGGAACAACCGCACGACAGGAGAATTTCGTAAACAACCCCTTCGGCACATTTCATGAAAGGTCGTCCATGCTTAGTACCACAGCCTCTTTCTTGTTCTTTTTCTTTTCTCAATTCGAGGGCAAATGCTTCCGAGCTTCAAGGGGGCTGAAAAGACGAGCGGGACACTATGCCTGCTCGCCACCTTCTTCAGGTTGTGGGCCAACTTGTGCTCGTACGGCACCGCCACTGGTCTCACCTCTTCACGAGGGACCTCTGCCCCAGCTGTCACTGCCCTCATCTTCAACTTCTGTAAGAGGCTTTCGGCGACCCCTGTCACGAGCGAACGAGGGATCCGGCTGAATCCAGCCTAGCCAATTGGTTGTCAAAACTCGGCCGCATCTTGTGAACGCATGACTTCCTAAGCGCGGACTCAAGGCACAGTGAAGCAATACCTCTTTTTACTAATTTGGAGTGCGAAGAGTCGTATGGCAGAAGCCCTTTTTTTGCTCGCGGAGCGTAAGCCCAACACACATGATCCGTACAGAACTCAATTTTTATATCTAAAAACTGTAAAAGATTGTCCACCGGCAGTTCACACGTAAAATCTAAGCCTTTTCCATGTGGTCTGAACAGAGATAAAACATTATGTGCAGCTTCGGCAAAATTTAATCTTGCGTCCTTGGTTAAAACAATCAAAAAGTCGCCCACGTATCTAAAAACTTTAAAAACGATGTTAGTTGGTAAAATCTGATGAAGGACTTAGTCCATTTGTGAAAGAAAAATGTTACATAAAACCGGAGTGACGCATGAACCAATATAAATGCCCGCTTTCTGCACAAAAAACCGCTGGTCAAATGTTATAAAAGTGGACTCCAGGTAAAACTTTAAAATGGTTAAAAAATCATCTACAGAAATACCGGCAGATTTCTGAAAGGACAGGGGTGACAGGGGTCACCGAAAGCCTCTTACAGAAGTTGAACATGAGGTATTGAGAAAAAGAGGTATTGCTTCACTGTGCCTTGAGTCCGCGCTAAGGAAGTCATGCGTTCACAAGATGCGGCCGAGTTTTGACAACCAATTGGCTAGGCTGGATTCAGCCGGATTCCCTGGTTCGCTCGTGACAGGGGTCGCCGAAAGCCTCTTACAGAAGTTGAAGATGAGGGCAGTGAGAGCTGGGGCAGAGGTCCGTCGTGAAGAGGTGAGACCGGTGGCGGTGCCGTGTGTGCACAAGTTGGCCCACAACCTGAAGAAGGTGGCGAGCAGGCATAGTGTCCCGCTCGTCTTTTCAGCCCCCTTGAAGCTCGGAAGCATTTGCCCTCGAATTGAGAAAAGAAAAGAAAAAGAAGAAAAAGGCTGTGGTACTATGCATCGGCGACCTTTCATGAAATGTGCCGAAGGGGTTGTTTACGAAATTCCCCTGTCGTGCGGTTGTTCCTATATAGGACAAACAGGGCGTTGCGTCAATGAGCGAATTAGGGAACATGAACGAAACGTAGAACAAAATAAAGAGGGCCCAAATTTGCCGAAGCATATCAGATCATATCCCTCCACGCTCTTGTCAGCCATGCTTCTCATCAGTGCGGATTCTTGCCAGAAGCAGCAATATCAAAGCCAGAGAACTGATTGAAGCGTTCTATATCAATAAGAAAGGAAGTTCGTGTGTCAGTGAAACATCTGTTGCTCTGTATCAGGCGGAAAAAAAGTTTTTAGAGCGTTCGTTATCTTATTGATATGTAGTTTAGCTCCTTGCGCAGGAGCTGGCGAAGTGTATATATTGTAACGGCATACGACCTTAGCAACCAAGAGCGCGCTGCGGTATACAAATAAAGAAGAGGCGCGGCGCGAGCGCGAGGGGAGAGCGCGCGGCGCTAGCGCGTGAAGCAGAGAACAAAGGGGAATCGCCGCGCCGGTTATGTCTGAGTCTCCTGTGTCTGAGTCTCTGTGCCTTTCTCTGTGCGGGCCCGCTGTCCCGTAACATTTGGTGGCAGCGGTGGGATCATGCCGCTCACCCGCTCCCAGAATCAAGTCCCCGACGTGCCAGTCGACAGGACTCCGCCACCAGCCGACGGCGCCGACGACGCCGCGGCCGGCATCGCTACACCTGGGCGCTCGGAGGGGCTCGGTTCTCCGCAGCGGCTGGACGCCGGTATTGAGCGCCTCCTCGATATTTTTACTCAGCGGATGGACGCATGGGAGGCCCGTCTGACTGTCCAGGCTGGGGAGATGGAGGCGATCCGGCGCGACTTCCGTCGCCTTCTGCCAGGCGAGCCGAACACGGGTCCGGTGCCTCTGGACGTCCCCGCCACCGCTGTACCCAGCCCTGCCGTCGCTGTACCTGCGGTCGTAGCCGCCAACAGCGTACTCGGCACGGGCGCATCATTGGACGTCGTGGAGTTGCCCACGTTCGACGGCACCATTTCGTGGGATGCTTACCGCATCCAGCTGGACAGTATTGCGGCGGCGAGAGGCTGGGACGAGCAGATGAAGGCACGGATGCTCGTCGCCAAACTGAGAGGCCGCGCGACTGAGCTGCTGCAGAACGTGCCGCCTGACCAGCTGGGCTCTTATACTGTCCTGGCGGGCCTCCTCGCCGACCACTACAGTGCCTCAGGTCACCCTCGTGTGCAGTACCACCGCCTGCGAGTCCGCCGTCAAGAGCCCGGGGAGACATACCAGGACCTCGCCGCCGCCATTGAACGCCTGGCTCTGCAGTCGTTGCCGGGGGCGCCTCAGAACGCCGTGGCCCTGGTCGGCACCGAGGCATTCGTCGACGCCATCCGACTCCCTGAGGTGCAGCGCTTGGTCCGCTCTGAGCGTCCTGAGTCCGTCCGCGCCGCCATGGCGCTCGCCGTCGAGGCGGAATCGACTTTGCTGGCCACGCGGGGGTCGCCACCGTCTTCCGAGCACAGCGTCCCGGTGCAGGCTCCTCGGTTCTCAGTCCCCAATGCGGCCTCTACCCGACGCAGGCGTAATGACACCCGCACGACCTGCTTCCGCTGCGGCCTGAGGGGACACTACGCGAGGGACTGTGCTGGCCCTCCGAAGTCGGAAAACGATTCGGTGGAACGGTGCTCCCGGATAAAGTCCGTCCCCGCACTCCTTAGTTCGCCGCGTCCCCTTCTTTCTTCGGCTTCGATGACAACGGAAGCTCCCTACGTGCTCGTTGACGTCGCCCTGCTTGATCGGCACGTAGCGGCCTTGGTCGACACTGGAGCGGCTGTTAATGTACTCGACAAATCGCTTATTGTCAACGCGGCCCACCTGCTTCTTCCAGCCGCCAAAACCCGGCTCGTAGCTTTTAACGGCGCCCCGGTGGAGCAAGTCGGACGTGTTACCATCAACGTGACAGCACTCGGAAAGACCATCTCCACCGAGTTTGTTGTCGCGGACAGCCCTATTTGGCCAGTGGTCCTCGGGTGCGGGTGGTGCCAGCAAGCCGGAGTCGTTCTCAATTTTACCACCACCGAACCACGTGCGAGCCAAACTCTGTGTGGGCCGGGTTGGCTTAGCTGGATTTCCAGCGTCGGTGTCACCCTGTGGCAGTCCCTGGTGTCGGCGACCAAGCGTGCTTCGGGATCTGTGCGCTACCTCGGAACGAAGTGGCCACGTCGAGTCAAGCCAGTCGACGTCACTACCGTGACTGTGGCGACCGCCGTGACTCTGCCACCGGGTGCGGCAACTTGGGTGCATGCCAAGTCTGACAATCCGATCGCAGCGGATGTGATTTTCGAACCTACCCGGTGTTCGGCTCCGGCCCGAGAGATGATCTCCCCTCGAAGCCTTCTGTCGGTGCTCAATGGAGAGGCCCACGTGTTAATGCTTAATATCAGTCGCGCACCGCTCGTGCTGACTCCCGGCACGCAATTGGGTGCAGCGTCAGTCTTGGACTCAGAATCACCGGTTGCGTCTTTGCAGCATGCCAAACCATCTCACCACACTCCAGCGCCGGCGGTCCTATCATGGGACGCATTTAACTTTGGGCCCACCCTGACCTGCGCGGAGCTCGCCTCTCTGAAGGCCTTGCTGCTCGAGCATCGCAGTTGCCTTGCTCAAGCGCCAGTGAACTCGGGTGCACTTCCTGGGCCCAACACCGGATAAACACTGAAAACCGTGGGCCTATTCATCACCAACCTCGCCGTGTCGCGCCAGCTGAGCGGAGAGTCATCCAGCAGCACGTATGCGACATGCTTGACCAGGGAATCATCGCCCCTTCTTGTAGCCCTTGGTCCTCCCCTGTCGTCCTTGTGCGCAAGAAGGATGGAACACTCCGCTTCTGCGTAGATTACCGCAAGTTGAACGCTATCACTCGTCTCGACGTGTACCCGCTGCCCCGCCTCGACGATGCACTTGACCGCCTGAAGGGGGCCCGTTATTTTTCCACCCTAGATCTGCTCTCGGGCTACTGGCAGGTGCCTGTTCACCCCGATGATGTGGAAAAGACAGCATTCGTGACTCCCGATGGCCTCTACCAATTCAACCGTATGCCGTTCGGTCTCTCAAATGCTCCAGCCACCTTTCAGCGCCTCATGGACCGCGTCTTAGGACATATTGTCACGGGTCGTTCAAACGACGCGGGTCGTGGGGACACTGGAGACCACAGGAGAGCAGGCGCCAGGTACAGTCCAAGCGGTCGCGGCCGGGCTCACGAGCGATTTCCCACCGAGCCTCTTCCTCTTTACCGGCGATCGGCTCCCCGCTCGTTGAAGATGACGTTAAGTGGAAAATAACACACATGACAATATGAAGTGGACTATGGCGCTGGTCTACCTGGATGACGTCATTGTCTATGCGGCCACGTTTGATGAACACCGTCCCTACTTGTACGGCCGTCACTTTACCATCGTCACGGACAATAGCGCTCTGACTTGGCTGCAGTCTGCCAAACACTTAAATGCCAAGATTGCACGCTGGTCCCTGCAACTTCAAGAGTATGATTTCACCATAGTGCATCGGCGCGGCTCTGCACATCAGGATGCCGATTTCCTTTCTCGCCACCCTTATTCCGTGACAGCTTTGACGGACCTCAGGACTGCGCAAGCGCAAGATCCCGACGTTCCTGCCATAATCCACTCCCTTGGCACCGCCGTCGGCGCAGGTCTCCGCAAACTGCGCCGGGTCTATCAAATGAAGGATAACCTCTTGTGTCATGTGAAGTGGTCCCGTGGTCGACCACCCGTGTGGTTGCCAGTTGTGCCGGCAACACTGCGGTCGCAAATCTTGCGCGCCCTACACGACGCTCCCACGGCTGGTCACCTTGGTCGCAGCAAAACCTACGCACGAGTGGCGGAGCGCTTTTGGTGGCCTAATATGTCCAGAGACGTCAAGGAACACGTGGCGTCCTGCCAGACGTGCCAGTTCAGGAAGTCATCCACACGAGTAACCAAGCCACCCCCGCAGGCGTTTTCGCCGCCGAGTTCACCTTTCGAACTGGTTGGACTGGATCATTTGGGCCCGTTCCCGAAGACACGCGCCGGCAACCGGTATATTCCGGTTGCGGTCGACTACTTCTCCAAGTGGGTCGAAGCGCTGCCCGTTCCCGACACGTCGTCCGCTCATGCCGTCTTGTTTGTGGAACAACATCTTGTTCTTCGGCATGGTGTGCCACAACGCCTCATCACGGACCGCGGGAGCTGCTTTATGTCCCAAGAATTTGAGCGTGCCCTCCGCTCCTTCGGCATTGCGCATCCCACTACATCCGTCAATCATCCCCAGTGCAATGGCCTCGTGGAGCGTGTCAACCGCACCCTTACGGATATACTCGCCTCCTACGTCGCTCCGTCCCACACAAACTGGGATCGTTTTGTTTCTACTGCAGCTTTTGCACTCAACACTGCGGCTCAAGAAACAACGCATGTCACGCCGTTCTCAGTCGTCTATGGCAGAACGCCCTCCATCCCTCTCGACGCGCAGTTGGGCCTTCGCCATCCTACTGCGTCACCGACTGACTGCGCCCAACGACTTCGTTCCGCCCGCCTCGACGCTCAGCGCAACCTTCTCACGGCCCATGCGCGTGCGCAAGTGGCCAATGCTGCAGCACCACCACCTCCCTCCTTTCGGTCCGGTGACTTGGTCCTCGTTCGCCGCACCATCCGCGCGACTGGCCGTGCCGCGAAGCTCTTGCCCCGATTCCGCGGCCCTTACCGTGTAGTTGCACGGCTCGGCCCCGTTACGTACCGTCTAGAAGACCTCCCAGAGCTTCAACCACGCGGTGTACACCACATTTTTCCGGAACATGTCTCCAACATGAAGAGCTATGTCTCCGGCACCCACCGTGATCCCGACTTGGCTCCCACGTCCTCCCTAGTGCCGCCCTCCCGTACCAGCACCAGGCCTCCCTTCCTGAATGCCGCCCCTTAAGTGGAGCGCTGCTCCGTGAACGCAATCCCAAGTCCCGCGGTGCGAGAAGCCCTCGCACTTTTCGTACGGCGAGGAGTCGCCTACAAGCAGCCCCGGGATCTACCGGGACCGTCTCGTGTCAGACGACACTGTCATCACGACGTGACGATGCCTCCTGCGCACCAAGCTGCGCCGGTGCGAAGAACCTCAGCCCGGGCTCATCGGGACGAGTTCGATGCCGCCTGCAAAGCGAAGCACGCGCTAGGGGACACCAGCGGTGTCTTCCCACTCTTATCTTGGAGACCGGAAGAGACTCTTATCTTCCACCTCTCCCCCCCCCCGGTGGAAAGATGTAACGGCATACGACCTTCGCAACCAAGAGCGCGCTGCGGTATACAAATAAAGAAGAGGCGCGGCGCGAGCGCGAGGGGAGAGCGCGCGGCGCTAGCGCGTGCAGCAGAGAACAAAGGGGAATCGCCGCGCCGGTTATGTCTGAGTCTCCTGTGTCTGAGTCTCTGGGCCTTTCTCTGTGCGGGCCCGCCGTCCCGTAACAATATGTATGTGGGTTCTGCAAAATAAACTAGTTGCGAGTGGCGCTCAGTCCCGTTCTCTTGTCTTGTGTGTGAGTGAGTGGTTTTTGGCGCCTTTACATTTACAATGAATTACCAACTAGCGCAGCAAGAAGTTCTCTTCTCTATTTCAAGAGCTGTTGCTTTCCAACTTAACATTACCATTGGATATAGAGGCAGGTTTTTGTTACGAACTGCATAGTCTGTGCAGGAAATCATTTTCGCTGAGCTTCCCTGGGAGGTAATGGCAGCGATAACTAAACAGCACAACATGAAAATAAAACATTTGCCTCCTCACCTGTGAGTTTTCCCAGTCACCTGAAAATCATAGAGTAAATTTTGTAGTGCCAAAAACCACAGCGGATTTCTGGCGCGCTCCTTCTACGATGTAGAAATATTTAGATGCACTTTTCTCCCCTTAGTGTGCGTGTAAGACATGGCACTCCCAACGCGTGCACTACCCCTTACCTGTAATTTTGCGCCATTCTGCACACATCACCATTTTTTGTCCGCGAGCTTCATACGTCGGCATTCAAATTCAAATTTATTTAGCATCAACAATGATGTTACAGAACTCGTGATGCAACGGGGTGCTAGCAAAAGCCTGTAACGGCTTGACAAAGGCTAGCACCCCGTTCACAGAGCAATACAGCAGTGGACAAAAAGTGATAGCGATTTAAGGAAAAGCAATATATATATGGCGATGGCTTTACGTAATCATAAAAGCACATTAAGTGATAGGGCTAACATTGCGGGTTCATAATTGTAAGTGTTAATGTCTGTAGTAATTACACATACACTGATTGATAGATGACTTGGAGGTGGTATCAGAAGAGTTAAGAGCGTGTGGTAGTGTGTACATCAGCATTTGGCGGCCATAGTACGGATGTGAGGAATCTTCCGTGCCTGACTGCTTCGTGTGCTATATGCTTTCGAAAATGGAGACAGGGTCGCAAGGTTTTCAAGGAAAGGGTCATTATTTAGATGAAAGGCATGATGACGTTTTAACAGAAGTGCATTGAACAGGTTCGGTAATGGTTGTAATCTAAGGTCATCAAAAATCATCAAAAATCACTGTAAATAACCTCTCAGGCCTTAGGAATTGACAGTACATCAGTGAAGGTCAACTTAAAACTGTCTTGAGTGCCCCCTTACATTCATGCTTGATAAAGATAACTGAAATCTTCAACCTTTGTAAATATTGGTTAAGCTTGAGAGTTAAAAGAGAAACAAGAAACAATATGAACAACTTGCTTAGGATCGCCAAAATGGAAGCAAGAGACTGCGCTTATAAAACAAGCCATAAAGAGACCTGGCTTGTGCCGACTCCTCGTCTAAATTTGTTAAAAGAAGGGCTCTGTTATCTGCTTCCGTCTTTACTAAACGAGTATGAATTGAACGACTTTGATTTATTTTGGTGTGCTTATAAGGAGCTTCGTGCTCTGTATGACCAAGTTGTAACATAACTAATATTTTGAGCACTGCTACCTACCTGTGAACTCCATGAGTGCTATAACATATCCATGAATACATACAATTTTTTTTACTTCATTTGTGATACTTGAATGTATTCCTGGTCATGGTGCATGCCTGCGTTTATTTCCTTTTTTCGTGTTTTGCTCTCTTTGCATTATTATTTAAATATGATTGTTCTCGCTTGAAGTTACCAATGATGACTGACATTATTGTATTTTAATGGTGTACTGTACATGAGTTATCTTTCTTTTTACATGTGTGTGTTTGTGTGCTGGTAACGGATGCTGCCGCTGTGCCAAACTGGGTACTGCGGGCCAGTCATGCTGTCAATCGGCAGCTATTTCTTGCAGCTCCCCTCCATCTGTACATTTATACGTGGCAAAATAAACTGAATAAACTGATTTGATTTGAGTCGGCGACACTGAGACCTTGAAAGGCGCACTTGGTGCGCTGCATGTTTGACAGCGTGGTAGTCTTGTCGCGCTATGTGAGGCTACCTAAAGAATCAAAGGGCCATTTGTGCAGCGTCTAGCTCTGCCTTTCAAATATACTTTTGGAGAAAGCACGCGTGGGTGAGCGAGGTGGTTTGAACACTGATCTCCACTAAGGGGCTGGATGCCGCATCGGGCGCCCGAAAGTGAAGCCACCGGAAGTAAGTGGCCTTGTCCCGGAAGTCAGCCTTTGACAGTGCACGAAATTGAACCTAAGCACGGTTTTTTAGTTACAGTTTTGGTTTTCCATTCAGTATTTCATCTTTTCACCGTTCTCGGCTTTTTCTATGACTAGCGCTCAGAATATACTAGCGCTCAGAATATACAACGAAATCAAACGTGATCAACCAGGCTTTTTCGCAACATATGAACGCGCTCACTGTGGCTACGAGTTGAGAAATGTATTGTTTACTTCAAACCTGATCAGAACATCTTACGGAAACAGTTGGTTAGCTTTCAAATCCCTGCACTTTTAAACATGTTTCAGGAAATTGTTGAAATAGTATGTAATTCCAACTCAGTAAATATTTTTAAGCGACAAGTTAAAACTTTTTTGCTAGACAAAACATAACTACCCTGTTTTTATTATTTATTATTACTTATTTCAAGATACCCCTAAAGGCCCTCTTCACGAGGGTATTACATAGGGGGTGGTAAAAATTTCAACTTGAATACATAGAAGGAACATTAACATGAGTAACAGGGCAAAAAAAAAGAAGCAAGAAAAGAGCAATAACTGGTAGTCAGCAAGAATCGAAATGTGGTGGAACAACAAGACACAAAATAAACAAAATGAAAAAACAAGAAAAGAAAACACAAAGATAAAAACAACGGAATAAACAGAACGAAAAGCAAAACTCGAACACATTGCGGTGAGCAGAACAGAACTAGAAGAAAATTACACATGGCTTTTATTTTTTAACAGTTCATGAAATGATGTCGCATTCGTTTCAGTGGCGATTGTGTAAGGCAGCCGGTTCCAATCAATAATGGTTTTGGGTATGAATGATTTAGCATAACTTGAAGTGCGACATGTGATGCGTTTGATTTTGAAAGGATGGTCACGGCGTGGAAACACTGCTGAGGGTAAGTGAAAGAAATCGTCGTGAGCCAACGGATGGTGGCAAATTTTGTGAAAAAGAGTTAAGCGAGCCAGTTTACGACGATGGGAAAGGCTGTCAAGTCCAGCACGAGCTTTTAAAGCCGTGACGCTAGTAAAACGTGAGTAGTCAGAATATATGAAACGAGCAGCACGGTTTTGCAGGGATTCTATGTTATCTTTGATGTAGGCTTGATCTGGGTCCAATATAGCGGAAGCGTACTCAATTTTAGGTCGAATTAATGTAATATTAGCAAGTTTACGCACATGCGCCGGAGCATGTCGAAGGTTACGTTTTAAAAGGCCAAGAGAACGGTTAGCAGCTGCTAGAATCAAGCTGTTTTCAAGCTTGAAGTTTTTTGCTACAATCAAGCTGCTAGAATGTATGCTTTTTTATTTGTTTGATTTGTTTTTTCTTATTTTTTTGTTATATGGCATTGTATCTTGAGTTGTGCCTTTGCATTGTATTCTACCTGCTCAGTGATTGATGTTTCTAATAATGGCGTCTTCTACCGCATCTTTCATTGTTTTGTAACTGCACAGTTTTGCTGCCTCCTTATTCTTTCTTGGTCTTGGCGCAACCGGCCACTTGTCTATCCTGATGCAATATTCCGGAGACGAGGCCTCGTCAGGCGTGCATTAAACGCCTTTTGCCTCGTCTACCTTGGCAGTGCTTTATACCAATGTGTGTTATTCGGTCTTGTATTGTAACCAGTTCTGTCAAAATAAAATGATCAAACAAACAAGCAAACAATGCCTACCTGTTGCGCCGACAACTGAGCGAGGAGACCAGCGAAGTCTTCGGGAAAGACGTTTCAATATTAAGGGCCCATTGCATCGCAATAAGAAGACACTAGCAGACGACAGGACGTCGCTACACACTGCAAGTATGGAACCTCTTCTGCTCAACTCTGTGTCGTCCCGTTGCGCTAGCGTCGCCAACTGTGCCCTTTACTGGGCTACTATTGGGCTACTGGGCTACTATCTGGTGAGTTGCCGGCTGTGTTCGGTTGGTTTCCATTAGCGCCTTCAAAAAGGTATGGTACTGCTTTTTCGACGGAGTGCGTCATGTACTGTTTAGTACTTTAGCAAGTTATGCCTGAGTGGGCTTTTATTCGTGACGCTTGGTGCAGTTGACTTCTAACAGCGCTTCTCACGCTCGGTGCAGCATTCGTCTTACTCGTCAGTCGTTTCTCTCCTGCTGTGCACCTGAAACGTGGCTGTGCTTTGGAGTTAGGTTAAAAGCACGTCTGGAGGGTTACTAACAAGCTAAAGCGATAAGCATCACCTCTGATCGATGAGAAGAGTCATCCTCCGCCACAAACTCTAAACTGAAACTGCGGCAGCTGTATAACAAGCAGCTCTTCGAGTGTAAGGATATTCGCGCAATCGTTCGCCCTTCCTTTGCTACACGAAAATTCGATTTTAAGATGACTGAGCCTCACTGTCATTCCACTACTACCCCTTTACGCTCGGAAGACAAGAACCAGATAAGAACGCAGTGTTTAATACACGTGCTCCTTTGCCGCAGCAGGATCAGACCTGCATGCCTGTTTTCTTCGGTTTTACTGAAATTACAGGGTTCCGCACACAACGATCGAATTTCTCGGGTTCAGTTTGCTTGTTCCTTTCGTATAACAGCAGACATTACACGAAAACAGAGCGAAAAACTGAGAAGGAAAGGGCGAAAGAGGCGACTTTTTGCATTGAAATACACAGCAGGCACCCGACTTCCGGGACAAGCCGTCCAACTTCCGGTGGCTTCACTCGCGCTCGTCTCGGAAAGCGGGAATGCGGCATCCAACCACCTATTCGATGTCAGTGGGTGTGAATGTTAGGGGTCAGAATAAGGAATAGTAAAGGTTTAAAGATAGTCCTTTTTTTCCTCACACAGCATCCCAGTTGAAAAGGCTTCCAATACAGGTTGTGAACGTAGAATCCCGAGAGCAGTTTTCTAACCTTCGTACCGAATCTTTAAATTGTAGTGCAATAGATTGCATACTTTTTACTGTATTTTCTGAACTTTTGTTTTTTGCTGTATTGAGTTCATTGATTTTTTTATCGTACTGGCCTCCGCTTGCCACAATTCTAAGCTTGTACCCATTAGTATCTTGGTCCTAATTGGACCGCGGGTGCGTACAAATCAGTAAATGAGGAAACAAGTTTTCAGTAATAAAATAAATCTAGAAGATTTACCCGTCTATCTGACGTGGTACTTTCTCTTTTCTTCATTTCTTTCGTCAGAAAGCCTTTACGTGGCGTGCCAATAAACTGTACACAACTTTTCACGTGCATCCCATCCCGGTCTCGGAATTGGACCAGTGCGTCTTGGTAGAGTGTTCGCAATCCTCGCAATCGTTTTCGCAAAACGTGTTTTTGCATCTTTGTAGCAAAGACGAACGCACGACATCACACAGCAGATAATTTATATTAGGAAAAGTGCAGGGGTCGTACTAATTAATGAATGTCTGGCCCCCTAGTACGGATCATTGCATCAATGAGGTTAACGTTTCCCTCCGATGCTTCTAGGCATGTAAAGCCCAAAAAGCAGGACTTAAGCTTGTTAAGCTTAAGTAGGATGTTAAGCTTGATCCTCCTAGCGATAAAGACATGGTAAGAGAAATACTTCGTCCATCTTTAGAATGGTTCACTTTATGTAAAGGATATAAAGACTGCGGCTGAAGTTTTTTTTTCTTTTCGCGGGTTAAAGGAACTCACGTCGAGCCGCCGTCAAACGCATGCGGTTGATCACTGCACAGTGCACAGATTTCTGTTGGTCACCGTTATTTTGCCATATTTTTCCTCGGAAGCTTTTAGATAATCCAGTGCTAGCCATCGCCTTAGACTGCGCATCTTGACATCAAAATGCCCCGTAATAAGCGTTTAACAGCCAGTGCGGTGGTTAAATGGTTATGGTGCTCCCCTGCTGACCGCCCAAAAAATTAGCGGAGGTTTAGCTCTGGTTAAACTGGGCAAGTTGCGTAAGCAGCGTGGAGCCTGGTGGAGCGCGGCTGAAACTGTTGCTATGGCAACGGCGCTCCATCCGTTTGACCTCGCTGCGGCTAAAGGTCAACCGTGGCTACCGCCGGCAGCTACGCAACGGCTCGAAACCTAGCGCAGTATTATTGTTTTTATTTTTTATTTTTCATATTATACTTTCTTCATATTTTATTTTTAATTTCTGATTCTTTTCTCATTTTTAATTTTTATTTTGAATTTTTGTTCTTTTCTTATGTTTTATTTTTCTTGTCATTTTTTCATTTCTTTTTTTTTATTTATGAGACCCTTGCATTCACTAGATGAGCCTTTATTCAGGCCCCAACCCTGAGCCTTCGTGGCGGAGTGGTGGCGTCTTTGCCTCAAATTACAAAGGCCCTGGTTCGATTCCCAGCCTCGAAACAGTTTTCTTTAAGTAGTAGCGGTCCTGCCGCCTGGTGGAGTGCGGCTGAAACGGTTGCTATGGCAACGGCGCTCCATCTGTTTGACCTCGCTGCGGGAGCTACGCGACGGCTCGAAACCTGGCGCAGTATTGCTTACGCAATAAAAACCACTTCCTTCGCGGCTGTGTCAGTCGCATTTTGATGGCGGTAAAATGCTGGAGGTGCCTGTACTGTGTGATGTCATGTGCACGTTACAAAGGGCTAGTTTGTCGTAATTATCCGGAGCTCTCCAATGTGGCGTACCTCATAATCTGAGTCACTTTGTCAGGTTAAATCCCATAAATCATTATAACGACTTACCCTTTCTTCAGTAAGCATTTTATTTTTCAAAACAATGAGTAATAAACACTGAAAAAAAAACAGCATCTAAAACTAGGCCTAGTTTTGTGCATAATCCTTTGCGGGTAGGCTTGTTCCGACATGAAATTGCAGAGGTGGACTTTGATACATCCTATTGCAAGTATCACCTACTTTTTTTCCTCGCAATCTGCAGTGCTGGTTCTGAAACATGTTATAGCAGCCTTGCAATAATATGTAGCTGCTGCACTGTTTAAACGCAGTAATTACGCTTTCCTTGCACTTCATCACTACATTAAAAAGAAAAGCGTACATTTTCTCGTCGTCCCTTTAAGTATCAATGTCGATGTCCTATGGCACTCTCTTATTTTCAGTGATCGTTTTTTGTACGCAATACAACTACACAAATATAAACATCTGTGTGGAAACCTGAAGGAAAAAAATGTTTTCGCCCCAGTAATAATGCGCAATAAGGCGATAAGATTGTGTTCTTTCTTTTGATCGCGTGTAGGATAAGAATGAACTATATTTCATGTTGTGTCGATTTTACATTTCATGTTGTGTGTTGGTTCGACAAAATGGCTCGAGAGGAGCCTCCGAGTGACGTCACAGCTGCCGACGCCGCTCGCCTTCGACCGAGAGATCATGGTGATGCGGGGATGAAAAATAAACACTGTCATGGCGGCCAAGGAGAGCGAGGCCAACGCGGTGCGACGTCTCGTCTCTAATGTCTAACACGTAGCCATGACGATAAGTAGAACTTGACCATGGATGCACCGTACCTCTCGCTCCGTATATCCTGGCATATCTGAGCTAGCCACTGCCAATTGTTTTCTTTTCTTGCACATAAAAGCCTGCTACTTGAATAGCGATAGTACAGTCCAGGAACACATTGAATGACACAGTGATAAAGTTGTCGTTCCTTAGCCAGAAGCACAACATTTTCGCTAGGGACATGCCTTTAGGTGATAGGGAAGTGGGGAAACTTGGCAGGTTTCAAAAGTTACGTTCCATTTATTTGAAACTTATGGTGTTCAGTGTGGATACATCGAACGAGGTCATATTTAAAGAGACAACAACCGGATTCCTGGCAGCTCCAAGTCTATCTTTATCCTGTAAGTTAAATGTCTCGCTAACGTTGAGGCGAAATAAAAATGCCACTGCTTCGCCCCGTAGGAAGACAAAAATTTTAGGTTTAATATTTTTTTGAGGGGCAGCACCTTCTCAAGCAAACTGTAAAGTTTTCTATCTTTGGCTGGGCAGAACTTCTCTGTGACGTTTGTCGGCTCAAATACAGCTGAATGAAAGCAGCAAGCAGTTAAATAAATATACTCTAAACGAGGCTCCTCGACTTTGCACGCTATATATATTTTTCGCCATACCATATCCTTTAGAGCGTGAAACATTGTATTCATCTAGAGCCTTCTTAAGTCATAAAGTGCGCTCGGCGTCCTTTCACCCCAGCAATTGCAGCGGGTTGTTCTTGCGTTAACTTTTATTTGTGCCTCTTAGTGAAGTCAAAAAGACGTCTTCGTATTCTTACGTAAGTTTTTCCGCATGGCTGCTTTCCACCACAATGGCGATTCAGCGATGCTTGATGCGTGAGTTCTGAAGGAAAGGTTGGTAGAGCACTCATTGTTCCCCGGCAAGCATGCAGTTTCGGTCCTTCGTCTCAGCTAAAAAAAAGAGGAGCGCCACGAATGTTTTGTAAAAGTTGCCCATCATAAAAGCGACCACAAAGTAATCTTACGTCCGTCTTTTTCCACCTGAGCGAAAACAAGGGCCAGAAGTTGCCCGTACCGTTTATCCTGATTGTTATTTGCAGACGGGCCCGGGGGTAGATTCGGGCCAGAACCCGCCGAGACAGGGGGGGGGGGGGGGTGAAAAGATCTAGGTTCATTCAGTGGCTTTAGATTTTATAATCGAGTAAAAGAAGGTGAACAAATAAAGGAAGACTGCAGCCGAGGCGGGAGCGGCTTTCGACAAGAGGGGAGAGCCGCCTATAACATAAAGAATAACCACGCACTATGTAACATACTTACGTACCATATGCGCTACAATTTGGTAGGGGATTTGCTTATAGCTTTAAATAACTATTAGCGCAGTTGTTTGTAAACACAGATTTTACAAGAGAGGAAATGACCGGCTTTCCGCTACTCCAGAAAACGGGTAGATATAGCGCAGTAATCTGGGCACACTCTACGCGTTCAGTAAATATGCAATGCCTTAACTCAGCCGAACGATATAGAGTTCGGCTATAGTTGAGCAATAAGTAGATACTCCTATATGGAATAAATTATCAATAATATATGATGATGTTCACGGTTCTTGCATATAATTGCACGTTAGTGAAGGGCGGCTTACCATGTACTGTGGTACAGACGTATGAAATCAGTATCTGGGCCACGAAGAAAAACATGGAGCCGTCCTCTGCTACGCTTGCCTTCCTCTGATGTCCACTCCGTTACCGCTAATCACCATCGGTTATCTTGCCTTCAAATTACATGCCCTGCCCAAGCCCATTTCAACTAGGATGTCATTAACGCGCGTTCGTTCCCTCAGCCACTCTGTCCCCTCCCTGTCCCTTAACATTACACCTGTAAATTTTCTTATAGCTCGCTGCGTTGTCCTTACCTTAAGGTCAACTCCTTTCATTAGCCTCGATGTTTCCGCCCCAGAGGTGAGTACCGGTAAGATACAGCAGTTGTACTCTTCTCGCTGGAAGGATATTGGTCAACAGCCATTCATAATGCCTGCCAAATGCGCTCCGCCCCATTCGTATTGTAGTTATTACCCTCTAGTGATCTGCATCGGCGGTCTGTACTTGCCTTAATTAGTATTCCCTCACGAACTCCAGCACCTGGCTACCACCTGCGAACTGCTGTTCCCTTGCTAGGCTGTTGAACATTACTTTGGTTTTCTGCCTGTTAATTTCTAACCCCACCGTTCTGCTGCACCTGTCTAACTCATTGCTCATCGCTTGCAGTGTATGTCCTGAGTGGCTCATAAGGCCAAGTCATCAGCGGATTGCAGATTACTAAGGTCCTCTCCATTTACTCTTATCCCGAGATGTTCCCAATCCAGGCCTCGAAAATGCTCCTTTAATTAAAAGGCAAATAGCATTAGCGAGACGTGTCTCCTCCCTGACACCATTCCTTATTCGAATTTTTATTGCCGATGTTTCGCACAGGAATGTCGTTGTTTTGCAGTCTTTATAGATATCTTCTAGATTTTTTACATCAGGCTTTTCAACGCCCTGATTCCGCATTACCTGCATGATGGCTGAAGTTTCGTCTCATTCAAATGCTTTCTCGCAATCTATGAAGGCTATGTATAGGGGCTTCTTATATATGCTGCGCATCTCTCTATCAGCATATTGATACTCTGAATATGATTAATTGTCAAGTATACCTTGCAAAAGCCTGCGTGATCATTTGGATGATTTGAAGTCTAATGTGGTCCTGACTCTGTTATCGATTACCTTAGTAAATAGCTTGTAGGGAGCGGACAGTAAGCTGATTTGTCTGATTTTTCAAGCCTTTGACGCCGCCTTTGTTCTGTATTAAAATTATGTTAGCGTTCTTACCTTCTTGTAGGCTAGAGGTCATTGTTTATAGAGACGGGCTAGTTTTTCTAGCACAGTCTCCCCTCCGTCCTTCAAGAGATCTGCTGCTGCCTGATCCTCACCAGCTGCTTTCTCCCTTTGCATTGCTCCTAAGGCTTTCTTTACTTCCTCCTTCGTTACTGGTGGAATGTCCCATTGCTGTTCGTTACTGCCTACCTCATTTAAATCGTGATTAGATTGTCTATGAATAGATTTGTGTAGAACTTATCGGCTACTTTATGTATGTTCTCCATAATGCTAGTGACATTGCCCTTTTTGTCTGTTAGCGAATGCATCTGATTTTTCCATAATCCTACTTGCCTCTAGGCATAGGCCCCGGCACCTAGGCTAGGCAAGCTGCCTCTTGGAAATACCAAGCGATTACCATAATCAGCGATCGAGTTTAATCACATATAAACAATCACAAACAATGCTACCCGAAGCCTTGCTTAGCTTCGCCGTCAGCAGAAACTTGTCATCCTCCTTGTAAAACTTACCGTCTATCTAAGCGTCGTTGGATTAAAATGAGAGTGTGCAGGCACTATTTGGGACCCGCATTAACCATTCCTCGCTAAGACTTCCGAATCAGTACAGAATCGAGCTGACGGTTTGTTTACTGCAGCTACAGCTACTTCATACAAAGACTCCTACTGACTTGCCAGCTCTCGTTCAACGGCTTAAAGATGCCCAACTTTGTCTTTTCCATAAATTTCATCCCCCACATCCAACCAAATCCGTCATCCTGCCCTCATATTGCACTTCAGAATATGTCAGCCACAATATAAGTGTTTACCGCGGCCTGCCCATACAACACCGCATTTTCTATCAATTTTAATCAAAACACCAGAAAACTGGAATAATGTTCCCGCTCATGCCGTGCCCTACTCCCAGTCGCAACATTTTAAAAGATTCATCAAAAAATACCCGACTCATAAACAACTGATGTATCCTTTTCATATTATGTATCTGGTTTGGTTTGGTTATGGGGTTTCGGAGTGTCTAGCGTTCCGTCCAGACGGAACATTTGCTGCCACTGCAGTTCCGTCCAGACGGAATATTTACTGCAGCTAGATTTCCGTCCATACAATATTTAGTTTCACGTACGTAGAAGCTTCACGTAAGTAGAGCGCTTACGGGTCACCAGTGGGCATGCGCAGAACGTGAAGTGTCTGCGTGGGTCGCACGGACCTAAGCGAGATTCGGATCTTTGCGTTGCGGTCTTCACGTTGCTTGCGTACAGGCGCTTCCATAAGTAAACGGAGCACCCTATTGCGTTCGAAGTGCAATCCGTCTCCTCGACTGGAAATGCAGAAGCGTTGTTTGTCTAAAAGAAAGCCCACCAACGTCCGCTACCAGCATGCGGGCACCACTGCTGGAAATTTCATTTAAGTGTGGCGTGAAAAATTCGAAGACAGTTGCGTGCTCCGTTTACTTTTGTCAGCGCCTGTACGTGGCGTTGGCAAGATGGCGGCGCCCTGCTCGCCCGCTTCACAGCGAATACAGCTTCGCCGCTAATCCCTCGACGTGGTATAATGCTGTAAACTGTTGTATTTGCCTTCAGTTGGCCCATTCTTGCTCTCGCATGAAGTTTTAGGTGATAAATAGCTTTTGTTTTCCAGATACGCAGAAATCCGTTTCAGCCGCCTCTAAGCCTGAAGGAGAAGCGTTTGTGATCGTCATAGCAACGATTGTGCCGACGATCTCGCGAGACCACGCGAAGCTCAAAACCTCTCGGGATATGGCGTGACCCTCGGCACAGCCAGCGGGAAAAGCAAAACGGTGCACGTTTTGGCTCCATACGCACAAGTTGTCAACATGAGTGGGACACCAGCGCGCCTTCGCTTCTCAAAAAGCGATGATTTCAATATGCTGCGGGACGCGAAGGAATGCAATCCCTTTGAAGATAACATGCAACATACAGTTCGGTGGAATGAAATCGCTCAGCGTTTGTCAGAAGAAAGGGGGAAAGTACTTACTGCCCGCAGTGTGGCTTGGCCTATACTCCGTTTCATACATAGCTGTCAACGCTGCCAAAGGTACGGAAGTAGTCCGCTGCAAAAAACAAGCAAAATGTATCCGTCCGCCTCGCGTCGTGGCTGAGTGGTACGAAGCGCGCGCCTGTGTGTTCATTTTACAAAGGGCCTAGGTTCGACTCCCGGCTCTGGTGGTTTTTTTTATTATTTTTTTTTATTTTTCTTAAAAGATTCATTAGGTAGAAACTCAAAACTCTAATACCTACTTTGAAAAACACAGTGCTGTTTACTTGTCTCGAAGGGAAAAGGCAGTGTAGTGTACGGCATACATACGATGTAACTTGAGTCGGATGGCGTTGCCTGCAAGGCTGTCATATTTAACACTGCGAGAGCTAGATATGGTCACCTTGCTAGTTCGTTTTTGCGGTGATTCCAGTAGCGAGACCTTCCTTCTTGAACCTCGCAACTGTCCGAGGGCTCACCTCGGTCATCTCGCCCACAGTTTCGAGAACTTCACGCACATTCTTCTCCGGGCAGCGCTTCCTTACGCTAGAGTAAACGTTGACAATAACCTGCTTGGAGTCTTTCGAAATTTTCGGAGACTTCAGCTTGGAGAACAGGCGAGCAGGAGATGTTTTTGAAGCCGCAGTGGGCGAAGAAAACAAGCGAGTAGGCGATAGCGGTGCCATTTTCGCACACTCGGAAACCGAAAGACGAAAGCAGACGACATCGCCGGCCGGCCTAGCTGCGAAAACCTGATACAGGAGGAGCCGAAAAAAACCCAGAAAACTAAGGCACTCTGTTTTGAAGAACATTAAAGAAAAAGCAATCTTTTTGCAAAATAAAACACCATTATCATTATACTGCAATATCAACCAACATTTACTTTAATTTTGAGTTCATTACTCTTTTCACTTTCGACGCACTACATTGCGATGCGGACGAGGAGCGCGAACAGGCGCCGCAGCCTTGGCTGCGTCGACAGCTATGTATGAAACGGAGTATAGCTCTGCTCCAAGCAGCTCGACTAAACAAAATTAGTTTTGTTTATCTGTACTAGATTGCGCGGCACAACATGCTAGCGCATTTTTTAGGTTCTATGGCAGATCTACACAGTTTGCTTCTCGTACGTGTAGCTAAAAATGTACGAAGCGACACGAGCGTACCTCACGACTGCTCACGTTTACGTGCGTGGAGGTTCTACGTACGTAAAACTAAAACTGTCTAATATCCGTGCTGTCTATATTATAAAAAAGGGGTGATTTCTACCCACGTAAAGCATTTATTTGCCTCTGGAATAACCAGTTCACAAAGCTGTATCCAGATGTTCTCTCTACGCATGTATACGGCACCAAAATATCTGTCCACGTACTGCGTTTAGTTGCATTCTCGAAAGTGTAACTTCCGTGCATGCATGAAGGATCGGGAAAATGACACTGTTAGAAGCAGAGTGCAGAAACTCTTCGCGAAGTGATTTGAAGACCAGTCGCTGCTTGTGCTGCAAGATGGCGTAGCGCGAAAAAGACTAAGACGTACGCAAACGGTCAACAGGCATTATGCAAACGCACCAACAAACCCAAGCCAAAACCTGCTGTATTGCCATTTCTGACTGACTGCATGTAAAATAAAATAATGCAGCAGAATATCCTGTCACACATTAGGCGGAACAGGATTGCCACTTTTTTTAAATGGACATGCAAAAGTCTGCAATCAAACTGGTTTCCCAATCCCTAACGCCAGCTTTAATTCCGTCTTGACATAACTCTTGTGGCAGATAATGCTGGACGGAACTGTATGGTGTCAGATACAGTTCCGTCTGGACGGAACCCCACCGCTACATGCAGTTCCGTCCGGACGGAACTCTAGCGCAAATTGTAGTTCCGTCTGGACGGAACTCTAGCCACATCCTATGGGTTTTAACGCCCCAAAGCGACTCATGCTATGAGAGACGCCGTAGTGAAAGGCTCCGAAATTTCGACCACCTGGGTTTCATTACAGCGCACTGAAATCGCACAGCACATGGGCCTCTAGAATTTCGCATTCATTGAAATTCCACAGCCGCCGCCGCGATGAAACCCGCGTCTATCGAGTCAGAGCCGAATAGCATAACCATTGAGCCGGCGCGGCGGCTCACCTTTGAAGTTTATTCGAAATAAAAATAAAAACCATGCACCACAATAAACATTCTTCTCGTCTGCGAACATTACTGAAAACGAGAACTTACCAAGACTAGGCTTGGTTTTGCGCACATTTCATGGCGGGTATCCTTGCTGCGAAATGAAGTCGAAAAGATGGGCTTTGGTGGATCCTATTGACGGATGATTTTTTTCTTTCCAATTTGCAATGTCGCTGGTTCCTGGATTTGCTTTTTAACATAGCCTTGCTATATTGTGCTATAGCTCAAGGCCTTAAACGGAGCACTCCAACCCGTCCTTGTACTACATCACTATTTTATAAAGCTCCCTCAATCACCTTTCCAGCGCATTTCTTCGTCGTCGCTTTTTGACATGGACGTCGGAAACCTACAGCCTTCTCCTAGTCACTGTACTTCGTTTGTTTTGTATGCAATACAACTACGTAAATGTACCTTTGTGTTAAAATGGGTGGAGAAGAAACGTTTCAGCTAAATAATACACTTTAACAGGACGGTAAGATCGTGTTCTTGCTTGTGATCGTCCGCCGTGGTGGCTCAGTGGTTATGGTTCTCGGCTGCTGACCCGAAAGACGCGGGTTCAATCCCGGCCGCGGCAGTCGAATTTCTATGGAGGCGAAATTCTAGAGGCCCGTGTACTGTGCGATGTCAGTGCACGTTAAAGAACCCCAGGTGGTCGAAATTTCCGGAGCCCTTCACTACGGCGTCTCTCATAGCCTGAGTCGCTTTGGGACGTTAAACCCCATAAATCAAACTAAACCAAACCTTGCTTGTGATCGCAGTTACATAAGAAGAAACTATATTTCAGTTTGTGACCATGTGAATTTTTGCTTCATTCCTGATCACCTCAAGCATAACGATAACAGGGCGTGATGCCAGGGGAGCCAATGACAAATATGAACGAAGTTTGCAGAGATATTGGAACAGAAAGCCGTGAATAGCCGGCCCAACAATCATATATTACATTATAAGGGAGTATAGCTACTTCCGGAGCTGTTCACTACGGCGTTCCTCATACCCTGAGGCGCTTTCGGACGTTAAACCACCATAAACCATAAACCTTCGTTGGCACCCACCCAAGCGTAGCCCTGTGGTTACAAAAGACAGCTTTCACAGAAGCTTCCCAACTAGCAGCATCATATTTGCAATTCGTTTCCGCTCCCAAATTTCATCTCTTATACCCGCGAATAGCTGTAATGGTTCTACGGCAGATATAGGCTAATTGTTTAAATCAATTTTAAGTTAAACGCCGCATTCTGGGTTATTAAAGGATAATGAGAACGAAAAGGAATTGGCCTGTGTCCATAGGGTACCACTTTTAAATCACAATGATACATAATCATCCAAACGGAACATTACAACCTAAAAAACAAAAAATGGAGGTGTCAATCGCCTTAAAAATTTGCAAATAAATGCCCATGTCGACACCATTTTTAGCACGTAGATCACATAACTATGCATCTTAGCCGTTCACTTTAAAACGGTGGCAACACGTTCATTATGTCAATGACGTCACGAGCCTCAATCGAATTCAAGCGGAGTATCCGCAGCGATAAATACACCTACAGGTGCCTGGCAAGCAAACATGAACATTGACAGAAAGAGACACAGGATGAATTTTTACGAAAACCACTGCTCGGACAGAGTTCTCATCATCCCTTTGAAATCAATAAAGCCATCGTTCCCTTGGAGAAGCAGTGACTTTTGAGGCAGTGATTGTTCGCTACGGAAGGGGGAACTGGTGGAGGTTCGTATGTTAGCAAACGAACGCTCCCTTTGTTTGTGACTTCGGTGCACTCCGTGTGCACAGCATGTACGAGGATGTACAGAAGGGGAAAGCAGCGGGAAGTAACTCAACTATCAGTTGTATCTTTATCCTCCAAATGAAATTCCACGCTTAATGTTCACGCCAGGTAGGCGCTACAACTTCTTAGCTCATACAAGGAGACAAACTCGAATGTTCCAGAATTGTTATAGGTGGCGCGTTTTAAAGCATATTCGAATGTTTTGTGGCAGGGATTGGGTGGAGCTTCTGAGTGATTTTTACCCGTTCAAAGGCAAATGAACCGTTGAGAAGAGTAAGCTGGTTAAATACATGGAAGTGTACTTGAGTGTTCGTGAACAACGTAAACTCATTGTTTTGTCCAGCAGCGACTCAATTAGTGCGCGACGCATTATGAACTCAAAAAAGAGCGTCTTTGAGACAAATGGTTCTTTGGATGCTTGCGGCAAAGCAATCACAACAAGTTGTTTCTGCGCAGTCTTCTGTTCGCGGCTCTTGTCGAGAGAACAAAGAGATACTCTAAAGAGTCTTGGTATAGTTACGCAAGCGTTCCCGCATGGTTGTTTTCCAACAAAATAGCTATGCAGCAAACTTTCAAACCAACGATAACGCGTGCATTTCATGCCCTCTTTGAGATGCTGAAGAAGTTCGTAGAGTGCTTTGAACCGGCCAGGATGCACCTTCGGTCATACGCCTCAGCTTAAGCAAATGCGAGGGCACCATTGTTTCTAGGAAAATATGAACGGCGTGACGAAGAAATTTCGACATGTTAAACACAGAAACGGTCCCAAGCAGCAAATGTAGTCGGTCCAATATTGGAAATGGATAGTTTCACTCTGGTAATTTTTATGACCGCCCTTTGCAAATCCAGTTTAAATATCGGCCAATTAGGTGTGCGGATGGGGGTGCTTACTTCAATTTCCTTCTTTCTGAGGGAAGTATAAGTGAAGCGGCTGCAGGTATCTATAGCCTTGACTGGTAGCTTAGCGTAGAAACTTGCGCGGTCACTTTCCGCATAGAAAGCTGACAAAAGTCCGTCACCAAAGTATTAGCATAACTTCAAGACTAAATAAACTTCTTGAGCCACTACAGAAACCATGATGCTGTGAGAGAAGGGCGCTAATTTGGGCGGGCGCATAACGAGCACGGACGAAAAGTCTGCTTCCTGTCCCTTCGCGACGTCATTTATTATTGCCTAATCAATACAGTCGTGATATTCCACAATTTCACTGACTGCATAGTGCTGACGTTTTTTCGGGTTTTTTTAAGCATAATTATCACCACCATTATTATTCCCCTAAGTTTACTGCATGCCAACACAGGCTTGCGCTTACAAATGCCATGGTGTGCGTGTCAATAGTAACCTTTTCTACCTTCGACTACATAATAAATAACGCCAATCGAGCACTTTGTTATTTACGACGCATCTTTTCGATGGCGCCCACTAACTTGAAATTTGTGCATACGTAACTCTATTAGAGTCAAATTTAAAGTTGAATGATCTTTCAGCCCATCGCAGAATTTCACGTATATGCCTTTCCCAAAAAATCTCCCATTTTAACCATCATCTCGGAAATTCCTTATATGTACCGCGACCTCCGCCCCCACTTTTTGGCTTTGTCTGAACACGAGCCATTTCCCCCCCCCCCCCCCCCCCCCCCCCTGCCTTGTCCTTCCTTGGAAATGCCCCCCTTCCTTTCTCCTTCCAGTGCCAGCCTATTTTTTTTTCTTGTTCTCATTTCCCTGTACCACGCTGACTAATCCTTTTATCTGAGTTTTGCAGGTTCACCCAGCGCCTCCCCCCCCGTCGCAGCCCCTTCAAAGCCTTTTGTTCATTACACCCCCCCCCCCCCCCCCCCGGATATAAGTTGTTCCACTATTGCAGCCTAACGAATCGTTATTCACCTCCCTCCCCTTCCTGACACGCATCCCCTCCCACACCACTTTCCTTCCCCACCCCCGGGGCCTTCCTCCTCGGAGCGAAGGCCCTATTTAATCCCTGCCAATGATGAACGCTTTGCCCAGACGAAGACAAGTCCCCTTGTCGAAACGTTGGCTCTAGCAACCTGAGGTTTTCCCCTCCCTTGTTCATTTTGTGATCGCCAAGGACCATCTACCGCAGCCTCTCTCTACCATGAACCTGTTGAGAAGTCCTCTTGCCGCTTATCTATTATAGCGCTGTTCTACTAAATCTGTTCGCGTTGTGACTGTCCTCATTATTTATTATTTATTATGTCCTCATTATTTATTATGAAATAAATAATAAATAAATAATGATTTTAACTCTAATCTTCTTAACCGGAATGGGAAAGGGTTTTCTGAGAGTTCGAGGTTATTCGAGAAATCGAATCTCTGAAGCTTTTTGGTAATGCATGCAAAGTAGTTTTCCGCTAGCATTTAAAATGGCGACGTAATCACTGATTAAAACCGTGACGATGTTCAGCCTTCACATCACTACGTTGGAGAAGTGCGGGGAAACTCGTGATGACGTCGTAAGTGTCTAAAGTTCAGATGTCCGCTGCCTTTGTCTGCATGCCGCTGTGCCTCTTCCCATTCCTCCAAGCAATGCTTGGTGCGCTTCACCTTCGACGGCATCCGTTTTCTTCGCTGGAAACAGCGCCATAGTACATGACGTCATCACTGGGGCCTCTGCTTGTCGCTGTGCGCTGCAGAGAGGCCTCAACGCCGATGTCTTTTTAGTCGGTAATTACGTCACCATTTCAGAGATATTTCGCATGCTTTACCTGCAAGTTTAACAAATTCGGCTCGTTTGAACTCATTGAATTCTAAAACCTCTTCAGTTGCCCTTAATGCTTTGTCACTGTGTATGAATAAAAAACAGATGTTGTAGAAATGCACTGGGTGGTGTGGAGCTTATCTCAGCATCAATCAGGGCGATGACAGCTTATCCAGTCGCTAAATGAAAATACGGTTTCATTTCCGAAACGAAAGCTTCAACAGATTAAACTTCGACTGTATGGCTTGCATACCACTGTACAGTTCAAAGGTGGATGAGAAGAAAGATACTTGAAAATCTTATACCGAGAGAGAAATACTCGAACGAATTGCCTCTGATTCTTCTCTTGGAGTTAGAGCGGGATGACTTTATGTCCCCAACACATCGCACCGACACCTTTTCGAAGCGCATTCGCGGTATTGAATAATAGTCTTCGAAGATGCTTGTAGCAGCCGCGGGCCAACGGAAAGCTGCCTACCACACGAACGTGTACTGCACACTACGTGCCAAACTTACGTAATACTCGCGCCACAATTTCGTGCGGAACGGACTGCGACCCTTGATAAGCTTTTATTTCAGCGCCCTTCGAGAATCATTTAACCAGTGCAGAGGACTGTATTCAGGGGCGAGAAAATGTCCGCCTTTCGCTTAGTTCAGAAAAAGGAAATAGGCCATTACATTCAGGCACTGTCCTCGCTCCAAGTAAATGTGCCATGTCTTACCTCAGCCGAATTCTGTTGACAAGTTAGGTATAATTACTGGCCCTTATTTAGAACAAAATCTGAAAAAAAGTAATAGAAGTTTGAGAGGTCATATGTTCTCAATGTCTGGTGATGAGCAGAGGCTTAACGCTGCAATATATTACATAACCCAGAACTTGGCTGCCTACAAAAAAATAGTCCAATACACACAACAGCAATGCACTAAAAGGAATGTGCGATGGCCGACGTTAAACAACAAGAACCAAGTTCGAGCAAATGCCATCATGGGGGAAATCAAGCGAAAGGAATGGACAGAATTATGCAGAAATGACCGTTCCGAATGGTCATGCTTACACCGGCAACCATCATCTAGGTTTTAAAAGGATGCAGCGAATCCAAAATAAATTGTGGGTCGTTGAGGAGTGAATATAAAGTTCGGCGGTCCGAATAAAATCATAGACAACAAAAGGATCCAAAACGAACAGCACGGGTGTTGTATTTCGACTGATTCTATGCGTACCAGTCACTTTGTGGATTTTTACACAATGCGAGTCGTCACACGACGCTACGAAGAAAATTAACACACAAAGCATTTCTCTTTTTAAGCAGTCACGCACCCCAGTTTCCGATCAAATAAAACAGGAACGGCGGTAATAATACAGCAGAGATCTCCTCAAAGAAGGGAAGATTACTAACAATTTGTTTTCGTCTTGCAGCCAAGTCGCAACTACGCACAGAAGGCGAGGCCAGTCTATCTATTCACAGAGCTCTTGCTTTTCCGCGCAACACTAGAGTTTCAGGTATAGAGTGGCAGGTATTTTATCGTATCCTTTTGCCTGACGGCATGGTCTGTGTCGACCATTCTATTGGTTCAGCTTCCATGGGCCTTAATACCAGACCAGCAGTGCTGGCAAACGAAGAGCACATAACGGTAAATCATTTAATACTTGCACACCACACGTGCGTATTAGTGAAAATTACTGGCGCTCAAACTCACGGAATCTGTTCTCTAGTGCCGGAAATCAGGGCACATTTCTGGCCCCATCATGAGCGAAGCAGACATACTTGAACTCTATTTGCTGACCTGCTTGGCCGCATGCGAGATCGCGCTTATATAGCGCGCACGCTTCTGTACCTGTAATTTTGAGCTATTATGCGCGCATAACAGTTTTTCATTAGCCACTCGCACACCCACGCTTCTCCATTACTATTATTATGGGCAATCTAACGAATGGAGGCGCTAAATTTCCGCTGCAGCGAACACGTGCATAGCTGCGTGAGGTACATTTGCTAACGGTCGAGAGGTGTTCATAATTAGGAACAACATCAGATCAAAGCAGTAGTTTCAGAAGGAGACGGTGAGCCATACGTTGGATTTCTAGGTGTTTTATTACATGCAGACCTATGACAGACCGCCTCTTTCATAACAGAAGTGCATATTCATATTATAGGCGGATATAAACAGCTTATTCTGTTTTGTATGTACTGCACCTTTTTGGCCGGCAGTCGTTGGTGAGAACTACATTAACAACTCACTTAATTAGTGCAGTAGAAGGCAGACTGGGCAGGAGGTGAAAAGGAAGCTTGCCCCTTGTTTTACGCCTTTACTTTTACTGCATCAAGGGTCTCCCACGCTGCATTAACTTCAAATCATCTATCAAAAAATGAGCCTATGTCAGTGGGCGCAGTTGCATGCTGCACGTCATTTGTGCTGGCATATTTTCACACGGTGGTGAGAAGGCCGTGGACAATACACGAGAGGAGTTGCGTTAAATGCAAACTCTTTCCTGCGCACTTTTTAAAGCTGGAAAGGAACCATCGAGATAAGGAGCCCAATTGACTACAACAATCTGGAACAATGTGGAAGCAGTTGCCCGAGGCTGCGAACATTCGAGATCAATCTGGTCGCATCTCGGGTCACAAAAAAAAATGAAACAAAGTGCCAATGGCTTTGAGCGTGAAGAAGTGAATATACAAAAGACTCGCGGCAATATGGAAACGACGTAGTTGGTCTTCACTCTGAACAAAGAAAAAATAACTGCATGCACACAATACCCTTCTCAAGCCTTTTGAAGTTTTTTTATGAAATTGAGGAGCAAACCTATTTTCTTGCGTTTTGTAATAAAGATTGAATCGCTTAAGCATTCTTTATATCATTTTGAAGCGTACGTAGGCAAAATATTGTAGCCTCCACATCCTCTTTCATCCTTTTTTTTCAATTAACTGGAGTCTTCGAGAGCCAAGGGGCCGCTTCCCGAAACCTTGTAGTCTCATGCACTACCGAGCCCACTACAGGGGATGAAAGCTTTCCCAAAGCAATTGTAGCTATCACTTTACTGCGGATCTGTTTCAGATAGAACATACAATCTAATCCCGTTAACGCAAACGAAATGACACTGCTAGGAAACCAAACTCGCAGTACGATTTGACTCATATTGGTTCTTGAGTATAGCTATAGTTCTATTCTAAGCACTTGCAATGCCGTGTACAACACGTCTTGGAATTGAACTCTTTCAGACATGCTCCATTAGCCAGTCTGTATATCTACTATACTCGCTTATTTTAAGAAACATGTCTCGATATTTACGCCAAAAATGTCAAGACATGCTTCTTAAGCCAGTCTACCTCGATATGCTTCTTAGGCTATTATAGCAGATCTACAGACTGGCTAATGGAGCATGCCTGAAAAACTTCAAAAAGCAATCTGAAGTCGGGAATTAGAGTCCATGCGTTTCAGCGACCTCATATTAAAGTGTTTCATCAAACTGATTTAATCAGAGTGCCGCCGCGGTGGCTCAGTGGTTATGGTGCTCGGCTGCTGACCCAAAAGACGCGGGTTCGATCCTGGCCGCGGCGGCTGGAATTTCTTTGGAGGAGAAATTCTAGAGGCCCGTGTACTGTGCGATGTCAGTGCACGTTAAGAACCCCAGGTGGTCGAAATTTCCGGAGCCCTTCACTACAGCGTCCCTCAAAGCCTAAGTTGCTTCGGGACGTTAAACCCCAATAAACCAAACCTATCCGCCGAAGAGGGCTCCGCGTGTTGTTGAGCACATAAATTTGTTATTATTTGTTAATATTTTTGCGCTGGGTGCAAGTCATAATTTCAACATTACGAAGGCCGTTGCGCGCTCTCCAAAACTCTATGATAATTCCGATGACACCAGTGCTGCCCGCTGACGTCGCCCACTGTTGATGGTCACTTCGACGACACGATCTGCGATGCACGCTCCCTATTACTTTGCCATATATGTTATGACATCGCTCAGTCAATTTCACTTTGCACGTTGTTGATGCTCACGTCAGATTGCTGATGTTCATGATTGCTGATCATGATCATGATGATCATGATTGCTGATGTACGTTCCCCAGAATTCTGATTGATTTGTCGTTCTCACTTGCACATCATGAGTGCCCTCTTTCATAACCCTGTGGTATCAGGCTGCACCTTTGGACATTTGCAAGTGCTACATGTTGCATAATCGAACGGTCTCCAAACACTAGGCACGTGCGAATGAACCATATTTTCCAGCAGGTGTCATGCCACAAGACTCAACTAGAGGTTCAGGTCACATATCTCATTTGAATTGGAACCCTCCTGCACAATGAGAGCATTGTCAGCGCTTTCTGAATCCATATGAAGCAGGGCACATTAAACTGCAGTGCATAAAGAGTGCTATGCCAAGTAGTGAGGGAAGAGCTGCCAAATTTGTAAGCATGTATGCCCAGATGTGGGCAAGTATGTTGCAGTGGCCGCGGGGCAAGAAGAATATCTGCCGTTCCAGCCCGGGCGACAGCTGCAACTGTTAACGTGAAGATTGCGCAAACACGGGACAATCCACAACGAAGAAACACAGAGACACACACAGGCGCTACTAACAACTGCTTTATTCTGCTTAAGAACGCATACTTCTACATCTGACGACGCATGCTCAAACACAATCTCGCAACACAACAGTCATGCCAAAGTCTGTTAACGCAGACTCGAGCCCAAAAAATTGAATTCAGCGGCGTACAGAGCTACGAACTTAGCACTAATGCAGTCTTCTGCTTTTTCCTTTATGTGGTAGGTTTCCAAGGCCAGCCGCGCGTGTTCGTTTTTGCTTTTTCCAAGAATCAGTCTCGTCAAACCGCGGTGCACAATTGCGGCAAGTATTAAGGTGGGACACAAGATCTTCCCCTTTGCGCGTGATTTCTTAAGTTTATTCGCATGCTCCCTGAGTCGCTTAATTATGCACCGCCCTGTGTGCCCGATCTACGTCTTTCCACATGAAAGAGGGAAGGCATATACAACCGTGGTGGCGCAAGTGATGTATGATGTTCCGTGCCTGGTTAAGCAGCCGCTTCTTCTACCACCGCACGTGCGGGAGCACAGCTTTACCAGTTTATTCGGCGCGAAAACGCTGCTACTCTCTTGAGGTGATGAGACATCTTATGCAGATAAGCCACCACCATAGGCCTGTACGTTTCACGTTCGCTAGACACCCTCATACTCGGCGTACCAGTCTTCATCTTCCGCATCAGCGCCTCGGCAACCGCAGTCAAGAGCGGCATAGGGAAACCTGCTGCCGAATGCCGGCGGAACTGACTCTCGAAACTTGCCTGCATTTGATGCTCACACGATTTTTGACAGCCGGCTTCATGCAGGGGGAGGCAATGCATCTTTTCACAATTTTGGAGTGCTCAGATTTGGACGGCAAAAGTTCCCTTTGTGCACGAGGTTTGTAAGACCACATTCATGTCGTCCAGCAACATAAAGGTCCAGGAACTGCAAAACATTCTTGTGGGGTAGCTCGTGAGTAAAACCAAGACCTTGTCCGCATTGCTTAAAAGCATCTGAAACCTGATCAATCGTATCCTGGTGGGATGAGTCACCCGCTAAAAACAGTAAAAATCGTCAACGTGCCTAAAAAACTTGTAAAACCTTTCCCTTATTAAAAAAAAACATCATCTAAAGACTGGTCATACTAGATAAAAAAAATATCCCAGAGAACTGAAGCAACGCAGGAACCCATTCAAATGCCATTCCGCTGTAAAACAGCTGGTCATTAAAAACGATAAAAGTGACGTTAATATAATATTCCAAAATATTTAAGAAATTCCCCACAGAAAGCCCCGCGGCCCTCTGGAACATGAGCTCACCATGGTCCTCAATGCATGATTTCACTTCATTCAAGAGTTGACGCTATTGCACTGAATAGAAAATGTCTTCAACGTCTATTCAAAAAGCGTACCCAACCTTTGTATTGCCACGGCCGCTCAATGGAGAGCGCACTGGGTGCGGCCCGTCGCGTCGCCCGAAAGAGCCGTATTGCGCCTAGTTCTCATCGCCACCGCTGCGGCGCCACCGCTCCGGGACGAGTCCGGGCGGAGAGCTGTGCGCAGCGGCCGAGGCAGTGCTTTCGTTTAGGCGTCCGCGCGTTAGGCGCTTTATAATTTTAGCATTTATGAGCTGCGTTTCACACATTATGGTGATGCCACGTGCAAGTTTGCTATTGATAGCGCGATAGCGGCTTGTCACCATCACTGCGCTTTTCCAAATCGCACGTGCGTCTACACCGAGAATCGAGGCAGAAGTGCGCTCGCCGAGCGGCCACCCATTCAGTAAAGGCCGTTTCAACCACTGTAATAACTTATTACATATTACAATCTTGAACTCGGGACAAGGATTCGGGCCACTTATTCAACGTGCACTTTTTGTAAACTTACGTTTGTGGTCGTGACGTTCAGCATATAGTTCAGCCTGTTGCTCCGTTTTCGCTGGAAATAGTTTCAAGTGGGTACCACTCCGTACGAGGGTCGTCCCAAAATTAAGGACTGCAGTTTTTTTATGAATCGAAACAGATGTTTATTTTAAGCAAATTACAAACCACTTAAAAGGGACCCCATTATTCTACCTTTCCACATAATCACCGTGGGGGTCTATGCATTTTTACAGACGCTGGGGCAGTTTTTGTACGCCCATGTCATACCAGCTCGCCGCTTTGCCGTTGAGGAAGCGTTTGACCACATCTTTCACTTCGCCATCATCAGTGAAGCGCCTTCCAGCGTAGTGTTCTCTTAGCTTTGGAAAGAAGTGGTAGTCAATTGGTGCCAAGTCTGGACTGTAGGGTGAGTGGCTGATGACGTCCTATATAAACTGTTCTAGGAGAGCGATGGTTTGACAGACAACGTGGGGGCAAGCGTTGTTCCTCTTCTGCGATTTTGAATCGCCCGTCTGGGTTTTTTAAGGGTCTCACAATATCTGTCCGCGTTTACTGTGGTGCCAGGAGCCAAGAAGCCCCAACTGATCCCAAAACAGTTGCCATGACTTTGCCGGCAGACTGTGTTCGCTTGAATTTTCGCGGCTTGGGCAAAGATGACTGCCGCCACTCATGTGATTCTTGTTTGGTCTCAGGCGTGAAGTGGAATGTCTAGGTTTCATCACCCGTAAAAATAGAATACAAATATCTCCGTTTCATCTCCAGAACACGGAAGAAATTCGCGGGAGGAGTCAACGCATTGTTGTTGATGGACGTCTGTGAGCATTCGCGCAAACTGTCTTGCGCACACCTTCCGATATTTCAACTTTGCTGTTAAACTCCTATGAATAGTGCTTCTAGAAACGCCAGGAACCAAAATGCAGAGTCCGTCGAGTGTGATCCTCCGATATTGCCGCATCATTTCTTCGACCTTCGCGACTGTTTCATTAGAAATTGACGGCCTCCCGCTTCTTTCTTCGTCGTAAATTTAAGTGCGACCAGCTGCGAACTTCCTACACCACTTGCGGAAGTTTTTAACATCCATGCAAGACTCTCCGTACACTACCTTCAACTGGCGATAATTTTCGATTGGTTGAACGCCATTTGCGTGAACTTCGCACCTGGCGGTAACGACAAACGGGAGCTCCATTTCCAATGGTTGCCGTGCCAAGACTGACAGTCCCTTTCGCGCTGAGTCGGCTTGTTTGGAAGACGGGGAACAATGAACGCAGCAGTATAGCGAGCAGCCACGCATATAGTTTCCCTGCGGCCGCAGCCCTTTGGAGACCTCACTTTTGGGATTACCCTCGTAAATATACTGCTGACACAAACTGTTGCGAAAGAAGCAACACAAGACAACCAATTCAACCAGACGCCAGCAGGCTCAGCCAATGTTTTTCGTTTTATTTTGAAGCCACGTGATGCACCGAGGGAATTCAAGCCTATTTTACAAGCGAAGAACTTTCCTCGGAAGAGGTTTATGAGCAAGTATGATTTTTTTCATTGTAAGATTGGTGTTTCCTGCCCAATCGGTCAGCAGTGGTCGCATTAGCTTGTTTAGAAAGGCTTTGCAGATGTTCTCGGTGTGACTGCGGTCTTCTCTCTCGCAAATCAACTCCGGACATTGCTCAAAATAGGGATGAAGGGCTGAAACCACCATGTTGCATAGCTTGCTGCTTCTGCGGGAACTCATGGTAACCGATCTTCGGATCTTTTCTAGCGTTTGTGGTGCCCAGCGGCACGCAGCAGTTGCGTGACATGGTTTCGCATGCGCTTAGGACGCTGTTGAAACAGACACCGATGAAAAGCACGCAGAACTAGCAGAACCACGCGGTCATGCAGAGCAGTTACAGCGAAAACACAGACGCCAACATAGCCAGCGCACTCCTTCCGCGTCGGCGGCTTGTCACGGAGTGGTGGCGCCCCCGCGGAAAATAGCGGCGGAAACTTGAACTTCTCCCAATACGCGCTTCCCCAGCCATTGAGGCGCGACGCGGCGGGCCGCACCAAGTGCGCCTCCATTGAGCGGCCGTGGTATTGCTATCCAAAAACTGCCATGTTTCTTCCGAACTCTTAGTCCTAAACGGTTCATTTACATTTAGCACTTTCAATCTCTTCGGCAAGAGTTGGCTTACATTGTGCTGCCAACAACATTGCGCGCCATTAGTTACTCAGGGCAGTGTACTCAGGGAGCATGCGAATAAAGTTAAGAAAAACACAGACAGAGGTGCACACCTTGTGTCCCAAATTAATACTTGCCGCAATTGCGCACCGTGATTTCACGCGACTGTGATTCTTGGAAAAAGCAAAAACGAACACGCGCGGCTAGCCATGGAAGTTTACCGCATAAAGGAAAAAGCAGGAGACTGCATTAGTGATACGTCCGCATCTCTGTCCGCTGCTGAATTTAATCTTTTTGCGCTCGCGTCTGCGTTATCAGCATTTGGCATGACTGTTGTGCATCCAGATCGTGTTCGAGCATACGTGGTCAGATGTATATATATATGTGTTCTTAAGAAGATTGGTTTGGTTTATTGGGGTTTAACCTCCCAAAGCAACTAAGGCTATGAGGGACGTCGTAGTGAAGGACTCCGAAAATTTCGACCACCTGGGGTTCTTTAATGTGCACTGACATCGCACAGTACACGGGCCTCCAGAATTTCGCCTCCATCGAAATTCTACTGCCGCGGCCAGCGCTTGTCCTGTCTACCTCGTTTCTTCTGTGTCGTGTCTTTTGCGCAAAAAACCCACAATGCTTAGGCACCAACTAGCCTGCAAAAACATACTCGCAGGATCGAACCAGCGTCTTTCGTGTCAGCAGCCGAGCGCCATAACCACTAAGCCACCGCGGCGGCCGTTCTTACGAACAATAAACCAGTTGTTGGTAGCACCTGTGTGTTTCTTTGTGTCTCTTCGTTGTGGGTCGTCACGTGTTTGCGCAACCTTCACCTTAACCGTAATATGTACCAATTTGGCCCAACTGAAGTTTTATTGACAGCTTGTGCACTGTGGAAACAAGTCCAAGCCTCGATGCTTATTAGTGACCTTTTTGGAGAAATGCACTTAAATCCGTGAAGAGAAAAGTATACAACAGCTGTATCCTACCGGTACTCATCTATGGGGCAGAAACGTGGAGGCTAACAAAGAGGCCTCAGCTTAAGTTAAGAACAACGCAGCGAGCTTTGGAAAGGAAAATGGTAGTTGTAACGCTAAGAGATCGGAAGAGGGCGGAGTGGGTTAGGCAAGAAACGCGGGTTACGGACATCTTAGCTGAAATCAAGAGGAAGAAATGGTCTTGGGCAGGGCATGCAATGCGAAGGCAATTGAGATAACCGCTGGTCCTTAAGGGTAACGGAGTGGATTCCAAGAGAAAGCAAACGTAGCAGGGGACGGTAGAAAGTTAGGTGGGCGGATGAGATTAAGAGGTTTGCGGGGATACAGTGGCGGCAACTGACAAAGGACAGGGTTAATTTGAGAGACATGGGAGAGGCCTTTGCCCTGCAGTGGGTGTAGTCAGGCTGATGATGATGATGACTTAAATGAACTTTTTACATTCAATCTTTGCACAAAACCGTTATTCAAATACTGTATGTTTTTCTCTTCGTATTTTCAGTAGCTAACTTCACGGTTTCACTGGCTCTGGTGAAATAGGAACTTGCCGGAGAAACCGAGTAACAGATGCCCAGCAGATGCCCAGTGGGTCAGCTGTTTGTGCAAATAGCACAGTGCCAAAGGGCATTGCTCTAGTTTTTTTTTAATGAGATAAATGAATGCTGGCTTTGCAAATGTGTGATGTGAGGGTGGCTGAAGAGCACTTTGCCTCGCTAGAATCGCTCATGATGTTTTTGGAAGGGTCATGGTTGTGTCACAAGCTGATGGGAGTTCATGATTGTATTAATCATGATAACTGCGCCACATGCTTTTATCCTTCAAGCTTATTTCCTTGAGATGCCAGAAAATTGGACTCATTCATTTCCACGCAAAAGGGGTCGTAGGCTAGAACAGTATAATGGAGCCTCCTGTCATCACATTTGTATATTTTAGCAGGACCGCAAAAAGTAGTGCTTGTGCAGTAGCAGGCCCCGATTCATGCGTGTGAGAAGAGATACCTTAGTCAAAAGGTAAAAATGGGTTAAAGCCACTAAATGTAATATTTTGGCTCAAGTAAATACTGCAATCATCTTATGGCTAGTCTCTACTTATGTTCATCCTCATTACATCCAGTAGCATAAAGTGTACTGAAACATGACATGTTTCTTCCGTTATGAACAGTGCACACTGACAATGGGTAGCAAGCCTATCTCATCGACTAAGAAATTTTCCAGGCAAAGCAAGAATTGTTGTGCGCCTTATGCGATACTCAACGGCATTTGCAGTTGAAATATTTATCAAGTATCTCTTTTTCAGATGTTCCGACCAAATGTTCCGAAAGGTGTGTGATCTGTAAAGCGCATGACAAAGGCAGATAAATTTGCACACAGAGATGTGTTAGAAACTGTGTGACTGCTGTACAAAGGAACATCTGTACATCACCCTGAATCAGCCACAAGCTACAAGGTTTCAACTCTCTTCAACCTGGCCGAACGCCACAACAGAATGTTACAACTGTATTTCATTGCAACAATAAATGTGAAGTAATTCTACCAGCCCAAACACTCACGGACGTCTGGTCACAACTCGTAACATTAAGTTAACACTACCAACAGTGAAAAGTTTGCCGTAGCAATGCTCAGCATAGGTCATTTTAGTTTCAGTGCCTCAATCAATAAAATGTAACCTGTTTGTATCACCCGAATGCCTAAACCACCTCGACCATACATATGTTTTGTACACAAGAGCTCTGTCCATACCGGCCTAGTGGTTAAGCATCTGGCCTACATGCGGCAGGTTCGGGGTTCGATCCCCAGCACTGCCGAGCGACCGGCGGCCACCGGTGATACAATGGGTACAAGTTTTCCCCTGGCCTGGTGTTCGGCTGATTAAGAGTGCAATGCTTGGGAAATAGGTCTTTGAACCCCCCTTGAGCAATCCAATCTACCTTGTGCCATGGCGCTCCTTGGCAGCAGATGCCCTTGAACCATAAAAATTCATCATCACGAGCGCAACACAGGGCTTTTCTGCAGTTTGACGCTTAATAGGGCATCTAGAGGTATTCATGAGTTATGAAATATGTAGTGCACAGCTTCTTTAGGCTGTAGCACCATTTTGCACTTTCACATAATCCAAACTTTCTCGCGGCATTGAAAACAATTTCTCGACTTTTTAGTGTGGTTGATTAAGAAAAGCAATTCGCTACTTGGTATTGCAGTGGTAGAGTGCGATATACAGGTGCCCACAATAGTTTCCGGAACACGAAAATGAAAAGAAAGCCTAATTAGTTGCGAGCCTAAACATGCAACCGTGAACTGAAGGGTGTGATTTGTAGTTCAAATCGCGACCTGCTCAGTGCAGCCCTCAGTGATTGGCTGCGCTGTAGTCAGCGAGAAAATTGACGTGTTTCGTGATTTTAGCATTTCGAGAAGTTCTGTGGGCACCAGTACATCTGACGTACTACACCTGTAATAATTACAGAGGTATTGAGATGATTCTACTCGAGGCTGGACTAGCACAGTTTCAATTTCAGTTTATTTCAGTTTCAGTTTATTTCCCACAACAAGTACAGGGCATGTACGAGGTGTGGTGAGGGTGACGGGACAAAAGCTGCGTCAAGGGCAGCTTGACTGGCCCCGTCTCACCGGACAACATGGCAGCAAGCACGCCAGTTCGGTAGTACAGTAAATATATATGATGGGAAGAATAAAGAGGAACAATCATTTCATATAGCAAAAAATATACAGAACAAGATAGGTGCAAAAACAGTGAATCAGTGCATTAGTTGAAAATACAATCAAATCGTACAGTACGGGTTAGTTAATAATGCCGAATAATTTTTTCTTGGTTAGAACCAAGTTTGGTTTTTTGGTTTTTTCTTGGTTAGTTTGCTTTACTACAGTCAGAGTGGGTACCTCGCGACAAGTGATCCGTGACAAGTTCTGCTCCAGGCACGAGACACAAACTCTGAACCCAGCACTTGCGTCACCTCTGCGCGAGTTTTTTTCAGTGCTTCACTGTAGCAGTTCCGAGTATCTGAGGTAATTGGACGGCTCCTAATAATATCGACGAAATGGGGATCTTTACCTGCGATGACGTCACTGAGTGCACGGGCACTCGTTTCGCCATATGAATGTGCACTCTTTAAAACTGTCAAGTGGGACATCGCCATCCTTTGTCTGGAATGTGCGCTCATAAAGTCGTGCAAGCATCAAATGACTGAAAGCTTTCAAAGCCAAAGGTCTAGATTGGACGCGGCAGGCTGCCACTGTGCGATCCGGACACCGGTAAGTGAAACCATGCTCCGCATGTTGAAAGGAAAACCGTTCAAAAGGGTTCAAAACAATACAACGAAATCTATACTGTACTTTACATGCACATGATCGCGCACAACCTGAAGACAGTGGCGAACAGATACGCAGTGCCGATGGTGTTATCAGCACCAAAAAGGCTAGACCAGCTGTGCTCTTTCGCAGCAAAGCATAAAGGAAGAAAAAGGAGTTGTGACAAACAAAACGCGTGTGAAGCATGTAAAGGAGTGGTTTACAAAATACCTCTGACTTGTGGAAAGGCCTACATAGGCCAGACAGGACGCTACAATAATGATCGCGCAGGGGTGCATGAACGTTCATTAGGAGATAAAGATGGTAGTACAAAATTGTCTGAGAATTGCAGAAATTGCAGACGTCATGCTCGCCTTCAACATATAAAGAGAATTAGTAAGGACAGTAGTGCCATCGAAGGTGAAATTTTGGGAGCATTTTTTATAAAGAAGGATAACACCTGTGTAAGTAAAGCGTCCGTGGACATGCATAAAAATGGAGCGGCATTTTTGGATTGTCTTTTATGGCACGATGATTGCGCACGTGTCGTGAGCGTACCTGACGCACATGCGCTGACTTTCTATGTTTAGGGGTTGAGCCCCTAAATAAATCAGTTGATACTTTGCGCACATTCGGTTCTATGTGTCTTCCCTTTTTGTGTCGTGTTTTTTAGTGTCATTTTTCCGCCGCTTCTACATTTCATCTCTCTGTTGATGTTACACCTAGATAATTTTCCTTTCCGAACCTTTCCGCTGTTTTCCCCGGTTTAATTTCAAGTCTTTCCATTAACCTTAAATATATATCACGAAGGGAGCGGCGGGTTTACGTTCCCCCTGGAACAAAGTGACTGCAGCGGCGGAAGCATACTTACTTATTTATAAAATCGTAAATCTCCTTGGGACCTTTACAAGAGAGTGGACTCTAAAATTCATGAATTAATTTCGTAATTTGAGAGTGGGTTCATAGAAAACATTTTGAGAGAAAAAAAGTACAACAACGAAGGCAGTAATGTCAAATCAGCTCCTCTAGCAACCCAGGAAAACACAATCAGTGGCTAAAAAGTGCATTAAAAGAAAATGCGCCTTTTCAAAATGGCGTGGGGAGGTGGTTTTGTTTCTCGAGGGTGAAGGCTTGGCGCTCCGGCTAGCAACAAGCGCCGTTTTTTTGGGAAACGACACTACCTCTACTGTCAAACTAAAACAATGCAGTAAACCATTAGCCCATTTGTAGCTTGTTGGAGAGTGACGATATATATATATATATATAAAACGTCGAGTCGAATAAATGTTTCCTTTAACGAAGCGTATACTTCGCTATATACATATATATGCATATATATATATATATATATTAACTGCAGCACATACAAAACAATGGACGACCATAGAATTCCACCAAAAGAAGACAGGCGCTGACTTTCAAATGATTGTACTGGTGCAAATGGCACCTGAGAATATACAGGATTTGTTTTTAACCTTCACAGATTTTTATTTCATATCCTGTGGGAGACACGTCGGTGTGGTATGTTGAGCTGTATTCTACAAGCGGGAGGACATTGTGCACCCCATAGGAATTAATATTAGATAACTGATTAACTCAAAATAACTAGTGAAGGTTTTTGACTTTTTGAAGTGATTTTTGACTTCAGGGGCCAAGGTAACAATGCAAAAATCATGGCCGCCAACATCCGAGGTGTGGCCCGTTTTCTTATTTTCTGAATCAGCGATGGGGTTCGATATATCGAACGTCAAAAATACACCTTTCAAATCTAGTTGAGTTGACTTCTCGGCATTGCTAATTTATAAAATCGCGTCTCTCGCACTTAGTATGCAACAGATACAGGCGCAGTTGGTGTATTTATTGATGTAGACGAAGTTAAATTGACTTGGCAACGATGACACCCGCAGCGACCCATTTTATAATTTGGCAATGCGGGAAAGCAAAGCCAATAATATTTCATGTGCGTATTTTGACAACCGATATTTCGAACCGCATTGTCGATCAAGAAATTTTAAAGCCAAGACCCACCTTCGCTGTTGACGGCCATGAATTTCCACACATAACTTTGCCCTGAAGGAAAAAAATGAAAAGTGAAGTCTATTTGCTACGTTAATTATTCCTACAATTATTGATCCATTTGAGGTACATAATGTCCGCCTGACTGTAAATGCAGTTTGAGAAACCACGCCAACGCATCTGCCACAGTTTTGAATCTAAATATCTCTAAGTGTTGAAACAAATCGCCCTGCATGCTCTGCTAGTCTGTCGCATTACGCAACATAAAAGATCCATTCATAGGTCTAGTTGTTTTTTATTGCAGAGAAAATAATATACCTGTTAAAAAATGGCAAAGATGGCAGTAATACAGCAGAGAATTTATCAAAGGTGAAAACATGACCGGCAACCTATTTGTCTTCCAGCCTAGTCAAAAACAGAACACAACACTGCAATGACTTTCAAGCACTAGCAAATTATTTGACTTTCAAACACTGACAGATTCAATCCACTAAATCTATTACATCTCTAAGTACTGCCAGTCAGAGGGTATGTTAAGGAAGGGATTGCAAATTATAAAAAAATAAACTAAAGAATTCGGCATCTGACTGGGCTCCCGTACTTTGAAATCCTAAAGGCAGATAATTTAGGTTTTCTCCGTCAATAAGAAGATGACTGGCAGCTCTTATGTACATATTTGTGATATTATTGACAGCGAAAAAAATTACCGAAGACACTTTGGAAATTCTAAAGTGTCCTTGGCGAAAGCCTTGTGGTCAACCCACCGCCGCTTTCCCGAACCGCTTGGCGCCTGGCGGGCTTCCCGCATGTGCGGTTTTCATTGTCTTTGGTGTCTGCGGTCTCTATTTTGATTGCAGTGTTTTAGAGCGAGCTCTTTGGCGCCCGTCTCGCGGCGTCCCCGTCGTCGTTGTCCGTTCGGCGTTCATGGTGTTCATTGGCGTTGGAGTTGACGTTTTACACTGCGATCATTTTAAGGAAAGGAAGCGCTCATAACTGGCCCCATGGGTCAGTGGACGCCTGAATCGCGCTTTTGTTTTGTTGTTGCGGCTGCAAGAGTGGTTGCCCAGCAAACATCGCGGTGGACACCCGAACCGCACCGTACAGGAAGGGAGGCAGTGGGAGGGAAAGAAGAAAAAGAAAGAGGAGCCGTAGTGAAGAAAATGAAAATTGTATTTGAGGAAAAGAAATCACGCAGTAACTGTCTCGCATCTCTCGGTGGACACCCGTCATCCGTTTGCAGAGCAAGGGATGAAGTGGGAGTGAAAGAAGGAACAGAAAGAGGGCTCGTAGTGAAGAAAATGAATTGGAGGAAAGGAAATTACGGAGGAGGTTGCGCCGCTGCGCGGAGAAGAGGCCATAGTTGGCACGATTCCAGCGCAAGGACGGACACCGCGAGCATGAACGGACGCCGCGAGCATGAACGGACGCCGCGAGCCCGGACGGACACCGCGAGCATGGACGCACACCCCGAGGATGAGACATTAAAGGCTTTCGCCTTAAAAAGCAGTCATGGCGTAATGGTCCAATGCAGCGACCAGCTAAGCTGATGATGGTGAAAATTTTAATGAAATTGTTTAGGAGGTTGTAGCGGCGGGTGGAGCTCTCAGTCCGGACCCCATTGGCGTAGGCTGCTGTTTGCAGCCTCGTTTCGTCCGAGCTTGTCAGAGCTGCCTCCCACCCCTCCTGCGTTGGCTGGTTATTGACAGCGACCGCCTGATTTCGTTGGCAGGCCATATGGTACAAGTCCGCCTTCTCCCCGCAGAATTTGCAGTGTGTCAAATGACTCCGGGACTATTGCGTGCAGTCTTCATGGGTTGTTGTAAGTGATGGTCTGTAGCTTTCGAAGGTGTAGTTCCTCCCCTTTGTCCAGTTTCTTAGCCGGCGGAGGGTATACCCGACGAGATAATCTCAAGCTGATCTGTTCGTGCCGCCGTGGGTTCGGAATCCAGTAGCGGCTATGAAGTGTTTTGTCTTATTTTATTTATTACGCCCATCGCCCAACTGAGACTCGCACGCCCCCTGCTACACTTGCCCTCTACGGTACGACGATTGACGCGTTGAGCGTACAAGAGACGTATAGGGAGACGTATACCGATTCACCGGACGACGCCTTGGGAACGCGCAGTGACATGGGTGGGGCCAGGAGGGGTGCTGGGCGTGTGCAGCTGGCGTCCGGTAATCTGGCGTACGTCCACGCTGCTACGTCTCTGGCTTTCTAAAGGCGTCTAATATAGCCGCAGCATCCCAGCACGTCCGGTGTGAATAGATTTTGAAATTTGGCGCAATAATGTGATTGGTTTCTTGACGCAACTTCACCTTGATGACGTCACAACTATCTCTACTAATCTATTTATTTATTTATTTACAATACAGCTAAGGGCCCTCGTGCGAGGGTATTACATAGGGGGGGGGGGCGATACAAGCATAAAAATATGGCACAGGCGTTTGAAACAAAATACACGTAATAATGAATTAAAACTAGTAATTTACACAAATAACACAACAAACAACGCAGAATAAAATACTTAGTAAATGCACATAATACAACCAAAATACCAAAACTGTTAGTCCATGTTTTGCTTTAACGAATGCTGAAACGATTGTAGGTTAACCTCAGTAGCTATGTGTGATGGCAAGTTATTCCAATCTATTATAGTGCGAGGAATGAATGATTTCGCGTAGAGCAATGAAAGGCATGTGATGCGTTTTATTTTGTTATCGTGGTCCATGAATTCAATAAATCAATAAAATTTTTGACAGAGAACGTAGGAACTTTGACCCGACGACAGCTTAATTACTGTGACAATATAAAATAAGGTACGCTTGCATGTCACGATGAACACGTTGCCGATATACAGATCTGACACTCGTACTGTGTTAAATTTTGTTATACCTTCTACTACGCAACAGTAAGGACGTGAGGAACTTGCAATGCTCAGAAGCGCGAATCTCACGATATGGACTAATTCTTACGTCGATGTAAGTGGTGACACCGGCTAGTTTGTTATCATGTAGTGCCACATTGAAATGACGTCTTCACCCTGAAAAAGAAACTATTTGTTTATAATTTTGAGTACCAGCACTTCCTCGAACATCTCGAGAAAAACATTCAAGTTCACCGTCACAATCACGCCTTTCCCAGCCTGCCTTCCCGAGTGTTCTTGTTACTGTCGACAAATACATGCGCCCAGACCATGAATGCTGCCTTATCTATATTGGGGCAGGCATTCAGAGAACCGTTTCATTTTTCAAACAGCCATAAACATGATCGAAGTGCAGCGGTTCTTGCATTGGTGCAATATGAATTCTGCTTTCATTTTTAATACCAACCGTATTGTGGCCCGAGGAAGTTTTGTCATTTTGGCCCCTGTTGCCAATATTCGCCTACATTACCCTCGATTTCCCTTCGATATTCGAAATTCCTCGAATGCTGTACCAAACCCGATTTTCTCTTTCAGCTGCTTCTTCGGGAGAAAACGAGCTGATCATTTCACATAAAACTGTGCATTTCGTCTCTACTTCCTGTACATTACCTCACGAGCCGAAATTTAAACCTGCATTTTATTGAGGCAGCAAACAGCCGCTCTTAAAGGCAACTGCCAATATTCATCATATAGCGTTTGCCATTCAAACTCTTCAGAGAAATTCAAAACCCTGATTGTCGGTGATCAGGCCTGCTTTTAAAAATTGAATAGACACTTAACCTCCGCCTTAATGGTATGACGCGACAGAGTTAATGTTTACTTTCTGCATTCTTTTTTTATTAGTACCTTTTTCTTATTACGCACTCTCATTAAAACATTAACTCAACCACTCCTACTACAAGAACACGGGATACTCCACAAGACACACAAGCTCTCCCTTTAACCAAGTCGATTGAACGCGCCTCAATACGGGAGTGCTGCGCCGTACTCTTAGTGCTGTGTTGTTCATTGCCTTTTTTATGGTTCCTTGTTGCGTATATGTGTCGTGTCATGGTGTATTAGCTATGTGCTCCGAATTAACTCTGCTCTCGTGCTTTGCTTATGTGTGTTGATGTGCCACTGTCTTCCTAATTTTCGTAGATAGCTCATGTTTCTGAAACATCGCATCATTGTGATAAATATGACGTTGCAAGAAAACGCCTCAATGGCCCAGGAGTGGCGTGCCTGACTCTCAATTCAAGGGCCAAGGGTTTGATTCCCTAATGATTGTCCCAATTTTATTTTCCGCGTAATAATTTTACATTCCACCTTTCTCAGACCTAGTAACAGTTTTAAAGCAAACTGCAATCATTTTCAATCCTCGTCTCAACAGTTTTTCACGATGCTTTCGACCAATCGGGATTTGCGCCACATCCCAAACGCTAACAACAACGGCGATTTCTCCGCTCAACCGCAGCTTGACGCTGTCGCATAAAAAAATGGGAGACAACACTTAAGCTACGCCTTACGGTTATGACGCGATAGCGTACGGGGTTAATTACCATACAGGCAGGAGGTCACTATCTACTTAACATCTACTTACTATCTACTTACTACATCTACATCTACTTACTATCTACTTAGGCTGCTCTTCCTGCCGCCGCGGTGGCTCATTGGTTATGGTGCTCGGCTGCTGACCCAAAAGACGCGGGTTCGATCCCGGCCGCGGCGGTTGAATTTCTTTGGAGGAGAAATTCTAGAGGCCCGTGTACTGTGCGATGTCAGTGCACGTTAAAGAACCCCAGGTGGTCGAAATTTCCGGAGCCCTCCACTACGGCGTCTCTCATAGCCTTAGTCGCTTTGGGACGTTAAACCCGATAAACCAACCAACCAACCAACCAGCTGCTCTTCCCGAGCGACCAATTATTAACTGCCGCCTGCCACGGTGCGCAGTTTGCTCACTATCCGGTGGGCAGGTTGTGATCACGCCTCAAGGTCACGTTACCAAGGTGTCCCACCTGCCTCCTAGGTTGCTTTCTGAGGTCCACCTGCCAGAGTCATGCCCGGGATTTTTCGCTCACAGCGCCGACGCCGAGAACGCCGACAGCCCAATTTCTGGACAACTGGGTATCTAACTCTATCGCGTTCGAACATTCTGATCAGCAAGCTCTTTTGTGAGCGCCGCGCAAATGGGGTACTTCTATACGTGCAGAATAAGGGGAGAATAGACAGAAAGTGTTCAAAAGGAGCGGGACGGCCGCAACCTGGAAGAACTGCGCTGCCTTCTAAGGAGACGAACACCTAAAAAACTTCCAGGGGAGAGACTTTCATCGCTTCATTTCACTCCAACTGCTTCCTGCGCATGCGCGCCGTTGCTATACCGACAGTGGGCTTCTTCGATTAACAGCGCTCGGGCAGCCTGCTGGCGACCCGCAAGTTCGTCTCTGACAGGAAAACGCATCATGGTCACGTGGGCTGGCGGCCACCGGAACCAGCCGGGCGGCAATCACGGCGGCAAGCATATCGCGGATCACGGAGGGCAGATGCTCTCTCTAGCTTCGCGTTCTGCGTCTCATTGCTACGCACGCGTACGGTAGAAATAGGCTACTTGGTATCGAAAACAACGACTTGCAGTTATTGAGGGCTGCGTGCCGCAGACTGCAGAACATGCAGCTGATCAAGCTCGCAAATCGGCAACGACAACGCGAGCGTGTGCCTTCGGTGCGCTGTGTAAGCTTCAAGAAATCCTCAAAAGCATGCGATGAGCAATCGCAATCTAACGTGTTTCAGTCGACACCACATAGGACGGAAAAACTGTTCGTGCGTTGTTTATAAAACGTACGACAAGCCGTACTGTCGGATTATTGCGTTTGCTTACTACGCAGTAAGTATATATGACAGGTATGACCGCCGACGATCGACCCTGGTGGACCCTGGTGGACTCTGCTGTGGTCGTTGCGATTTCTACGCTCGTAACCTGCTTCCTGTAAGCTGTAAGCAGAAAAGAATCGGGATACGTTCGTTCAACTGTAGTCTGTCGGCCGCCGGCTTTTGCTGCGGGCAAGGAACGCATAATCTCGGCCAAATTTGCGCATATCAGTTTGTTGAACGCCCACCTAGAACAAGCGGGTGCGCTGCATAAATTTAGCTGCGTATCGTTTCTGTAATAATACAGCTTTATAGCAGAGAACTGGCACTGAAATGAAAGGCGCTACAATAAAGCCCTGCGTGTCGGCGCCTCACGTTCCGCGTGTGTTTGCATGACGATCAGCGCTAGAGCTAATTTTTATCTATTTTTTTTTAAAATGAGCCAAACGCGAGGAGGTGCATGTAACGAGTTGGTGGACCGAGCAATGCCGAGAGGCGGACCGGCTCGGCGGTCGCCATCAACGGCTAGGCTCGAAGAAACGGACGATGATGAACGCGCTCCACTGCGCAACGAACAACTGCTCCTGCTCCTAGAGCTGTGTCCTTTTTATTGCCTTGCTGCCTCGCAAGTTCTAAACCGTCGGCACCGGGTGGCGCCACAACACAAACATGAAAACGAAACTGTAACAGTCCTCCCCCATTAGTTTGTTCAAGAAGAGAAGAACATTATGTAGAGTAGCGCTGCACTGGCTTGCGGCTTCTCGTGCTTCTTCGCAACTGAGGCGTGCTGCACGCTGACTTGGGAGAGTTCATAGCAGTCTCTTCTGTACCACCAGTCACGTTCACAGTTGTCTCTTCTGTGCCACTAGTAGCACTCACGGTGAGGTCAGAGTCCACAGAAACAGCCAAGCTGGTGTCACACTCTGTTGATGGGTGGCTGGAAACGCCCTGTGTTCCAGTAGGTTCAGGCCTCCATAGTTCAGTGGTAGGCTCAACGATTTCTTCGACTTGAGGACGTAGGTGGTCGCCGTGCCTATGCCAGAGAGTACCGTCACTGAGACAGACTGTAGCTGCTGACTGACCTGTAGTGCTCGTGACACGTGCGGGTACCCACGGTGGTCCTCGACGAAAGTTCTTTGCGAGTACGTTGTCTCCCACATTCGGCAATGGAGAAGAACGACACCCTTTATCGGCCTGTAGTTTCTGCTTCAACTGCCTCAGCAGCACTGAAGTGTGTAGATTTGGGCGAAAAACATCCAAAGGTGTCTTGAACATCCTTCCCATGAGCATTTCACACGGTGCTCTGCCTGTGACTTCATGTGGCGTGGTTCTGTAATGAAATAAGAACCGCGAAATCTGGGTTTGGAAAGATCCAGATCCACTCTTCTTGATCTTGTTCTTGACAGTCTGTACGACGCGCTCTGCCGCACCATTCGAAGCTGGATGGTAGGGAGGCACAAGCATGCGACGTATTCCATTACGTGCCAAGAATTCCAAGTACTGTTCACTTGCAAAGGCAGGCCCATTGTCGGAAACTATGAGATCCGGCAGTCCATGCTGCGCAAATGTTGTTCGCAAAGCATTGATAACAGCATCCGCTGATGTTGACGTCACTGGAAAAACTTCAACCCACTTTGAATAGGCGTCAACAATGACCAGGAATGTATGACCCATGAATGGGCCCCCAAAGTCAACGTGAAGTCTTGACCAGGGCCTCTGTGGAAACGGCCATGGCGTGTGCTGGATGCGTTGCGGTGCACGCAGGTAAGCTTGGCAGGTTTCACAGCTCTTTACACTCTTAGTGATGTCTCCATCAATTCCCGGCCACCAGATGTGGCTTCTGGCAATTGTCTTGCTTTTCTCAATGCCAGGATGCCCTGCATGAAGTATCATTAGGATTTTGGCTTGCAAAGATTTTGGGATAACAACTCGGGAACCCCACAGCAAGCAACCTTCGTGGAGGCTGAGTTCGCTGCTCCTTGCTGTGAATGGATTTCCTTCTGGTCCTGATGGAAGTTTTTCACCTCGCAGGACAGCAAGAGCTACATGGCTCAGGAATGGATCCTTTTTTGTAGCTTGTGCCACAATGGCAGGTGACAACAGTCCTGGGTATGCTTGTTCAAGCATGAACATTTCAGCAGGTGCAGGTAGATCCACGTTGTTTGCAGGCAACGGCAACCTACTGAGAGCATCCGCATGACCTAAGTCCAGACCAGGCTTGTACACAAGCTTGTACTTGTATGCAGAAAGTTTCAATGCCCATCTGACTAGTCGTGGTGATGCTTGCACTGGAATGGGTTTGTCATCATTCAGTAATCCTAGTAGAGGCTTGTGATCCGTATAAGCAGTGAAAGGATTGCCCCACAAGTACTGGTGGAACTTTTCCACACCAAATACAAAGGCTAATGCCTCTTTGTCGAGTTGGCTGTAGTTTTGCTCTGCACGAGACAAACATCTGGAGGCAAAAGCAATGGGCAGTTCTCGACCATCAGATTCTCTGTGTGCCAAAACTGCGCCGATCCCATACGGTGAGGCATCGCAGCTGAGACACAGTGGCTTCCCTGGGTCGAAATGTACTAGGACTGGGGCGGATGTTATTAACTGCTTCACTACATTGAATGCATTTTCTTGCTCTTTTCCCCACACCCATTTCTTCTCGTTCATGAGAAGTAAATGCAAAGGGCGGAGGCGTCCGGAAAGGTTTGGTAGAAAACGCCTGTAGAAGTTCACAAGTCCCAAAAAGCTTTGAAGCTCCTTGACGCCCCGGGGTGCAGGTGCATGAAGGATGGCAGATACCTTGCTCAAACTTGGAGACAGGCCTTGTTTGCTTATGATGTGCCCGAGGTATTCAACTTGTCGGACGAAAAAATGACACTTGTCGAACTTCAACTTAAGTCCAACATCACGAAGTCTAGATAGGACAGCACTGAGGTTGCGAAGATGCTCCGAGTCATTCGAGCCAGTGACAAGGATGTCATCGAAATATACTGCAACATGTGGCAGCCCTCGGAAAAGGTTCTCCATCTCCCTTTGGAACAAGGCTGGTGCTGATGACACGCCAAAAGGAAGACGTGTATACTGGAATAATCCCATGTGTGTGGAGATTGTGACATACTTTCTAGATTCTTTGTCAAGAACTATTTGCTGGTAGGCGTCCCTCAAATCCAGCTTCGTGAACTTCTCACCTCCTGACAGCATGGCCCACAGGTCCTCAATTCTTGGAACTGGATACTTTTCCATCACAGCTACTGGATTAATGGTAATCTTGAAATCTCCGCAAATCCTGACGCGTCCATCCTTCTTGGCCACTGGAACAATTGGTGCAGCCCAAACTGAAGTAGTGACTGGCTCCAGGATGCCTTCCCTCTGTAGGCGCTGAAGCTCTTGTGACACCCCATCCTTCAGGGCAAAGGGCAGTGGCCGTGGCTTGAAAAACTTTGGTACAGCATCTTGTGGAACATGGATTGTGGCTTCTGGACCCTTGAAAGTTCCCAGGCTCTGTTCAAACACCTCAGGAAACGCTTGAAGAAGGTCCTCAACATCAGAAACAGCATGAACGTCTGCTTCCACGCGAGCAATCTCAATGCCCAGTTCTCGAATCCAGTTCCGGCCCAGAAGTGTAGGTGAACGCTCCCCAGTCAGGAATAAAGGTAGCACTGCTTTTCTGTCACGAAACTGCACTGTGACATCCGCTCTACCTTGAACTTGTGTGAGCTCACCCGAGTAGCTTCGCAGGAGTACATCAGACGGCATGACAGGTACTGACGGTAGAAGCTCCTGTAGACGATTTTTTTCCATGACAGAAACGCTCGCACCGGTGTCCAGCTCCATACAGAGCGGTTTACCGCAAACGCTGACTGTTACGGTGAAGGGTGGTGACGGCGCGACGGTGTCGACTGGCCACATGTCAAACACGTTGGCAGAAACGTCGTTGTCAACAGTGTTGACTGGATGAGTTCCACACGAAGTTTTGCGAGCCGAAGGCGCGGACGCATTTGGCTTTGTGAATTTTCCCTTCCGTGATGAAGCGTGCTTTTTCTTCGAGTTGCACACTCGAGCAATGTGTCCCTGCTTCCTGCAGTAATTGCACGAACTACTGATGTGCTTGCACACGGACGCGAGGTGTTCATCCCCACAGCGGTAGCATGTGACACGCCCCTTTGATGCCGCGACTTGAAAAGTGGAAAGCGCGCTGCGGCTTGAGCTCGCTATCTCGCCGGCATCTTTCTTCGCAGCTTCCATGGCAAGTGCAGTTTGTACAGCGTCTTCATACGTAAGGTCTGCTTTCTCGAGCAGCCTCGTCTGCACGGCTGTGTCGTTGATGCCGCACACGATGCGGTCCCTCAACATGTTGCTAAGCTCAGTTCCGAAGTTGCAATGTTCAGAGAGGCTTTTGAGCGACGCCACAAAGTTACTGACTGACTCGCCCTCCGCGCGAACACGCGTGTTGAACCTGAAACGCTGCGCGACAGCAGATGGCTTGGGGCAGTAATGGTCACCAAGAACAGAAAGAATTTCTTGCAAGGTTTTGTCTTGCGGTTGGGCGGGCTTCACGAGATCCCGCAAGAGAGCATACGTTTTCTGTCCACAACAACTAAAGAAGACTAACTTCTGTTTTGCTTCTGCGATGTCATTCGCGATGAAAAAAGCTTTAAGGCGATCAACGTAGCAAGGCCACGCATCTCCTCCTCCTCCGTCGAACGCTTCGAGGTTGCCGAACATTGGCATGACGGAATTCTTGCGCGTTGAACTCGTCAGAACAACGAAGAGCTCACGTGCGCAGAAGGGGCATAGGAAAGACGAACTTGAGCTTGAATTTTTCTCCTCGTCGCCACTTGTAACGAGTTGGTGGACCGAGCAATGCCGAGAGGCGGACCGGCTCGGCGGTCGCCATCAACGGCTAGGCTCGAAGAAACGGACGATGATGAACGCGCTCCACTGCGCAACGAACAACTGCTCCTGCTCCTAGAGCTGTGTCCTTTTTATTGCCTTGCTGCCTCGCAAGTTCTAAACCGTCGGCACCGGGTGGCGCCACAACACAAACATGAAAACGAAACTGTAACAGTGCATGCCTGCGGTACTTCTCAGATATTTTGAGCATATGTAGCAGAAGGCCCGACCATGAAGCTGTACAACACTTGGACAGAATCAGCACTTGGTCGGCGCGACAGTTCTGTGTGGCCACATATATATATGCCCGCAGAGATGTCTCGAGCAATGTGCTCGTGAGGGCTTTTAATAAAGGACATGTTTCAGTCAAGCGTTTTTAAAAGCATATCCACTTTTGCACTGCGCCAAACGCAATGAAGACCATACGCTCCCGTACCGCGCTCAACCAACACTTCGTAAAACACAGTCAGCACATGCATATATATATGCGCGCGTCTGAACGCGTACTCGGAACTGGAATCCGGCTGCTCTCGTGAAAGGCCTCGAACACCATCGCAATATCCGCCGGGCGCACGAAATTAACAGCCGAAATATTTTGTGAATCAGAAGTATGCGATCGTAATATGAAGCGAGCAATTGTGCTTTCGAGGTGGTGAGACGATCGAAATGTGATCGCGCATACGCACGCAAAACGTATCAATAAACAGCGAGAACTACCGCAAAAGGTATCATTGCAGGCGACACAGTCGATATGCACCGTGGCCTAGTCGAAACAAGCGCCTCCATCGCGCAAAACATCGCATGAAGAACCGCGGTCCTTCTAGTCCTTATAAAAATGGCCGCGCGAGCTTCCCGCGACCATACACCTCTCTGTCGTCTGCTAGCTGCCCGAGAGCTGCCAGCACAAAATCGTCCTGGCGAGTCTGGCCGCCGGCTGGCAGCCCGAAACCGCCAAGCCAGAGAAAAACGAACGCGTTCCGGGCAGCCACCGGAAGTGGGCGGAGCAACCCGAGAAAATCGAGCGCGCTCGGGCAGCTCGCAAGCAACCTGCGGGCTGCCAGAGGCGGATAATCGAAGAAGCCCAGTGGCTCGGCGCGTCGTCTGCTTCCCTTGGCGCCGCGGCCCCGAAGTCGTTCGCGCTGTTAGCGTGGGCTTCTACTTGAGCAGCGCCAGATGTACGGCATCAGATTCCACGGCGGCGTCATCGAATACGCACGCAGGGGCCGGATCACAGGGACAGCTTTGCATACACAACAGCAGTGAGGAAGGTCTACGCAGACTCCTCCGTGCACCCCAGCGCTAGCATTTAGTTTGTTTTCATTTGCATATCCATAGCCTCCTTTATACTTTCTGTGCCTGGCAACTCCGCGCTCTGCGGCCGTCGTCGCCGCTCTTCCTCCCTTGAGAAGTTACGCCGCTAGCTGCCGAGAGATGGCGACAGCGACGTTGGGGCATCCTCGCGAGGCGAGTGCCGGGTGCGCTGTGTTGACAGCAACCCGGATAGCCACATGCTGTTGATCTGTCGTTGTTATGAGGGCTGTTTTGCAGTGTTTGCAGTATTAGAGTGCTTTTTTTAAGCTTTGATTTTGCCACGTCTTGAACAGTTTTGCAGCGCTTTTTTTAAGCTTTGATTATTGCCACGTCTTGAAAAACATCCGCTCTCAGTTCCTTGCACGCGACCTTGGAAAGAAAGGAGAGGTTTCGTCATCTCACTTGAAGAAACTCTACGAGATGTAAAAAAAGATAGGATTGTAAAACCTGTGAGGATTCTAACCCGAAAACATGTTTTTCCGAACACTATTGAAAAAATGAACGTCTAACGAGCTGTCCAAGTTTTTTCTCCAGACGTTATCATCTGCTCAGGAGTTTTTGAAAGAGCACGCAGGACAGAGCTGCCATACATCATTTGCCTATGCGGAATCAACAACTACTGCACCACACCAGCAATAAGTGCCAGCATATCGAGCCAAATTTCCCTGACACCGGGCACTTTGACGACAAAAAATGATTCTAGGCTGCAATGGCTGGAAGTTACATTTCCGCTATATATCGACCAACTAAAGAAAGATGCAACTTATCCTCGTGCCTTTTTCAAAGCCGAAACGTACCAGGCCCTTCTGCTCACAACTTACTCGACTGCTTGCTGCATTCGCTATCTGGTAGCTGAGGAGAAGTTCTGTTTTGTACTAACGCGGAAATTCAGCAGTGACCAAATTGAAGCGCTGTTTGGAACCCTGAGGCGGTCACTGGGATGCAACGACCAACTTGACGTGCGGCCGGTACTCAGGACAAGAAAAAGTCTTGAAGACGGGAATTGCCGCGACATCTGAACACAGCAACGTACTAAATCATGACAGTCACCACAGCACTGGACTTAGGACTGCAGGGCTATGTGCACTTGGGAGGAGCGATGAGCTTCCAGAGGCTGCTTTGGAAGTCTTGGGACGCTTAGACGTGCAGCCTGTCCCTGCTTCTCTACCTACATCGCAGCTGTCGACCACGTTCTATGTAGGTGGCTACATCGCTCGTGTGATAAGTGAGCATATGGAATGTGAGCAGTGCTGTTTACTCACAACCAAGCCATCTACTATACCCATTCGAGAAGTTCAAACAAAAACAGGACCGTGGTGGACTGCTTTACCCATCTGACGAATTACTCTGTCTTAGGCTGCGGCTGTTTGTGGAGACAAGCTTAAAAGAAAACCAACGACTTCAAAATCCATTCAAAAACCTGACCGTTCAGCTGTTACAGCCATCTGTAAATCAAGGTTGCTGAAGTGCCCTGTCAGTGAAAGCAGTCACCGTGAACATTTTTCTCTACTTGTGGCAACTAGATTCATCAGACCACTGCTGGTGAACTACGCCTCTTCGATAACAGACAAGAATGATTTGTATAAGCCGCTGTTTCGGCAGAAGCCACTTTCACGATAAGTCATGAACTGTAAAAGTAGTTACTCTTGTAGCACAACTGCTGTTGTGAAATGCGTAAATAAATGGTGGTGCCTTTCTTCTTAAATTTTGTTTTAGCGCAGCGTAGACCAGCATTGTAGCTGTTCTATTACCACTGGCGCTAGCGGAGCAGTCATGCAGTTTTTCGAGCCATGCCCACATATCTTGAAATTGCAGTAACATAGCGTTGGTGTTACTGGCTAACAACTAATGTGATCACTTGTTATCCATAGAGGATGTCGGCCTCACAAGTAAATATAACGAATGTGCGATGTCAGTGCACGTTAAAGAACCCCAGGTGGTCGAAATTTCCGGAGCCCTCCACTACGACGTCTCTCATAGCCTTAGTCGCTTTGGGACGTTAAACCCCATAAACCAAACCAAATCGAATATGTACGATTCATGCTTAGTAGCAGTTATCCCGCGAGGGAATAACAGCGCTCCCATGCTCGCGCCGGCATTCGCACCAGTGCGCCTCGACACCTACGTCAGCGGCGCCCTCAGAGGCGGCAGCGCCGCGCAACTTTGCCCGACGGCGCCGCTCTATAGTTTGCGCGGCGCGTTGACAGGCACAGAGAGTATAAAGGAGGCTATGGCATATCTTTTCGAATAGCAGGCGCTCAACTGACCTCCAAATATTCTGTACTCTTCGTGTATTTCAAGCAGCGCAAACACGTGCGCGTCGCACAGTATTCTTAGCGGCCGTGCTTCGAAGGAGGCGAGACACAAATCAAACTTATGTGCTAGATGGTGATACGTGTTGAATTTCCAGATGCTTTGGCTGTCGAAGCTTTACGGCGCAGCGGCGCTAGGAACCCTCGGAGTAGCGCGATTAGGAGCTGTCCTGATTGTGCCGCAACCCACGCGCTCTGTGTTTGCATTTTCATCGTTATTGGATCCTTGCTTCACAATCTTCGATACCTTCCAAAGCCGTTAGCGTTCCACGCCGTATCGTTATTTCAGCGTGCGCTTTAGAAACTGAATCGACAATGCCGGCTCACCGGCATTGTAGCAAAAACGGAAGCTAGAAAGCAAAGGTGTGTGCATACGTACAAATGCAGATGAAGTCGTATATAAGTACGGCCCCTCTTCTGAGCGCGCCGCGCGTGAATATCTTTTGTTTTAATTTTGCCGGAACAGATTCTTGTGGGAGACGGAAGATTTTTGTGTGCATGCGTGTGTGTGTGTGTGTGTGTGTGTGTGTGCGTGCGTGCGTGCGTGTGTGTGTGTGTGTGCGTGTGTGTGTGTGTGTGTGTGTGTGCGCGCGTGTGCTTGCGCGCGCGCGCGCGCGCGTTTAATGGCGCAAAAGCGGCTAAGGCTATATGCGCCAAGAACAAGGTCTAGAAAAATTGGTTTACCAAAGTTTGAAAACAAAGTGTATAAAAACGGTGGTCTAAAGGGCCTAAAAGTTATTTTCACTACCTAGTTGATTAAAGACAAACATTTTCGAAATGGCTGTTTGCAGAAGCTTTTAAAAGTTGGTTTAAAGTTGGTTGGCTTGGCAAGGATCTCGAGGCTCCCAACAACTCAGATAAAGACCTCCGCCTCCTTCTCATGACTGAGAAAGTGGCTGAGGCGTATCGTTTTAAGTAGAGAAGCACAGGGTGAGAACATTACAGTTTTGAAGAATACCGGCTTCACTTAAAAAGCTAAAAACATCAAGCATACTAGAAGGTGCAGTTCATCTAAAATCAACGCTGGATGAAACGAAATATGTTCTTTGTAAAATGTAGCAAAATATTTTTTCCTTAGTGATTCAAGTTTTCTGCATGAGAGTAGTATGTGGTTTACGGTAAGTTCATATCCGCATTGCTCGCAAACAGGTTTGTTTTCTTTTGTGAGTAGGAAGTTGTGTGTGAGATGTGTGTGTCCAATACGGACACGGCATAAAATAACTTCGATGAATCGTTTTTGGTGTGAGCATGATTTCCATTCGTCTAGGATGGGTTTTACGAAATGTTGCTTATTATTTCTTTCAATATTCCATTGCGACTGCCATTTATTGGCAGTGTGTGTGTGTGTGTGTGTGTGTGTGTGTGTGTGTGTGTGTGTGTGTGTGTGTGTGTGTGTGTGTGTGTGTGTGTGTGTGTGTGTGTGTGTGTGTGTGTGTGTGTGTGTGTGTGTGTGTGTGTGTGTGTGTGTGTGTGTGTGTGTGTGTGTGTGTGTGTGTGTGTGTGTGTGTGTGTGTGTGTGTGTGTGTGTGTGTGTGTGTGTGTGTGTGTGTGTGTGTGTGTGTGTGTGTGTGTGTGTGTGTGTGTGTGTGTGTGTGTGTGTGTGTGTGTGTGTGTGTGTGTGTGTGTGTGTGTGTGTGTGTGTGTGTGTGTGTGTGTGTGTGTGTGTGTGTGTGTGTGTGTGTGTGTGTGTGTGTGTGTGTGTGTGTGTGTGTGTGTGTGTGTGTGTGTGTGTGTGTGTGTGTGTGTGTGTGTGTGTGTGTGTGTGTGTGTGTGTGTGTGTGTGTGTGTGTGTGTGTGTGTGTGTGTGTGTGTGTGTGTGTGTGTGTGTGTGTGTGTGTGTGTGTGTGTGTGTGTGTGTGTGTGTGTGTGTGTGTGTGTGTGTGTGTGTGTGTGTGTGTGTGTGTGTGTGTGTGTGTGTGTGTGTGTGTGTGTGTGTGTGTGTGTGTGTGTGTGTGTGTGTGTGTGTGTGTGTGTGTGTGTGTGTGTGTGTGTGTGTGTGTGTGTGTGTGTGTGTGTGTGTGTGTGTGTGTGTGTGTGTGTGTGTGTGTGTGTGTGTGTGTGTGTGTGTGTGTGTGTGTGTGTGTGTGTGTGTGTGTGTGTGTGTGTGTGTGTGTGTGTGTGTGTGTGTGTGTGTGTGTGTGTGTGTGTGTGTGTGTGTGTGTGTGTGTGTGTGTGTGTGTGTGTGTGTGTGTGTGTGTGTGTGTGTGTGTGTGTGTGTGTGTGTGTGTGTGTGTGTGTGTGTGTGTGTGTGTGTGTGTGTGTGTGTGTGTGTGTGTGTGTGTGTGTGTGTGTGTGTGTGTGTGTGTGTGTGTGTGTGTGTGTGTGTGTGTGTGTGTGTGTGTGTGTGTGTGTGTGTGTGTGTGTGTGTGTGTGTGTGTGTGTGTGTGTGTGTGTGTGTGTGTGTGTGTGTGTGTGTGTGTGTGTGTGTGTGTGTGTGTGTGTGTGTGTGTGTGTGTGTGTGTGTGTGTGTGTGTGTGTGTGTGTGTGTGTGTGTGTGTGTGTGTGTGTGTGTGTGTGTGTGTGTGTGTGTGTGTGTGTGTGTGTGTGTGTGTGTGTGTGTGTGTGTGTGTGTGTGTGTGTGTGTGTGTGTGTGTGTGTGTGTGTGTGTGTGTGTGTGTGTGTGTGTGTGTGTGTGTGTGTGTGTGTGTGTGTGTGTGTGTGTGTGTGTGTGTGTGTGTGTGTGTGTGTGTGTGTGTGTGTGTGTGTGTGTGTGTGTGTGTGTGTGTGTGTGTGTGTGTGTGTGTGTGTGTGTGTGTGTGTGTGTGTGTGTGTGTGTGTGTGTGTGTGTGTGTGTGTGTGTGTGTGTGTGTGTGTGTGTGTGTGTGTGTGTGTGTGTGTGTGTGTGTGTGTGTGTGTGTGTGTGTGTGTGTGTGTGTGTGTGTGTGTGTGTGTGTGTGTGTGTGTGTGTGTGTGTGTGTGTGTGTGTGTGTGTGTGTGTGTGTGTGTGTGTGTGTGTGTGTGTGTGTGTGTGTGTGTGTGTGTGTGTGTGTGTGTGTGTGTGTGTGTGTGTGTGTGTGTGTGTGTGTGTGTGTGTGTGTGTGTGTGTGTGTGTGTGTGTGTGTGTGTGTGTGTGTGTGTGTGTGTGTGTGTGTGTGTGTGTGTGTGTGTGTGTGTGTGTGTGTGTGTGTGTGTGTGTGTGTGTGTGTGTGTGTGTGTGTGTACGCGTGCGTGCGTGCGTGCGTGCTTCATCACGGAGTTATCTTTTTGTTCCTCGGTTCCTTGCATAAAACTAAAAAAAAGGAGTATGCAGTACCAATCACACTAAATGCCATCATGTTCCAAAGTGGTTTTGGCATTGGGTGATGACTCGAAGCACGCGTGTTCGATCCGGCCGCGGCGGTCGAGTTTCGATGGAGGCGAAATTCTAGAGGCCCGTGTACTGCGCGATGTCAGTGCACGTTAAAGAACCCCCAGTGGTCGAAATTTCCGGAGCACTCCACTACGGCGTCCCTCATAGCCTCTATCGCTTTGGAACGTTAAAATCCCTAAAAGCATAAGGCAATCACACTACATGCGCTGACATGTCATATGCCGCAGAACGCCCGCTAATCACAAAAGAGAAAAAGATAGCGATGGGTACACTGCAAGCAAAACACCTAAGTGTTTTTTACCACCTTACAACTATTGATTTTGGCTCAGGGATGCGCTGACTGTCTCAACTGAATTATACTATTATATGGACGAAATAAATACCCTTACAAAAACAAAGTAAGAGTCTCTTATACAGCACAGAATTCAGCACAGCATTCTTTTATTAAGAAGAGACCATATACTTGCACAAGTACTATAAGCAAGAAATGAAACGCGAAGAAAGCAGCACAGCAACGAACAGCAAAATGAGAAAATCTTAGCCAGTGGAAGCTCAATACCAGCAGAGGCCAATTCCTCTTCGAAAGTGCGAGGACTCTTCTTCAGAAGCGTCAGTCAACCTCGGGTTATTTGCTCTCCAGGAGCTAATATTCTGGTGTGTTTGTGTTGCCACCTTAGTTTTCTTCCTCGCGTTTCATTCGTTGCTGATAGTACGTGAGGTGCTGCACGATAGTGTATCTTAATATATGCAGTCATAAAATTGATGATTGCCTTCTACTTTTTTTTCTTCTCATAAATTTCGGGGAACGCTTTCAGTAATTATCAGAAATCGGCTTTTGGGGGTAAAAATATGGCTTTTGCGGCCTAGTGTCACCAGTTTTGGCGGACACCGGGAAGCCGATGAATTGTTTTAAGCAGTCAGCTGGTTAACTAATTTGCGATAATTAACTTTTTAACTATCACAGCTAAGCAGCTGATTGCGATTAGAGACTTGCAGACGATCGTTCGTAATAGCCATATCACTCTTCTAGAATTTCCAAAACGTGATTATCCTCGGCGATATGGGTCGCCAAAATGCGCCTACATCGTGCCAAAAGACAAGCGCTTTCGAAAAGCATGCAGGCAAAGGAACCATTACAGTTCACGTAACTGCTCAAAAAAGCCAAATCTCGTCGAGCCACAACACCAAAGGTAATCGTGTTTTCTAAATTCTATAAGCTGATACGGGTAATACTAATGACCGGCTAAAAATCTCTGAATGTAACTATGCGCCTAACTGTAATAGTGAAAAGGTAATTATTAAAAATGATTGAACCACCTGATCACTCAAATCGATTCACCGGCTTTTGTGGTGTCCGCTAATACCGGTAATACCCTGCTAAAAAAGATATATTTTTGCATAAAAAATATTTTTGAGAATTACTAAAGTTCTTCCCTGAAACACCGGACACCGGTTATATCGACAGTATGTAGGATCCGAAACTCTAACAAGGCATAGTGTACCATACGACGGGTGTAGAAATGTGAAACTAGATGGAAAGAAGGAACCTGGACTGCAGCAAAGATCAAACGGCCAACTTAATTTCTTCAATATCAGGAAAGGGTGATTTCACCAGTAGGAAGTCAGTTTTTTTGACGTGGAATTTGTTACAGTGCATGTATTTAAACGAACAAATTACATTTATAATAACCCAGGCCACTTTAACAACTTGCAGGCACGAGAAAAATTGTCGCAAAAGAAAAGGGCACAGGATATAAGGGAGCTTCTTCAAGAGAAAAATGCATACGTTCATATTGCTTTCGAAAGCTAGCAAACCACACGCAGCAGCGCTACCAATTTTTTTCCTCCCGAGATGGTGCATATCGTGTCCACATGTTTCCTTGCTACTTTAAATCCAACAAATGTTTTCGAAGAATTTCCTCTCCAGATGCCGTTAAGTGCCTGCTCTTCGCAAAAGATATGCCAAATAAAACAAACTAAATGCTGCGCAGACCTTCCTCACTGCTGTTGCGCTTGCAAAGCTGTCCCTGCGATTCGGCCCCTGTGTGCGTATTCGATGACGCCGCCGTGGAATCTGATGATACACACTTGGCGCTGTTCAAGTATAAGCGCACGACTTGGGGTCCGCGGCCCCGAGAGAAGCAGACGACGTGCCGAGCCGCGTCGGTGTCACTACAGCAACGCGGCGCATGCGCAGGGAGGTTTGGCGAAAGAGAGCGAAGGGGGGGGGGGGGGTGAGTTCAAGTTGTAAATAGGGAGTTATGAATAGGAATCAAAAGGAATGAATAGGAATATGAGGGAACAAACGCGGTTAATGACATCCTAGTTGAAATCAAGAGGAAGAAATGGGCTTGGGCAGGGCATGTAATGCGAAGGCAAGATAACCACCGCTGGTTCTTAGTGTGTAAGGGAGTGGATTCCAAGAGAAGGCAAACGTAGCAGGGGACGGCAGAAAGTTAGGTGGGCGGAGGTGATAAAGAGATTTGCGGGGATACAGTAACCGCAGCTGGCGAAGGACAGGGTTAATTGCAGAGACATGGGAGAGGCCTTTGCCCTGCAGTGGGTGTAGTCAAGCTGATGATGATGATGATGAATAGGAATCAGATGGGAATGAATAGGAAGCCTAGTTAAGTAAGACTCTCCCAACCTTGCTCCGAACTCATGGCACTTGTTCTGGCATCTGTTGGTGGAAAAGACAACCTGAAAATACAGTGTTTTTTAGCTCCAGTAGATGGCAGCACAAGTCCAGTACACGCACGCGTGAAGCCGTAGAGTTTTAGCGATCCCTTGGCGCCTATTCCTAAGTTTCGCTTCAGTATTCTATTAGTTTTAGTTCTAATCGCCTTAATAGTCGACATAACTCATGGACGGTTGCCATAGAACCCAAAGCGAGGGTAGTTACCATGGAATGGGTTGGGCAAGGAGACTGGAGCATGAAGAATGAAGCTGCACGTGCTTGCGTTGCTTTTGCGTTCAATATTTTACGCTACTCTAATTAAACTAACGTCAACGGGCAAATATGAAACAATTTAGCAGACTTCTGCCCGAAGCCGTTGTACTCGTAGTATATGTCGCTCATATTAAGAAATAGTGGCAAGTAAATATTGAATGCAATGAACGTAGCTTTGAATTCCCCAGTAACATACTCACGTGACAAGCTCTTGTCCTTCTCTCTTCCAATTGTCCTTGCGCTGTTTTTGTTTTCGAAGATTTATTAACTTGATACAGTGATTGAGTAAATGTAGAGCACCCGCCTCGCGTGCGAAAGAATGTGGGTTTGAATACCTGTGCCGGGCAATTCTCCACTGGATTACAAAAATTAATTCCACTTGTCGATAGAATTGCATAATCTGGCATGGAGTGCGGCCTGATCTCGTTGACCAGAACAGACAACACACTCCCTCACAAGAGAAGGATTTGGCCACCCTGGTGTAGTACTACTTGGCTGCAACCTTCTATGAACAACCCGATTAACCCACGGTCCTCGGTTCCCCGCAGCCGCGAAGCAACTGACGAAGGCGACGGTCAGACCTGCGACGCATCGGAGGATGCTAAGAACCTCTGGCTCCGGACAAGCGGACATTGGAAACTGAACCTGGCAACGTTTAACACTGGAACATTATCCACTGAGGCTAGCCTAGCAGTGCTGTTCGAGGAGCTATCTTGTATTAAATGGGTTGTCATAGGGCTTAGGAACGTTAGTAGGAAAGATAGGGTCTCGTGGACACCTTTCTTTTGTAGGACTGTTCACGGTCGTCCTTCGTTCTAGCATCTCGTTGGCGAAACACAGAGAAACAGAGGCATTTATTATTACTACTACAGCGTTCTCCCTAAGGGTTCCTTGCGACCACAACGGCGTTAAATGCAAGCTCTCGCGCAAAGAGTACGCGCCCGTTTCATGGGCCTCTTTATGTTATAAAGGTCGCTTCACTACCGAAGGTGGAAGTTCTGTATTTTGTCTGGACTCGAAAGACCGCAAAAGCCGCCATTATATAATGCGCGTCAAATGTCTTCCCTTCCCTGTCCAAAACATTAAGGAAGTTCTTTTTTACCTCTTTTAATTAAGCGATTTACCCAGCAACATTTCTTCTAACACTAGTTTTCACGGTGACTGCGTTTTATACGAAGTGATTAGTTGCTCTAATGATCATGTTCACCAGCAAGAGTGGTTTGCTATGTTTGTACTTGGAGCAGTACGTGGGAGATGAGCACCACCCTTGAATAAACTGTCCTGATGTCCTTGTATAAGAAATCCTGCTCCATTTCTTAGTTCCTTAATCAGTCTCTATCTTAAGCAGTGTTCCAGTATAAATACCTTGGGGTCATTTTCACGCACAACGTGTCGTGGACTAATAGCATTGGTTACATCTGTAATAAAGCTAGTAGAAGTTGGGCTTTCTGAAGAGAAAATAAACTAACTTTCACACAGACACAAAGCTATTAATGTATAAATAAATAATACGTACAGTTTTAGACTATGGTTCTGTAGTTTGGAATCCATTATACAGTCACGAATTAATATATTGGAGGCTGTCCAGAAATAACCTGCGCATTTTATATTTTGCCTGTACGCGCGCTATTTTTTATCTACAGCACTTCCTTCTCTGAAACTAACAACGTTTTCTGTACGTCACCGCATCGAATGATTAAAACTCTTGCATTAGATAATCAATTCTTCGGTCGTGCTTTCACCCCCCTAGTGTAATTTTTCTCCAGAAACGTTAGCAGGAAGACATCTCGAACTCAACTTACACCTTTCTGCGCACGTACAGAAAGGTTTAAATTTGTTTTTTTTTTCCACGTACCGCTGAAACGTAGAATGAATTACCTGGAATTATTTGCTTCTTTCATTTTTAAAGTTTCGTAACACCCGTCGAAGACACAGGATCATTTGTATTCGTGCCTGCAACCAAACTGTTGACATTTAGTCGGCTCTTTTGTTCATACCTTACTCTCTTTTGTTCCCCGTGGATAACTAACTGCCTGAGGTATTTATTCTGCAGATGTGGTTAGTAATCTGTTCACGTTATTTCTGTCAGATGTTGAGCACTCCATTGTGTGTTGCCTCATATATATATAGTTTACTCGTCCACTCCTGCCATAGCCGTTGTATTTGACTGCAGGGTAAATAATGAAGAAAAAGAAAATTCAAGCTGAGTACCCGTTCGCTTTGCTAGCCGGGAATAGCGACTGAAGGATGGCAATAGTTTGAAGCTCACAACCTGGGCACTTGCTTTACATCTGGAAACCCGAACCGACAGTGTCATCAAGTTAGTGTCCCGCCACTACATTCTTTTTGTTTCCTGTTGTAAAATGGTCGTGAAACAAAGACCTATGTGTTGAGTGATTCGTGCGGATGCTGAAAAATTCTAAGCAGACTGAAAACTGCGAAGCCCTTCACATTAGCTTTATTTATAGCTCTCGTATTATTTCGAAGCCCTTATTACTACGTATCATAAATGTCCATATATAATTATTTACATGGTAATGCTGTGTTACACCACTACGGCGTCTCTCATAGCCTTAGTCGCTTTGGGACGTTAAACCCCATAAACCAACCATAAACCAACCAACATGCTGTCTTAGAACAATTCAAGGGGATATGTACCACCGTGTTGCACCGGAGACTTGTGTAGTGAATTTTTGAAACACGAACGATAATTCGGTATGTTGTTTTGACACTGTAAGGAATAAATCGGACGGGATCGAATGTAGCTTACAGGCTAATCGTGGGACGACCTCGAGTGGTTTTCAAAATTATCTACGAGGGATAAAATCCTTGCTTCTTTCCGGATAAAGCTGGCGGCATGGACGGGCGTGATAAAATAAACGTTAAAAGAGTAGAAAACATCTAGTTGGTTCATACTTCTGGGTGGGTAAAGCAGGAACAAAACGCGGACGCAGAAAGGAACACACAGAACGTGGAAGAAGCTGACTGTCAACTAAAAATTTATTGGAAAACCTGTGCTTTTTTTTCCTTGTCAAAATTGTCTTGCTTTCATCTCCCGTGGTGGAGGGGGGGGGGACAAAGCGTGGACGACAGTCAGCTTCGTCCACGTTCTGTGTGTTTGTTTCTGCGTCTGCGTTTTGTTGTTCCTACTGTACCTTCCCAGAAGGGATAAAATATGAGAGATAAGGTGCTTACGGGGCCAATCAACTAAGTTCCTCTAATTAACTTTTAAAGTTAAGCAGTTAGTCCTTTGGTTGTAATTAACGAATTGCAACTCGCCATCGGTGCATCCAGTATGAATCATTGGATGTGGAGAAATGTAATTTCCTATAGCTTTACGACAGAATAAATTTCACCTGTCCTGACGCATGGGAGAGGCTCGCGGCGTCACGTGAGCCCACGGAGTGACGCAGTTCGGACCGGATGCACCACAGTTCTTTCGCTCTTCCGTCTGACTAGAGAGGCCGGATACGATCGGGAGGGAGAAAGGTGGGCTTGTCTAAGCGGGCTTCGCGGCCGGCGCGCGTTTCCCTCAACCATCTGAGCTGACGAAATCCCTAACGCTGTATCGTGAAAGAGATATACATTTCTCAGCATGTAATAATCGAATTGGTTCACCTGAAAACTATATTGCGAAAGACATTTGCCTTTCTCAGCATGGAATAATTGTTATTGGTTCCCCCAGAAACTGCATTACGAAACCCATTTACATGTCTCAGTATTTAATAATTGATATTGGTTCCCCTGACAACTATAATGCGGAAGCCATTTACATTTCTCCGCATCTAATAATTGATACTGGTTCAGCTGAAAACTATATTGCGAAAGACATTTATATTTTTCAGCATCTAATAGTTCATATTCGCTGCCCTGAAAACTGTACTGCAAAAGAGATGTACATTTCAGCATCTAATAATTGGTTTGGTATGGCTTATGGGGTTTTACGTTCCAAAGCGAGTCAGGCTATGAGAGACACCGTACTGAAGGGCTCTGGAAATTTCGACCACCTGGGGTTCTATAACGTGCACTGACATCGCACAGTGCACGGGACTCCACCTCCGGGATTTCACCTCCATCGAAATTCGGCCGCCGCGGCCGGGATCGAACCCGCGTCTTTCGGGTCAGCAGCCGAACACCATAACCACTGAGCCACCGCGGCGGCTCCATCTAATAATTGATACTGGCTTCACTGAAAACTATATTGCGAAAGATATTTATATTTTATGCGAAGCATATTACTAGAGGTACACTACAGCCCTTCGCCGTGGTTACACGCCGTGCACACCACGTGGTACAGTGACGTTACACCACGTGACATACCACGTGACACATGACGTCACGACAGAGGAAGACGGAGGTACACTACAGCCCTTCGCCGTGGTTACACGCCGTGCACACCACGTGGTACAGTGACGTCACACCACGTGACATACCCCGTGATACATGACGGCACGACAGAGGAAGACGGAGGTCCACCTCGCGCCGTCGCTGTGGTTGCACGCCGTGCAGACCACGTGGTACAGTGGCGTCACACCACGTGACATACTACGTGCCACATGACGTCACGACAGATCGCCGTCAGGCGCTGGGAGAGGGAGAACGATGCCATCGCACAGACACCGGAATGTCCTCGAGCGGCATTCCCGCGCATTTCAAACGCGCGTTCACACTCGGTGTAGGTGAAACGCTCGCTCCACCGGGCAGGGGGACGCGGCTTCCGTGGCAATTTAGGCGATCACCCAACGCGCGTCTCGGGGTTAGTCGGCGTTCCGCTGCAGCCATGCCGTTGTCTTCCCCCACGACGAAGGCTTCTAGTGGTTGTGTTAAAATGACCAAGTATTCAACCAAGGAAAGCCATGTATTACCAAGCCTAGCCACCAATATGCTTCGCATCTGACTAGGCTTAACCTTAGTTAAGCCTCAGCCATTTTTCAGCATCTAATAGTTCATATTGGCTCCCCTGAAAATTTTATTGCTAAAGAGATGTACGTTCCAGCATCTAATAATTGATATTGGTTTCACCGAAAACTATATCGTAAACGACATTTACATTTCTCAGCATCTAATAATTAATAATGGTTCCACTTATCACCTGTTAGAATTTACTAATTTCAGTGAAGAGCCTAACTTTTAAACTGCAAAGTTATGCAGCATATTTTAGTTAACTTCCCTACCTTTTCTCTTCCCTTATACGCTTCATGACATCCGCGAATGAGCGTCGCTATGATTGCGCACCTATGATCGCGCAACCTGCGCACTTGATTGTGCGCACAGTGGAAAGTGGCAGTTAAATCAATGATTGGACGCTCGAGAAGAGAAACCTGTGTCCCACAAGTACCACCGAGGGGAGCAACTGCCATCGCAAAGCAATTTCACATCTCTGAACCGCACCAGCACTGAGCCAGGAGTGGTATGATGTCTCCCAGGGGTCTATTAGTGTTAAGTCGAGAATGACCGATTCCGCATATCTGGCCGTTAATTAACCCATTACGCTATCGCGTCATATCCTTAAAGCGGAGCCTAAGTGTGACCTCCTATGTTTTGTATTGTAGCCGCGCTTTGTGGAGCGGTACGTCACCAGTCCAAGTGTCTTTCTTCCGTTATGTGGAAAGGAGTTGCCGGCGCCACATTAAGGCAATAACATCAACCTTAATGTCCCTGTCAATTAAAACTGGCAGTGGCTTAGCTATGGTTAAGCCTGAATATACAAGCGAAAAGGATCAGTTACTCTTGGTTTGAGCACGATAATGGTGGAGGCGTTCGGACGTCCACACACTGCCTGTACTGAGAGGGAGGAGGAAACGCGCTTGTAGTGAATGCGGTGCTCTCTTAGAAGGTTGCTTTAGAGATACGTACTGAGGTGTCCATTCCTTTCGGGTGTGCACCAAGATATGAGAGACAGGCATTTTCTTTCCTTAAAACCAATTTTCATTCCACTTCATTTTTCTTAAGGCCCTTACGGCGCGGTTCGGGTATCCATCGAGATATGAAAGATACAGGCGTCGTTTCCTTTCCTTAAAACCAATTTTCTTTTCATTTTCCTTCCCTTACGGCGCTGTTCGGGTGTCCACCGAGATATGGGTGTTTCCTCGCGCACTGTTTGTCTTTTTTTTTTCATTTTTGATATTTCATTTCTTTCATTTCTTTTTTATTCTCGTTTCTGTGCTTATTTTTTTTATCGCGGAGTCGCAGCCACCTGCGCTGCGCGTGGCGTCGCTCGGTTTCGCGCATGCGCAGAAGTGGCAAATCTGGCCATGGCTTACGCGAAGCGCGGTGTTGACGATCCTAGAGAAGCTTTTCGCTTCAAAACAAAATCGCCGTCCCTCTCAGAGCGCAGAGTTTAAACAGACACTGGGGACAGCTCCGTTCAATTTGTGATCTCTGCGAAAATCGATTCTGTCTCTGTCTGGGTTTGTTGGTGTTTGTCCAGCAGCAAAAAACAAATGGATTTAAAACTTTTTGCCATTCCATCAATCTTGTAATGTATACACCAAAAAGGACTCCATGATCTCTGTTAGAACTGAATCGTGGTATAGCCAGGACTCCGAGGCATGCGCTAAAAAACAAACACTGCTTTGAAGCAGTTTACTGGAGAAATCAGTCGATGATGACGACAAGTGTATTCCTTTTTTCGGCCTTTTCTAGCTTATAAAGCCTCCGATTTCAGTTAAAGTAGTGTTTTGGTTGTTACAATGCGGTAATTTATCAATACAGGCCGACTTCAATTTCTCCGCAGTGTTCCTTTACGCGTGACAACGAACATTCGAGACGATAAAGCGCTTACAGCGCATCCTACAATCTCGAACCTGCAGACATTTGCCCGAAACTAGAATCACAACTGAATAAAAAGTTGTAAATGGAGTCATAAAGTCGTATGGTTGCATTCTGGCAGCTTTCACGGGTAAACATGAAAAACAAAATGCTGCAAAACAAAATCGCTGCAATATTTTTGGCATCCCTATCTGAAATTAGAAAACACGACGGTTAGCTGATAGATTACAAACAAGAGGATTAAGAAAAACTAAATTCGAAACCTCACCATCATCATTTATTTACCCTTAAGGGCCCTTGGCTTAGGGCATTACATGTGCGGGAGGGGGGGGGGGGGAAACAATCTTTACATAATGCAGTAGTCGGTAACATGAAAAAGAAGTACAAAGTGCAGGTGGTGGTGGTGAAAAACATTTATAATGCAATAAATATTTACAGAGAGGTGATTGGGGTAGGCCCTATTGGCCCTTTCCCCCTAACAATACTAGGTGGAGCCCCTATTCCGGGGCCCCATTGGCAAGCAACGCCGCCCGCGTCCGGTGAACCAAGGCCTTTTGGGTCTTAAGGTCCTGGCAGCCGAGCAGGGCCGCCTCCCAGTCCTCTCTGGTGGGGTTGGGGTTGGGGGGGATAGATGGGTTTGACTGACACGCCCAAACCATGTGGAAGGTGTCAGCCACCTCCCCACAGAACTGGCACGTGCCATCAAAGGATGTATTGAAATGTTTAAGCACCGCCGGGCACAGTACAGTGTTAGTAAGAATTTTGATGAGGAGGCGCTCGTCAGCGCGATCCAGACCCTTACAAGGGGCCGGGTAGCGCCGGTGCTCCTCCTTGTAGTAATCGGTGATTTGTTTGAATGTAATGGCCAGATTGTCCGATTGGGAGTACCCTTCCAAGGACAGGGAGATAGCCCGGGGAGAGAGTGCGCGGGCAGAGTTCATGGTCAACATCAACATTATCGAAAGTATTAACATGAGAAAGACACAGCATCTCAAGAACTATTTGGAGAAAGATGAGAACACACATGCACACTCAAAAACACGACAAAATAACTCAGCCATTGAAATGTGCTGTAGTAACTGCCTGATTATATAATTTTTTTCCTGTGAGTGCTCTACCTGGTTATATGCATGCCTCCATTAGTGAAGCCAGTTTTTAGGGGTCATATCCATGATACGACGGAAGTGCCGCATTTCCCAGAGCACCCAGAGCCTTGCTCGCATATCTTTAAATGGCTCCCCATTACCTGGACAACATTGTCTGTGACCCGCTGGCCAACATGGGAGGTTTCTGTGAAAGATGTCCAACAGCGACGTTGTAGAGAACGGAGAAAATCTCTCATGCACCTGTCAGCCCCAAACAGCGACTTCCTTGACTAGACTAGAAGTTGTCGTCGAGCAGTTCTCCAGTCATAAAAGTTTGTTTTGAGATAGTAAGAACCACGAAGTAGAAAAGGAATTAGTGTTGGACATAAACACAAATAAGAGGATGATTTCTCCTCGATTGTGAACAGGAAGAATTCTGCCAAATAAGCAGGCATCCTTACCAGACATGCTAAAGGGAAAAGTGGCGCAGCATCAAAGTAACGAAGACAGCAGGAGAGCACACACGCACAAGTGCTGTCTTCGTTACTTGGTGCTGCACCATTCTTCCCTTGACTATGTCCCACCAACTGGCCCAATCCTATGCGCTTCTTATCAGACTCCTTCATGCTCTCTTGAGCACTCTTTCGTGCTTCTGGTTTAAAAGCTACGCTTCATATGTCGTGTGCGTTGACGTCAACGTAGATAGCGAATAGTTGGACTGTATTTTTTGAAATCGTGGTATTGACCAGAACTAACCAATTAGAGAGGAGGCGACAATAGACATAAACACGACGAGCAAAAGTGGCGGATTACTAGTCCCCTATTTAGAGTCGTATGTTTCCGGCTCACGCTGACAGCTAGTGGTCTGCACAGAAAACCATGTAGGGCAGCGAAGCTGGGAGGCAGGAAACAGGAAGTTGTTTTGTGGTGCCATTCAGCATTCGTCTGTTTCCGACGCGTCTCAAAAAAAGTGTCGTCGGAAACGCGTAATTACCTATCACGGCATATTTAACCCCATGAACTCCAAAGGACCTTGTTGTTTAGGACCATCCGTTCTGAAGGAAAAACTACATCGTTTGAAAGATGAGCCAGTGAACTAGTCAGCGGCGCATTTTGATCCTTAGTTGCCAAACGCGAAGCTCCATAGCCTAATACTCTCTGCAGGGTTTCTGTGAAGTCGGCTGAAACGAAGGTACGAATTTTCCTCTATGAGATTTAATTAGTCTCAGGACCAGCTGATATTTCGTTACATCTAGACTAGTCTCAGTTTTTCCTGTTTTTCAGTACAAATGTTTAACACCCTTTCAATTTGTATTTTCACAATAAGCATTTAGCCAAAGTAAATGGGTATACAATAATCTGTAGTTCTTGTTATAATCCGTCTTTCATTTTGGTAGCATTTAAGAAAAGCTAAGAACCGAAGAAGAAAAGAATAAATAGAAAATGAGGTACGAGAACTTTCTTCCCCCTTGCATTGCCAACCGCACCTTGAGTCACAGATGAAGGAAAAAGCTCCTACTCATGCTCAGACCAACCTAGACCGCTGTGGTAATGGGGACCAAGTAAACTTGTGAATTATTTTTGAACAGATACTACCGCCGAAAGTTGGACCATAAGCCCATGAGAATGTCTTTAATCCGGATTCAAGTATTGCTCTAGAAGGTCGCTCGCACTTCTCTATACTGTGTTTAAACTGACATGTTCGACCCATTTTAGAGCGTGAGCGTTAGTGGCGTTGTACAGTTATATACAGTCTTGTCACCAATGACGCCGTACCTTAGCCCCATCTTCGAGCGGGCCCGGAAAATGCGAGTGTCTTTATCCGTAGGAACACCTTTCTCTTCTTCGACCTCACAACGGCGGTTTTAGCAAATATTTCATCTATAGTAGGATACAACTTAAAAAAACAGCAGTTGCTAACACTGGGCCGCGGTCCGCGGCGTCCTGTATTACTCCGCTGGCCAATCGAAAAAGCAAACGAAACCAGTTTTTTAATGTTTGACTATATCAAACACTGCACGTAACAAAATTCTAGTGCTCATAACTTTTTTCTTGTGCTAAGCTTCTTGTTTACGTAACAAGAAACTCTTAAGCAGTGCACTATTTTTTTGTCGTGGGGGAATTCTGTGCGCGGAGGCTGAATGTGGGCGGAGCTTCACTGCAGACTTAAGTTGTATCCGAGTATAGAATTATTTCATCAACCTCAGCATACGTCACTAACTGCCAGTTGAAAGTTTATTCTCAAAGTTTCCGTCAGTTTCTTCGCGACGTGAATTCAAGGCGACAATACTTTCGGTTTTGTTGCATCAGAGCCCCACGCCTGTTTAATGATGCGCAGAAGGAGGCAATAATACGGAATGCACCTATGTGGCTGTCTAGCTGTTTTATTTATTTTTTATTACGCTTCCTTCGCATTGCTTTGCTACCCTCCGGTTCATGTAAATATTTTCGTCACAGTTTCATTCAAGGTCATTAGCGCCATTGCGCTGTAGGATCACCGTCTAATCAAACCAATAAAATATCTTGTAATCAAAGCCACTTAAAGGCGCCTACTATTGCATTCTTATGCAGATATCAGCGCACACTGCAAGTACACCTACCAGTCTTTTTTTCGTCCATACCTTGTGGCTGTGAGCGCTTTACCGGGCCAGTGGAGGCCGCACATCAAGTGACGCGATATGCAAGAGAAGCTTTTGTTCCCGCATATTCTCGCAAATTCAAGAACCCAAGTTCGTAAAAATTATTCGCATCTCTCCCCTACAAGAAGCCCCATAGAAAAAGCTTAGCTTTCGAACTGCATGATCCGTGTTCTCGTAAGCACGTAAGACACCTTCAAGTTGGTTGCTCTATACACAATTCTTACAATCACGTGCACTGGAAATTCCGTGATCTGAAATAAGTGAGAACCTACTCACTTTGACGGTGGCTTAATCAGCACAGCGCCCGCTTCTATTTCACCTTGTCGGGCGCAGTCCCCATTGGTAATATTTCCATTACTGCCACTCTTTGAACCTTGAGTGCAGCACTGGTGTCGTACCCTGTAGATATACTGCCACTCTTTGAACCTTGAGTGCAGCACTGGTGTCGTATCCTGTACATTTACTTTCCAATATAATCGTTTTCCTCTTTGCCTTAGGTATCTGCCACCCATTACTTCATGGCTGGCAGAAAAAAAAAATAATCTCAGTACAAAAAGGTGGTTACCAATGAGAAGAAGACAAAAGAAGAACCTTGGAAAATTTTAGACCCGAGATACGGCGCGTAACAACATGAGCACTTATTCAGTGGAGTGGTACAAGTGCTTAGTGACGTCAAAAGCTTTCTGAAAGGAAACACGGGCTGTCGCGCCGTTCGGATCAGCCAGCGCAATCTAGCGGCCTGGCATGCTACGCAGCGCATACTTCTCTCGCAACTACCGTTATGTGTAAAATGAAGACACCCCCGAAACGCGCATCGTCGGTGGCCTTAATGACGGACGACAGACATGCTTCGATGTGGTCTAGGCGAATACAGGCGGCTGCGGCCATTTTGTAAATATTTCGTAGCTTGCCGCATAACGATCATTTCATAACAATGGTCAGCATCTTACGGCTTATTTTAAATGTTTCAAAACAAATGCGGCTGTTAATCAGAAAGAGAAGTTTGAGTTTTCTTTGAACTCTGTGATTTGTCACATTTCTGGCTATGATACACTCCGCATGGGTCGCGAGGATTTAACCGCACAGTAATACAAGAAAGGAAGAGCTTTATAGGTTGTTGCGGCAGCAAAAGACGGGAGAATGTAAGGCGTATGTACCTTCGCTCTTCGAATAGGGACAGAAGCGAGCTGTACACATCACTTCATACGCTGGCTATACGAAGCAAAATCTGTCTGCTTATTACCTCCTTTCATAAAGCTTTCGGCTTCATACACTTGTAAAGCATCTTGAGTAAATAAGTCTTAATTCGTGCTTCTCCTGGCACAGAATAACGCGCGTCCACATGCCCTCACTGTATAAGTGAAGTTTCTTTTCTCCTCCCTCATTCTGAAGTATTTAATACACCTTTATCACCGCAGGAAAAGTACAGTGTGTATACATAAATCATTTCGTCCCTCACAGTCACATTGCACTCCATGAAATAGAATTGCTTTGCATTGCAGTATTACTGGTCCCGGATTACTGGTCCCGGGTTCGAACCCCGGACCAGGACGAATTCTTCTTTATCTACGAAGTTTCTGAGAAAGCTGGTTAGCTTTCCTTTGTAGCCGTATGGCTGCGCTCGGGTGGATGCCAATGAGTAATTACTCCCTTATTACAAATCTACTCCACCCTGGGGGATTCCCCTAAAACATTGGACCATTGCAGTATTGCATATGACGCTCAGTAAGAGATATTTCTGTTTCCGACAGAAAAGTAACAAACAATTCCGTGAAGCAATTAGCCGATGACAATATACAGTCAGGCATCACCATATTAACGCAGAATGTGATTAAACAAGGGAGGGACTACAGTGCCCTGGAGGCGTTATTTTCTTCTGTTATTACGTCAGGTTGAGTGTTGTACACGCAAAAATATAAAATTTTAGTCGCTTAAGAAAAGCTTGCGATTGATTTCATTAATATGGCCGAGCACTCCACGTAATGACGGTTGTGTGTGAGGTTTCGACATTGTCGTAGGAGCAGTTTTCGGTCTATGAATACGAGTGATGTTTACGTTTTCTCCCTCAACAATGGAATTTCTGGCATCCTATACTTAAAGAGACGAAACTTGAAGACATTATGCCTCCCCTTCGTAGGCGCCTGCGGCAGGCACGCTTAAGTTCCTTTCAAAAAAGGTGTAATAATTTTTTTTACAGTACGCAAGGCAACATAGAGCCAGTAGTATTTCCAAATAGTAGCTAACAAACCAGCTGGGTGCAGTCAACTACTGATTTCATTTTAAGCGAATGCGCATACACAGCGCAAGATGGGATAGAAAAGTCAGGTGTTTTTCTTCCCTCCTGCATTCATCCTTTGAATCTTCGCCGTTCGCTTCATAAATGTCTCACAAACAAGCTCGATTTTTTCTTCTACTGCATTCCTTTCTACCCAGGAGGAGCGCAATCGGACAACATGGAACGCATGCAACTTGGAACGAAACGCCATCATAACAAGCTCTTGTGGCTAACGCTGCTGTTCACTGTCCAAGCAGCTGCAATGAAGGTTGTGAATTTTATTTTGGAGTGTTCTGGGGGCCAACAAGATTCTGGCGGATAGCAGAACTGCAGTGTACCTCGAATACTGAGCAGGGTTTTGTCTATTTATGAGAGGTAACTTTTACATTTGCATAAAAGGCACTGGACTTTCTAGTGGGACGAACTAAAAAAGTTGGGAGACACTTAAGTTTACCATATAAGGATGAAGCGATAATGCTAAAGGGTCTCTACAGTATGTCTGCGCCTTTTTTCAGAATTCGTCATGCTGGTTGGTGTCACATACTAGTTTATAACAACCACTGTCCGTATTAATTGTTACCACTAATTTTTTACCGTAATTAACTAAGTGCTCATGTAATGTAATTCGCGTAGTGTGCTATGTGAAGCGCTTGTTCGAGGCCTCCATTCATCTCACTGACTACACGCTCCTAAGTGGTGTATAGGTTGCGTGCCCGTCTCCTGACCGAAAGAACGCCGGTTCGATTCCGCTTGACCACTTTGTATCTCTTCAGCGGAACTGGTTTTCTAAGTAACTACATTCGCGACCAATTCGGATTTTCCTGCCACAATGCCAATAAGCGCGGAGTTTTCCGGCGAGCTGGATGTTTAACGCAGTAGCGTTAAAATGCCACAGTTTATCGCGAAATCATAAAGCGACTTCGCACAATCCTTTTAATTTAATCACAGAATAAAAGGCGTCAGACTTGCAGAAAAAGGCACCCGTAAAATATTGTACTTACTGCTCCGTGAGGAAGTTTTTGCGCCTGCGTCCAGCATTTTTGCTTTCCTTTCCCATAAAACAATCTCTGCAACAACTTCTTGTACTGATAATATGTTAAGGGGAACGCGTATTTAAAAGCTGAAATTTATTTGTTTTCGCGTAGAGCGATCAACCTTGGGACGCTTATTGGGAAGTGCGTAAAATGGTTAAATACAGATTTTCAGTTGTGTACCTAAGTGCTGAAATTATAAATATTTTTATTTACTTCTTTGCTATACCAAATTTCGAGACAGCCTGGTATGGCAATAATACATGGTAGGGCTGTATGGTTGCTCATATATTCTCGCAAAATGAATGGTTAATGCAGTGACAATCTCCAAATATTTTGATCAACATCATTTTTTTCTCTTCAGAGAATATTATATCCACGTTTGCATAATGCACTAATATCGTCATGTCAAAGTAATTGCAGAGTAAAAAAAACAACAAAGAAAACAATTAAAAATGTAGGAAGCCCGGGCATAAAGAACTCATGTAGAAATTCAACCCAAGAAACATCATGCCATCGTCATGCTGTGCTTTCTGCAAGCAGAGAAGACCGGTGAAAAACCACTTCCCAGAGAACTGGCATTGAAGTTTCACAGGCAGTTCATGGAAGGGGTTTTGTTGAGGCCGCCATATTTTTAAGGCTGATATGATAATTTTTGATCAAAGACACGTGGCTTTTAAGAGAGGAGAACTCCGGTGTAACAAGCTTCCCAGCGATGCGAAATTGACACGATGGGCAGCACAGGAGCGAAGGTATCGCTCTCGGAAACTGTCCATTTCAGCCAGTTGTTTTAAGCATGAAATGCTTTTAGCTCCCGTTGTCGGCAGTGTGGTGACGTCACGCCGAGACCGAGAGCCATCATCCGGGCACTGAAATCCACTCATCCGGGCACTGAAATCCACTCATCCGGGCACTGAAATCCACTCATCCGGGCACTGAATTCCAGTCATCCGGGCACTGAATTCCAGTCATCCGGGCAGTGAATTCCAGTCATCCGGGCACTGAAATCCACTCATCCGGGCACTGAATTCCAGTCATCCGGGCTCTGAAACGAGAACATCCGGGCACCGTACGAGACTTAACGAGATTTAACGAGACTCTCTAAGCCCTCCTACGCGACCGGCATGCAAGCGCCGGTTGGTCTCCAAACGAGACAAAAAATAACTGCTGCCAGTGCCTTCTCAATGTTTATCAAGATATCAGTGGAGCTGTGGGTTTGATAATGCACGGAATTATAATTTCCGATTTCTAATAACGCGTGCAAAAAGCACATAAACGCCACGTTATACTTCGTTGTGATACGTGATCTCTTAGGGGCTTCGCGCATCGAAGCAAAGCCGCGCAGGCGCACAGGGGCCCGGGGGAGAAGCGCTGCGTTCAAAGGGCAAGGCATCGCGCCGAACGGGTGGTGGCGTTCCTCCGTTCCTTTGCGGTGCGGTTCGGGTGTCCACCGGGATGGCAGAGAATTACTGCGCCATTTCCTTTCCTCAAAAAACCTTGCGTTCAAATGGCAAGGCATCGCGCTGAACGGGTGGTGGCGTTCCTCCCTTCCTGTACGGTGCGGTTCCGGTGTCCACCGAGATGACATTAGGCCCCCCCGTAAACATTTCATGCTTAGTCTACTCTGGTTTACGGGAGAGGCAGAGATTTTTCTTACCTATGGTCGCAAAAGCGTTTTTTTTTGCGGTTATTTTGGAGCGTTTCTGGCGGAAATATTTTGAGGTATGATTGAAAAGGCGATGTAGATTATTAATGTGCTGCTTTCTAAACCTCGATTTTTTTTAGGTTGTTGCGATTTCAACCCCGTCTGCTCTTTAATTTATACGAGAATTTCAATAGTGAGAGGTGTGATTAATAAAGAATATTTCATTCTTGAAGGTGCACTCTACCAATATCGCGAAAAAACAAACAGCAGAGAAAAAAAACAACCTTCATTGAGGTAGGGAGGTTACAATGCCTGAGTGAACTTCCCTTAGCGGTCAGCACATAGTTTTATTTTTCCGTGGCCTTTACTGTCTCTAGTTTACCATCCCGCACCCTTTCGGGCTTTCCTGGGGATTACAGAATTTCTTTACGCTGGTTCTTGGTTCGCTCTTGACGTGCACTGTTACAAGTTATATAAAGAGCTGGAATAAAAAAAGAGTCAACATTATGAATGCCACAACTTTTGTAGAAACGTCATGCATCGCAGTAACGTCTAATACAAAGACGCACATATTTCTTTAGCACCACAAAAATTCTTGAATTCTCAGTTTAAAATAGTACTAGTCAAGAAATAAAGCATGACGACGGAATATCTATAATTTGTTTTACATATGCCGACAGTCGTTGCCTGCAAGGCAACCGCTGGCGCTGCGGTAACGCTCATTTAAAGTAATGCGTAAAATTATGCCCTTCGGCAAGCCAGAGTTACAAAGAGAGTGTAGTTCCGCCACAACTTTAGGAGTGAGCAAGACAATTTTGCTGAGGCCTCACCAATTAGTGGTCAGTTTATTTAGTCGCATGCATAGATAACACCACCACCTGCGAACATCTGTGTCACTTAGCATAAAAACACTGCAATGAACCTTACAGCCCCCGTATTCGGGCGCTTGACTGTGCACATGGAGACACAGTTTGGGTGTAAACAATAGCACTTATTGTATGTGTCTAGACAGCGAAGTTGGCTTAATGCTCCACCGTAAAGGATGCGTCGCTTTTTAGCGGAAGTGTTTTGTAGTGAAAGCTACATTGGCCATGAACTTCCGATTTCGCTGGGGCGGTGCTCCGAGAAGGCACAGCCACCGACCTTGAACCGTTGCCTAGCAGGCGCCACAGGTGGCGGACGCCGCGCGCTCGCCGCGCCATCTGGCATGACGTCACACCACTCACCTCACCCAACACCACCTCACCGCGGAGCCGCTGCCCCCGCCACCATTTGGTATGACGTCACACCGCTTGCCTCGTCGTTGCGCTCGCCTCCGCTCGCTTGGCCAGCTGTGTCGCATGCCTGATAAAATGTCGGAGGATTAAAAAAGGAAAGCTGGCTTGCGCCGCAATCACAGTTTAGGCTGCAGTATGTCTCGTATCTAATGCAACAACAACATAGCTAGGCAGCCAGACTAAACTGGACTTTCAATCAAGATTAACCGAGGCTAACCAAGCTATGCCTTAGCTTTCGCTACGTATATCCTAGCATAGCCGAGCTAAGCCACAGCCAATTTTTTTAGCCCGTGACGGAATGATGGTTGCCATCCGCAGGTTGACCATAACCAAACACGTACACCGGGTCCCACATGGGATAGAAAGGAGCTCGTCGGCAATTCACATTAACTTTTCCTGCGGCTTTCTTTCGTTCCGTAGCACTAGAGGTGGCCTTGAAACCCCGCTCTCGTTTCGAGACAACCCTCTAGCGAGGTCAGACAGTAGAGATACAGCTTCCACGGTGAGAGGAAGCATGCTGACAGCTCTCATGGTAGTTGCCAGCATTTCTGCTGGAAACCCCGTTTAATTGCCCTCATAGTACCTACGTGTGTCATGAAGCTTTCTTCGACGCATGCACAGGTAGTTGCCGTGGCAATGACAGCTCTAGGTTTCTTGAAGAAGTTTTTTCAGCACTACGGAAAACGAGGACACAAAGAAAGAAGTGCACAGGTGCCGTCAGAAGTAAATGGAAGGCAATATTGACGAAAAATTTTAATCATTGCTCTCCCAATTCATGCAACCTCGAATACAATGCACCAACAAACATGGAGCATTATGCTTTAGATTTAAAGAACATTTTTTTTTTTTACAGTCGCCTTCCATTTACTTTTGGCGGCGAGTCTACTTCTTTCTTTCTGTGTCCTCGTTTTTTCTAGTGCTGCAAAAACTTTTTCAAGAAGCCGTGCTTCATCAACTACTTGTTTTGTTAAGTCAGCTGTAGGTTGCAAAGCATTTTCCTTTCTCCTTTCAAGCCTAAAGCCGCTAGAGGTGCACATCTCCCTCGTGGAGAATAAAAACAACCGCCCAAGAACTTTGAAATGCTTTCCATCATGGCCAGGAATTCGGGGCAAGCACGTTGAGTTCAGTTGTCTGCCACGACGAGACACATGGCTTTCAAACCTCAGAAATTACGCGTTGACATCGTCCGTGTCGTAAGAGTGAATGACAATGAACAAGTGGCCTCCCATTGCAGCGTTACAGGCAGTTAAGCCTTTCGGAAATAGCTCGGCGCTCTCCCGAATCCCTGACGATATCTATCCAGTTCGCTCGCAGATGTATCTATCAATCCTATTGAAAAATTTTTCCGATCGTGAAACGTCAGCATATGGATCGTTATTAATCAAGTTAATGTTCCCGCTCTTGTTAGGTGTTTCTCATTAGAATACCAATGTCAGCTTCTGCTCAGAATAGTTGTAGCTTGTCTTCTTGCGGCAAAGCAAACAGCTATTACTGGGTCGAGCGTGGATCACTCGGAGCATAAGTAGTTAAAACAGAATTGACATACGGGAAACCTAATTCCTCACAGACTACATCGCTTTTCGCTGATCTGGAAGCATATGGGTAATAGGCTAGTCAGGATGCTGTTGCTGCTGCTGCTGATGATGATATGCGGCACTAGTAATCCTTCAGGTCGTTCAGGGTCTTATAGTTCATAGTTTATGGGGTTTAACGTCCCAAAGCGACTAGGACTATGAGAGACGCCGTAGTGGAGGGCTCCGGAAATTTAGACCACCTGGGGTTCTTTAACGTGCACTGACATCGCACAGTACACGGGCCTCTAGAATTTCTCCTCCAAAGGAATTCAACCGCCGCGACCGGGATCGAACCCGCGTCTTTCGGGTCAGCAGCCGAGCACCATAACCACTGAGCCACCACGGCGGCGCATTCAGGGTCTAAAGAACTAGTAATATAATGAAAGAACGTGACAAGAAATGGAAAAAACACAATCTGTACCAGCACGGCTGAATGAGTGCAGGTGCATAATAAGCAGCCGTGAGAAGATCTTCAGTTTGGGCTAGTTCAAGAATGCTGTATGGAAGGAAGGTAGATGAGATGAAAGTTAAAGACCATAGGAAACTCCCAAAAGTCCTAATGCAAAAAAAAAGCTGCATGCAAGAATAGCAGCGTAAATACGACTGTTGCTTTTCTTCGCTTTCAGACTAGCCCGGCAGATGGTGTTATTCAAGGTCCGCTGCGACCAATTTTCGTGGTCGGCAACATGGCCAACACCCCAGCAGACGTGGACCGCCTCCTAGAAGAAGGAGCTAACGCACTGGAAGTGGACGTAAGGTTTGGCACCGACGGAAATGCGGTCCGCGTCTACCACGGCTTTCCCTGCGACTGCTTCCTCGACTGCGAAGGCGAGACGCCCTTCACGGAACACTTGGAGTACATAAGAAGCATTACAAGCGTCGGTAAGGGCTCATACACAACAGTAAGGTTATCTACAGCGGAGCGGATTAGGCCATTTTTGTTTCGTTGTTTGTTTGTTTGCTGTCTATAAAATTCAGGAAGCCGCTGTGTGCTATCGTCTGTGGCGTCGCTGATAAGAACGAAGATATCTGAAAACATACATCCTCTGCCAAAAATAAGCCGGCTGCCTTTACCGCTTCTCATACTATCAACAGACGTTTTATTTTCTTAGAGGGGAACAGTGCTAGTACAGATTCACGCCGTAAAGCTTATCTTTGCAGGCTGGGAATCTTGGAAATCGCTGGTTGACCGCCCCACCGCCTTCCCGATCCCAAAGTGGTCACAGTGATCTGGTTACTTTCGGGGAAAAACTTTGCGAACTGAGTGAAAAAACAGGCTTAAACATTGCAGATTACTTTCCCAAGGCAGGCTACCGCCATTAGAGACATTGTTTTCAGATTTCATCTTTTCATCGTAACGGTCAAACGAGCTTAGATACGCAGTCTGCGTCCACTATCGCATATGAAGGTGAAGTTTTCACTGCAACGGTCCTTCGCGAAAAAAATTCCTGCTGCGAACGGCGGTGGCTGTAGCGACGTCATTAGCCAATCAGCGGTTCCCACACTTCGACATCGCTGCAGAATCTTTCTGGGGCAGTATTTAAAACTGAACACCACAAAAAAAAAGGTTTTCATATCTTGTATAGCGTTTCTAAAGATTCTTGTCAAAGTGGTTTGTCGAAGAATTCGCCACTAACTTAGCACGAACGACACCACCGCATAGCAAAGAAGATGGGAAAAAGGGAGACAGGATGGAGCATCATTACGTAAGAGTTGTACTGACTGGCGGAGGTTAATGCAATTCGCATGCTTTAAGTTTATGTTTTCTCATACGTGCGTCCATTGTTTCCACTGACTTTTGATCTCGAGCTGATTATCCAATGTGATTAAGGAAGAGGAGGAGGAAATAACAATATGTCTCACGCATTAAGTAAGGCCTCGTATAAATAAGCGTTCGCTCTCCTATGGCATTTCAGTGACCCAAATAGTTCGATAAAACCAGGCAATCCAGGAGGATGGAGTGGGAGGCATGAAAAATAAGGAAAGGTCCGCAGCGCTCTAGCTGCAGATAGTGTGCTTTCTACATGCCCTCACGCGACTTTACGCTAGCCTACGTTACAAAGGATTAACAAGTTGAGAACAGAATCACTGTAAACTTGGCAAAGTCGTGTAATCGTTCCGTGCTCACTGCGTGCCTATGGAAAACAATGTCAATATGCTTGATGTAAGTTCTCAGCTTATGTTGCAGCCTTAACACTTGTTCTTGGGCGAGTTGGTGCATACTTGATTCGAAGAAAATAGCGCCAGAGCATGCAAACCACGAAAAGACAAGGACGAGACACAAAGCGCTAACTCACAACTACTAACACTACCGCGTTCTGAAATCCCGCCGACTATCGCATTGCGTTGCCACCCAACTCAGCAATGTTTACAGGTCCAGTTTCACGGGTGCTATGAAGAGGAGTAGGAGCAGGAAAACCACTTTCACTACGCAGTAACAGTAATCTTCATTTATTGCTCCATATTCATCTGGAATCACCGTTCTTTCAAAAATTTTTAGTCCGCACGAACTGCAAAATCAAGTTGCCCTTATAGTCTAGCAGCCTGTTGAACAGTCCTCCTCCTGCACTCCCACCAACATCGTAGCCTAATAAAATCTAAATCTATCAGGACCTTATGCGCTCTAACCACGGATTAGCCTATATGGAAGCAAAACTGGAGTGACCTATCCTCTAACTCCTTCCATGTTTTGGCAGGATACGTCGCGTATGCCCTGGGGTAGATATCGATCACTAAATATACAGAATGCTTACTCTTTGCAACGCGCTTATATCTTCATCTCACAGACTAGCGGCTTGCGGAAGTTCACAATGGGAGGAGTCTTTTAAAGGCGGCATCGGAGGTCTTGAGGTCAGAAAATGTAGATTCCTGAAACCAAGGCTAAAATCCTCACAACTGCTTGAATTTCGCAAGTTTGGTACCACCGCGGAATACGTTTTCGTTGTCAGCCATCCGTATTTCGCAATTTAGGCGACGGAAATAAACTCCAGCGCATGCTCACAATGCCCTGCCAATAAAACAGAGGGCGCTAGAGGACAGTATACTCTCTTTTTACTCCAATATAGGCTACTTCGTGCTTGGAGCGTAGCGGGCGCAAAGTGGCGAAACTTTTGTTAGTTAGCGGAGCCATACCAGTGAAATCAAGATTTTTGAGAGCTAATATTGGTTAGGTTTGCATCTAATTCTATTTCATTATCCTGTCAATATAAGCAAAGCTGGGCGGTGAAAAGAAGATAAAACAAAATGAAGGTCACTATCTTTAAAAAACAAAGACCAGCCTCATAAGAAAAAGTACTGTTTTAATATCGTGATGCCAATCACAGAGAATGCGCAAAGGTTTCAGCAACACTATTACAACTGTCATTACCGGGCACGCGTGAAGAGCGAGAAGGATAAAATCATTCGTAGGCCCACTACAATCACTTATTGGGATTTATAGCGGAAAGTTGGGCAAGTTGGATTGAACTATACATCAAGAGCTACCCTACAGAAAGTTTCCATTTCCATAACGCGAGTCCCATAATTTTGTATATTTCCATATGGGCTATATGGAGTCAGTATAGAGTCTATACAGTCGGCGTGGACATTATGGTAAGCGCGTATCCAAGCTCACGGAATCCATATGAGGTCATAGACATTTTCTGGAAGCTATATGAAGTTTTTATGGAAAGCTTATTAACTCCATACACAAAATCTACGGATGTCCATATCTTTTTTTTTTCATATTATATCAACTCCATATTCCCATAATGCCATACCACCGACTCGTATGGAACAATTCAGTAAAGCCGCCGCGGTGGCTTAGTGGTTATGGTGCTCGGCTGCTGACCCGAAAGACGCGGGTTCGATCCCGGCCGCGGCGGTTGAATTTCTTTGGAGGAGAAATTCTAGAGGCCCGTGTACTGTGCGATGTCAGTGCACATTAAAGAACTCCAGGTGGTCGAAATTTTCGGAGCCCTTCACAACGGCGTCTCTCATAGCCTGAATCACTTTAGGACGTTAAGCCCCATCAAACCAAACCAAACCATTTCAGTAGGGTAAATAACGAAGACGACAGAGAAGAAGACAAGACAGGCCCTATCTTTCAACTGAAGGTGTATTCCCGCGAAAAAGGAAACATATACATACAGGAATGCAGGAAAACAGAAACCGAGACACGCTCGCACAAGACTATTTGATATTATAATTTCGCTCTCTTGTAGTGAGATAGAGGGAGGGCTGACGCACGTGCCGCCAGCCTTACGAATGAAAACGTTATCCTTATCCGTGATGTTGGGATTCGGGCACCGGTTGTTCTGGGGCACTCATTTTACAATCTTCTGGGATAGCCATGCGCTGTCCATCCATGTGCGACGCACGCGATGTACAGTCGGCGACCAAAGTATCTCGAACGCGCGATCAGCAAACGCAGCCGATCGCTCTTATGTATATTCCGCACTTGTGGCGGTGCAATCTCCACAAGTGGGATCTTCAGCCTCTGGCCAATAAAAGAGCTAATTTCTTCATTGGCGGATCTTCCGGTCAACGTACTTTTGTCCTCCACAGCATTTTTTCTGTATGTAGCGCTTTACAAACATTTCATCAGGTGCTACAACACTCCGTTCTTAAAATGTGCGGCACTTATTAAAATCTTTCCCTGGTGTCTTAGACTCTTTGTATGTTTCAGCTGGGCGAAAGGTCCTAATTGGCACTAAATTAATATCACGTCTTCTTTTCTATCTTCTTCTCTTATATTTCGCAGCTGGTGGAAAGTACCACAACAAACTGGGGTTGCTATACTTGGATTTCAAGACAGAGGAAATATCGCACGACAGCTTACATCAGGCCGGCGTCGCCGTTATAAAGAAAATTGACAAGCACCTTTGGCGAGACAGTAAGAAATGTTTTCTTTTAACCTATCCACCTCAAAAATCATGAAAAGAAGGCATGTTTCAAAAGGGCACTTGAGCACTATTGTGTGCATGTCCTGCACTCGTAGTACGGACGCTCCTAGATTTCTAAAATTATGGCTTTAGAATTAATTTCCTAGTACTTCAAAAGCCGCTAATCATTGGTGCGAATATTGTATTTCGGGCAATTATGTACTCTAAAATAAAAAGCGTAATTCCTAGAAGGGGAAAGAAAAATTTCATGCTAGATGCGAATAAAACGAAACAAATATTTATACCTGGCTGAAAATCACGTGTAGCAGAGCAGCCAATAATTCAGTTATGAGAAATGAAGGGCATAAAATTACAAATTTAGAAAGAAAAACTACAAGGGATACGGGTAAAGAAAATACGTAACCGCGTCCAGAGTTCCGGTGGCACAATTAGCAGCAACGTGGAAAAAGACACTGCAGGCAGCAATGCCAGACAATAGCTTGTTACACTTGGTCCACTTGAGGACACTCTCGTTATCATCGAATAAGAAAATATTCGGAAATGAAAGCGCCATTCGGCAAATGCCAAATCTGAAAGTTGCTCCTCACTGGAGGTGCAAAGCTGACACTTTTAAACACCGAGAGAATGGCAAATCGTTAAACGCGTGCTTGATGGTCAGGGTATCTTTAAACAGCAGTAAGCATTATTACGCCACAATAATAAACATAGCTTTTGTATCACCGGTTCTTCGTCACAGCTACATTGTTTAACAGCTATCCAGGGGCTGCATTAGAAGCGAACCACCACAACGTGTATTTCTGTGCGCTGCACTGGCTTAAAGGATATAGACAACTAATTTTATTGCATGCTTCCTTCGTCCAAATGATACGTTATACATTAGCATACATGTACGCAATACCGCATGGTATTCGTCTACGACCGCTAAAAAATTTAGAATTCAATTTCATCAATTTCATTCATCAATCAAAGGATAGCTCTGACGTGTAGTTGAACGTTAGGTAACGTGATGGGGCGAAAAACTGCAATACAAACGCAGATACGAAGTTTGAACTCACTACTGAAGTTAAACATGTCAAGGTCAAGACCTATAGTTGCAACAAACGATATATAAGTTGTTATAGTAGAGATTTTTTTCTGTGTCACGTGACCTAAAATTCAATTACACGTCACTGCCATCATTCGGGTGATGAAATCGAATCCAAAGCGGCGTCAAGAAGAGATTCATTTAAAAATTACTGTTGGCGAGTACCACGGGGTGCTCCATGTATAAGAATGTCAAACGCATCGCTGGAAAAAATAAAATACGCAAGGAAGAATTTGGTGCCTATAGTCCTTTGTGATATGCCCCACGAGACCTACGGTGCCGCCACATATCGGTCTACCTCACAGCAAACACCATGTACGAGCACACTATCTTGCGCCTTGTAGACGAAGATGGAAGCAGTAAGGCTTGTAGTGCTCGTGACCATGGCTAAAACTCAAGTCAGCGTTGTACGTTCGTTTTATTACCTATTTTCGTATAGAAAAGCAAAACAGCATGCTAACGAGGATGCGAGAAATGTCCTTCCGCCCAGTCACTTCAATGACATGGCTGGCCGAAATGTTTATCAGTGACTGAGTCTTAAAACTAGTGTGGAAAGAAAAGCAGGTATGTGCTGATGCATCTTCCAGTTTTTAACTCGCCAAGGTGCGGAAGATAAGAAGACAAAAATAAACGCTCTAAACTCTTTTACGGCAGCAGAGAATAGCACACTTCTACTTTCACTTCTGGGTCAGCCCGTTATGCTGACCGCCTTGTCAACGTTTCAATGATTTAGTAAGCCATCAGGGTACGAATCACCCCAGCAGAGTAGGTAAAAGGGCACTCCCGCACCATAAAGTGGCCAAACGCAACACATCCTTAACCGGTCTAGAAAATAATGTCACCCGGTTCTCTTTACTTTGCTGCAAGATGTGTATTCATGTTCAAATTAATTCTAATTGATGTTCTATTAATTCTTTCTTCCGAATAGTTCCCGTAGCTAGCGCCGTAAATGTGCTACTCTACGTGAACGGTGTTACCTACAAGGATTTCTTCAAGGGAGCTTTGGAAGCCATTGACGCTCTGCCGAATTCAGAAAACTGGAAACTCCGCGTTGGTGAGTTGACTCATTGAAGCGCTGAGTGCGCTCAAGAAGCGCCCTGCCCCGTGTCCATGCGAGGAACACCTAGCATTCTACGGCCACGGAAAGCCCACCTTTTGCCCATAAACTCTAGATATAGCTCGGGCAACAGGGTCATGGTTTTATCGGGTGAAACTGTGCAACGTCGCCACTAAGATCGTCTAAAGGCAACACAAAAGGGATATGTGCAACGAAGAGCCTATCTGTCGGTTCATACTGTAAGCTTTTCGAATGTTCTGTACAACTCGCTGAGAACAGGAAGAGGAAATTGTATTCATTTGAGTTCATTATTCAACATCCTTCTGTAGCCCGGGTGGACATGTGCGAACTAACGTTAAACAACATCCTAAACAGACACAGCGCATTCGGCCTGTGGACCTATGGAAAAAAAAAATTGAAAAAACACTCAAGGTCCTCTTTATTGGTATGGCGTCATAGACCTAACGGGTTCCTTCAGCGGTTTGGGGTCCTCTGTGCATACCACTTCGTTGACCCATACACTGTTCTTTAATATATATTTTTTTATTTACAAGGAGACACACAAGGCCTCCCTAACCGGGTCGAACGAACGTTTCTAGTGGTCGAGGGGCAGCGCGCACATCTCATGGCCCAAGGGGCAGCATTTCCAGTCCTGGCTCGACGATTTTCTTTTCATAGAAAATGGATTTCTTTCTTCAGAGGCACTACACAATGGCGATAGAATCACGTCACCACCCCGCAAACCAATGAGCAACTGTGTAGTGCGTCGTCAGTGCTCTGCTTTGTGATCGTTGAGGGGTGCTCTAATTTCCGGCGCGAGGTCACGTGATTGTGATGTCATGACCCTCAGGACCAATCTCGACTTTTTACACCCGCCAACATCTCTGCCGGTTTCTTTGCTGAGCGGGACCCTTACCACTTTCACGTTAATAGGGAAGAAAGCAATAGTTTGTGAGAGAAAGCTTGCTTTAAACAGCTCCTGCTCTCAGGATGCAGCGTCGCAAGTGATCGAAGCAAGCAATTAAAACTTTCTAAGCAATTAAACCTTAATCACGCGCGATGCTTGGCCGCAGTTACAGGTTGAGTTTTTCAGAATACTACACTTGCCGGAGCTGGCATGCTTAGGAAAATGGATTCCTATAACGCGGCTTTTAGCCCCAAGCATGATGTACGTTTGCATTAACGCCAGGGTAATCTGTGCATTCTCTAGCCTCACCGCGGTAAATCGATTCCTCTATCGGAGTTCTCGGAGGGCCCATTTTAGTTTCAAAAAATGCGGCTTAATTTTTCATGCGCAATAATTGTGAACAGAAGCATTTTTGAACGAGGAAAGTTTGTGGGCGAATTTTTTCACATATTCAAGATCTCCCGTCGGCAGGCTGGAATCTTTTTTTTGCAATTGAACGTTTTTTTCTATCACCAAAAGCGTTACCTATTAGTTTTCTATTCCAATTGTATCTGCTCGATGAGAGCGATGGAAACACTATCAAAGAAAGATTTTGCTAGATTTTGAAGAATGAACCATCGCCTTCAATATTTCTATACCATTATCTTAATTTTTCAATTTTCAGAATTTTTTTGCCCGAATGCTGGACATGTAATGTTTCGGATGTTTCGATACTAAGACTTCATCTCCCGGAGAAGCTGAGCAGCGCTCAGAGATGCAGAGACTTCTGCTGCGATTCCTAAAAAAATCTCTCCCAAGCGGCTCTTCTTTCTCTGTGTTCTTTTTCGTGTACTTTATTCTTTCTACCATGTGTCGCTGGTTTCCATACACAGTCATTCCGCTAACGAATCTTCTCTCCTCACAACTCACCCAACGTGACTTCTTCACGACTCCCGCGATTTATCTCACCCATTACTTGTTCGTAACGTCAAGCTTAATCTTTGAAGTTGCATGCCCTGACCGAAAATACTTTTGGTTGAACCCAAATTGCCCTGTTTTAGGCCCTTTTCCTTTGCAGCAGCTTGAAAACTCCGTCAGAAGGAGAATAGACATTTTAGCTAAATATAGCGCACTCCGGACAAAAGACAAGGAAGACTGTACAACACAGGCGCTTACTCGCAACTAGGCGTTTATCCAAAAAACGCAGGAAAAAATGATAAAAAGAAAGAAAAAGCCACAAATAGAGACAAAGTCCATCATGCAGGTGGATTATGATGAGAGACACGCAGGCGCGTCATGATAAGAAAAGTCCTTATCATGCAGGACCACCGTTGCGTCAGCAAAACATGTGTGCTCAGTTTTGCGAATATGACTGGCCTCTGAGACCTCTCTAGTTAGTTGATTTGGGTGTCGAAACAAGATTGTGGTTTTGTCAGGTAAAGGCTTGACACCTTTTCATTTTGTACAGTGCTTAGCAAGATTGCAAGAAGGTGGCTTTTTCAAGGACAGAAAGTGCTCTTGCAGACGCACATTGAGGTAACGGCTAGTTTGACCGGACCGGAGTTGTTTTGCCCGGACCTACATTGGTCAAACTGGCCATTGCCTTAATGTGCGTCTGCAAGAGCACTTTCTGCCCTTGAAAAAGCCGCCTTCTTGAAAACTTGCTGAGCACTGTTCCAAATGTAATGGTGTCAAGCCTTTGCCTGATAAAACCACAATATTGTTTCTGCACCGAAATCAACTAACTAGAGAGGTCTCAGAGGCCTATCATATCCGCAAGAATGAGCACATATGTGTTGCTGATGCAATGGTGGTCCTGCATGATAAGGAGTTTTCTTATCTTGACGCGCCTGCGTGACTCTCATCCTGATATGCCTGCATGGTGGCCTTTGTTTCTGTTTGTGGTTCTTTCTTTCTTTCTCTTTTTCTCTGCCTTTTTTGAATAAACGCCCAGCTGCGAGTAAGCACCGCCTGTGTTGTACAGTCTTCCTTGTCCATTGTCCTGAGTGAGCTATATTTTTCCCATGAAAACTCCGCCAAATTGAAAAAAAAAGAAAAATTTCATTCTTAAGATCCACTAAAAGTTCGCATGCCCAACAATTCTGGACAAAAACATTTTTGAGCGGGTAGAGGCCCGAAATAATATGAGATTTCAGTATTACAATCAATATATTCGCAGACCACCCGAAGGCAGTCTTGCTTTTTTTTCTGTTTACTTTTTTGTTATCGTTAAAAGCATTCCCTGTTGATTTCTATGGCAGCTTTAAGTGCTCGATGCGATCGATGGAAACACATTGAAAGAAACCTTTTGTTACACATCAGAAGAATAGATCATTACCTTCAATATTTCTATAACAATATCTTACAATTTTTCAGTATTCAAAATTTTTGTCCGATAATGTTGGACATGGAAACTGTCTTCTCTCCAGATTTTACCCTTCATACTTAATTAAAAACTGAAAATTCCTTCAATGGAAAATCACTGGACACAACCGATATAATCTTACAAGCAAGAAACGCATCAGACTCCCTTGAGAGCGCTTTTTGACTCATGCCGCGTATAGCACGCTACGAAATATTTTGATGCAACTGCCTTCTCAGGCATCGGCGCCTGTCCGAAACCTGCGTGTCCAGGATTCATTACAATAATCATCTTCAAGTTATATAAAAAAAATTCGAGTACTAGTTTGTACAAAGAACGTTTCCGTGGAGTTACCATTTGTATTTTTGCCGCAGCCAGTACAAGTAGTAGTACAAAACTTTATTCCGCAATATGGGACGGGGTTTAGGGGTTGGGGTCTTGAGCACCAGGTGGTGTTCCTAGGTACAGGATCCTATTGGTTATTGCTGCCTCCTCGGCCCGCTAAACCAGCGCAAGCTGATCTTGCGGGTCGGAGTTGGACAGAAGCTCCTCCCACTGCTCGACGGACGGGCTTTTAACTTTGGGCACTATCGGGCAACTTGGGTATGAGTTTGTTTGTAGCCGTTTCCATGTAGTTGCCTGATGTCTTGTGAGTGTCTTGTGATGAAGCGGGTATTTATGTTTTGGAAGTTAGGACGCCGTAAATACCCCAGCCACCTGAAACTGGCAGTTCAAATATAAAAATATTTCTCATCACAGGTTTCGACTTTGGCCCATTCCTGTCCTTGTCGGATGTGGGAGACGCGTTCGCCGAACTCAACATTCACGGCCACCGTTGGCAAGGGGACGGTGCCAGCAACTGTATCGAGGACCTGCTGGGAAGCCTGCTCATATCGAGCATGGTCGACTGTCGCGACGGCCAGAGCGCGACCTGCGACTACGTCGACAAGACGTACGTCTGGAATCTGGACAAACCCCACACCATTGAAAATATGATCAGGTGAGTGCGTTGCCAGCAGACGTAGGTATTCAGACATGAAGAAAAAAATCCAACGCATTCGAACCAGATGGATGTAATTGAAGTTGAGTGCACCTCTTCAGAGCACATGGTTTGGTTACGGCATCTCTAAAGACCTAAAGGTCTTCAAAGGATAGCAATAGGCTTCTGCCCTCGAAATTAATATTTAGAGGTTTAGAAGTGCTACAACTTCTTCACTACATCGATTAAAAGCAAGCTATGTGTACTGAAAATAATTCACCGGGCGTGCCCTCAGTACAAGTTGGTTGGTTGGTTTCAATTCAATTCAATTTAGTTTATTTCTTTCCATGGAAAGAGGAGCTGAGGCAAAAGGCTGTCTTGCCTGACGAAGGCCTCAGCACCCATACACGGTTGGCAATGCAGTGGCAAAAAAACATTTGAAAAAATCTTACTTGTAATACAAGTTACGAAAAAAAAAGAGGACGCATATGCAGGTTGTAATACAATTATGCACAAAAAAAAAACAATTTGCAACACACACTTTTGTACATAAAGTTCACAGAGCAAGAGCAGGCAACACAACCAAGATTTACTGATCAGAATACATAATCATCAAACAAAGTAGCATGATACACACAGTAACTGTAAGGAAATCTCGAATGAAGTATTATGGAAATTGAATGTTACTGCTTATTAGGTAATGTTTAAGGTTCTTATTGGACCAAGATGCGGAAGAATTGAAGTCAAGACGCGGCGGTTAATTATTTATGGCTGTAGGAACTTGGTAGCGTAGTGTCTGGTTACCGTAATTGGACCGGATTTTAGGTACCAGCTTTCTTTGCTTTCGGAAGCGGTACGTTGTGGAAGAGTTTATTTATTTATTTATTTAAATACCCTAAGGGCCCGGGTGGGCATTACATAGGGGGGGACAGCAAATAACACAACTACTCAAGCATCACTTCATGCATAATACAGATAGAGAACAAAAGAACTAGGTGTTAATTATCAAATTCGTTTTTTTTTATATACATCGTGGGCATGGTGCACTGGGCAATAAACAAAAATAATATGTACATGCATACGGCAAAGCAGGGGTACAAGGCGACAAGTTCAAACAGACGACAATGCTGCGCCTGATTCAAGAAATGTTAGTAGCGCTGAACGGAAAGATGATGGTTCAATGATAGCTACAATGCTAGCAGGTAAACCATTCCACTCCCTTATAGCCAAGACTAACGGGGAATTCTGATATTTCTTTGTGCGGGCGAAAATTGTTTGAATTTTATGCGCATGGTCGGTTCGAGAAGATATGTGATGTGCTGCTGTGATGTGCCTCCGTGCAAAAGATGAATGGTTGTAGTAGAGGGAGTGGAACAACGATAGGCGAAAGAATTTGCGTCGTATGTTGAGGTCCAGAAGATTTAGAGACTGTTTTATTGCAGTAACGCTCTGAAATGGAGAGTACGACCGTAAAATAAAGCGTGCTGCCTTATTTTGCACTGATTCTATAGAGCTAGATAAGTTTTCTTGGTGGGGATGCCATACTACCGAACAATATTCCAATGATGCCCGAACTAGAGATGTGTAGGCCAGCAGTTTGGTGTCAGGGTTAGCTAGAGATAAACGACGTTTAAGCAGGCCTAATTTTTTCAAAGATTTGCTAGTAATATACGCTATGTGGCTATGCCAATTTAGGTCCGGGGAAAGAACAACGCCTAAATATTTGAAAGTTGATGAGCGCGCAATGACGCTATTATTTATACTGTAATTGTTTACTGGTGTTTTAGAGAGTGCAGAGAAAGTCATCTGTTTGGTTTTATCGGTGTTTATTTCCATCTGCCAAACACTGCACCAAGAACTTAACCTATCTAGATCTGTTTGCAAGACAACAACGTCGTTAGGATTAGTTATTTCCCTATAAATGATACAATCGTCAGCGAAAAGACGTATGGAGGAGCTAATGTCTGAAGCGATGTCATTAACATAAATTAAAAACAGAAGTGGACCTAAGACGGATCCCTGAGGTACACCTGATTTAACATTTTTAGTTTCAGACACAATGTTATTAGCAGATACGGATTGCTGCCTGTTAGTTAAAAATTCTTCAATCCACTTTGTAGTATCATGATCAAGCTGCAAGTTGTGCACCTTTTTGATAAGGCGCTTGTGAGCTACCCGATCAAAGGCTTTTGAAAAGTCAATAAAAATTGCGTCAGTGTACAAGGCGCTATGAATTGTAGAATGTAGATCCGTGACTAATTCAAATAATTGGGTTTGACATGAATGCCGGTACCGAAAACCATGCTGATTTTCAAGTAGCAGGTCATTTGCATTAAGGTGTTTCATGATATGGGTAAATATTATATGTTCCAGTAGCTTGCAGCACACTGAAGTAAGAGAAATTGGTCGGTAGTTGTTGGGATTTGTAATATCTCCAGACTTAAATATTGGTATAATGAGTGCAGTTCGCCAATCGTCTGGAACACAGCTACTGTTCAAAGACTGCTGGAATAAAAGTGATAACAATAATGCCGACACATGAGAAGTTAGCTTTAGAAGTTTTGTGCCTATGCCATCAGGACCAGGGCTAGAATTTAATGGAAGCCTATCAATCGCCCGAAGAACCCCATCTGTTGTGATAGTGATAGGATTAGAATGATAAGCAATGCATGGAACGGGAAGCTGAAAGTGCTCGGAAATAGGTGCCTCGTCTGTAAATACTTGGCTGAAATGACTGTTTAGATGTTCCGCACTTGCTTCTACGGGGACCAAATTTCCATTTACTTCCTTTAGTGTTATTAACTCACTTGTAAGGAATAGTAAGGAAGTTGTAAGGAAGTTGTAAGGAATAGAAGCGTATAGTCGGTTTTTGTGAATATATTGAAATAGTCGGAAGAAGTATATCTGATCTGCCTTCAGAATGCTGTGTTAGATGAATAGTGGCACTGATGGGAGGTTTTATGGTCGGCCGTGATATCGTTCAATTGCTCTCAGTGCTTTCTTTTGTATCTTAATTAATTTTCGTAACTACCGGAAGTTGTAGTACCCCACTCGAGGATGCAGTAACAGATTTTAGAGTAAAAAAGTGCATAATATATAGTTATCATTAGCCACGTAGGTATGATGCCAGCCAGTCGGTAAAGGCAGCCAACTGTTCTGCTCAGACTGGAAGAAAGTTTCAAAATGTGTTTATTCCAGGACAGTGTCTCGCTAAACCAAACACCAAGAAATTTGTGACTGGAAACTGTCAATCGCAGTCTTAGCATAATAAATATTAAGCGAATGCCGTTCTATAGTGTTAATAGGCCTGAAGATTATGTAGTGAGTCTTCGAAAGAATTAATAATAGTCTGTTTGCCTGCAACCAGGATTGAAGGTTATTTAGGTATGCATTTGCCTTGCCTTACAGGGTGCACAGAGCTCTATCACTGAAAAAAATGTTTGTGTCATCAGCATACATTATTATGTCTGTTGAATCTGGTATATTACATATATAATTAATTAATTTCTTCTGCTTTACTAATCAATTAGCTTTAACATATTCAGTAATATAGATTGATCAACACTACCAAATAAATAAATGAAAAAAATAAAAAAATCCCCTGTGCCCCTTGGTTTCTGTGGCTGTTGTCTTCTCTCATATATAATTAATGTAAGTTATAAATAGGAGCGGCCCTAGAATTGAGCCCTGTGGCACACCTTGTGTGATGGAGAGCTTCTCTGAATTTTCGGAGTTAATGTTGACATACTGAAAACGGTTATCTAAATAACTAGAAAACAGGGCTGAAGAAATTCCACGCACACCGTAACAGTTTAATTTATGGAGGAGAATAGTGTGACGTACGCAGTCAAAAGCTTTTCTAAAGTCCAAAAACAAACCAAGCGTACATTTTCTCGCTTCAATGCTATCAATAATTTTTTCTTTAATTGTTAGCAGCGCTTTTTCTGTAGACCTATTCTTCAAGAACCCGTACTGCGAATCATTTATAATGTTATATTTGGCGAAGAAATCTTGTAGCCTGCGGTTATGGCGCCTTCAAATATTTTAGATAAAATAGGAAGAACAGAGATGGGTCTGTAATTAGTAATTTCGTTTCTGTCGCTACCTTTGTAAATCGGACAGACTCTAGCAACCTTTAAGTCGTCCGGAAACACACCGGTTGTGAACATGAGATTTATCATATGAGCAAGAACTTCTGATACCGACGCGGATAAATATTTTAAGGGGACAGCTGATACGTTGTTTTTAATGTCATGTATTAACATGGTCACCTCATTAGGCGTCGTTGGGGTAAGCGTTAACGAATTTAGTATGGGCGTTATGACGTTTTGATATGTGGTATAATGGGCAGGTTCATCAACAACAGAATCGGCTACATTCACAAAAAACTCATTCATAGCTGTTGCTAAGTCAAAACCAGTAAGTTTCCCTTCGGGTGTGATTATTTCATCAATATTACACGGCACGTTGTTATCGAGTAAGTAGCCGAGTTCTTTCCAGACTTTCCTGTAATTACCGCGTATTTTGGAGAAACGCTGGACATAGTAATTATTGGGGTTTAACGTCCCAAAGCGACTCAGGCTGTGAGAGACGCCGTAGTGAAGGTCTCCGGAAATTTCGACCACCTGGGGATCTTTAACGTGCACTGACATCGCACAGTATACGGGCCTCTAGAATTTCGCCTCCATCGAAATTCGGCTGCCGTGGCCGGGATCGAACCCGCGTCTTTCGGGCCAGCAGCCGAGCGCCGTAAACACTGATTCGCGGCGGGGCGGAAATACGCTTACCATACAGGGTGTTTCACCGAATATTTTGCAATATTTGTAAACATCGACTTTTTAAATTAGAAGAGCGCTTTTTTCGGTATAGGACTGGCAGCGATGTAGTACATCAGGATACAGATAAGACGTGCTAACTATCAGGCTGTTAACTAATATCGCATAGTGAAATGTTTAACTATTCCTGTTAGGCTCCTTAATTACTGACAAGCGTGTAGCCCTCGGTAATACCCATATCACTTTTAAGAATTTTGAAAATGTTACGCGAACTTGTGTAGGCCTGCAAATTTTGGCTATTTCTACGCGTTATGTGCACTGCGGAGGTTGCTTTGCCTGCAAGCTTCTCGAAAGAGCATGTATTATGGCGCGATGTAGGCAAAATTTGTTGGGCCACAGCGCCGAATGTAACCGCGTTTTCCAAATTCTAAAAACGGATATGGGTATTACTTACGCCTCTCGCTAATTAAGGAAGCTAACCGTAATATTTAGGACGTTAACTATTAAATATTAGTTAACCATTCTGCTAATAAGCACTTCTCAGCTGAATTCTGATTAACTATACCAGTGAGAATGCTATGCCGGAAAAAGCGTTGTTCTAACTCAAAAAGCCTACGTTTAAATATTGTGCAAAATCTTAGGTGAAACACCCTGTATATTCACTCAAGGGACGCAGGTTCCAAGCCAGGTCACACCTGATATTAGTAAGCCTTGAATAAGAAGCTCGTCAGTTTATTATGCATTCACGCCGTGATCGGACACCGGAGCCTAAGGAGTATGCAATAGCGTTTTGGTATATGGGGGCGCCGTCCTACCGTGTGTGGCAGCTGTGTAGGTCTTTACCAGTCATATGAGAAGTCATAACTCATGATATAGACTGGAAGCGACGCCACCGGGCTGAAAGTGAGAGCTACTGAGTTTGTGACGTGTGTTCGTGAGTCATCTGCCGAGTCATGACTCATGACTTATGACACTGACCGCAAGTGACATCACCAGACAGGACGTTGGTCGCGTTCGTGTCATGTGGCGCTATGTTATCGCATCACAGACGTAATGGAATTGATTGTGCCCCAATTTGTACGGTGTATTTTGCTTACGGAACTTTTCTAGTGCTGCGCACCGACGGGCGGACAAAAACCCGCGGATACAGAGAGGCGGAGATGTGGGCATTTAATTGTAATAATGCAACAATACTATCGAATGCGACTCAAAATGAGAGCGAGAACCTCCGCAATTCTTGTTCTTAAACGTCCTTGCCTTTAATTTCACGCACCGCAGCTGACCACCATGGTGGCTTACTACCTCCAAGGCAAAGCAACTTCTACAGCTTCCGCCGTCAATCATGACTTTACAGACAATCCTTCAGGAAGATTGCTGTTGATTTTTTTTTTAAATAAACCGGATTTTTGGTCGTTTCAGGCGTGAACATTTGAAATCGGGCGCTTTAATCCCGTTGTTTGAGCCCTGTATAGTCCTAGGGATTTTATAGAATTCACTAGGGCATGTATTGCGAAGGCAAGATAATCGGCAAGGCCCTTCGGGAAGGCAAGGTCCTTAAGGGTAACGGAGTGGATTCCAAGAGAAGGCAAGAGTTGAAGGTGGCGCCAGAAAGTTAGGTGGGCGGCTGTGATTAAGAAGTTTTTGCGTATACGGTGGCCGCAACTGGCGAAGGGCAGGGTTAATTGGAGAGACATGGGAGAGGCCTTTGCCCTGCAGTGGGCGTAGTCAGGCTGATGATGATGATGATTGTTTTTTGCAAGATCATGAACACTCTCCCATGATACGATGCAATGCCTGTTTTCTGAAGCGCGTTCACTGCTCTTGTCCTTTTTCCAGGGCTGGCAGCGACGCAATAATAACGAACAAACCGGCCGCTGTACTCGAGGTGTTGAAGCAGCCTGATGTTGCCTCTGTGGCGCGAATTGCTCGCCCGGGAGACGGCCCTTGGGATCGCATTGTCACCGAGTACTAATCAAGCTGATGAATGGCATGCATGGCTCTAATTCTTAGCTTTTTACTGTACTTTTTATATCCATGTAATGAAGTCGGCTACGTGAGCATATTTTGATACGGCTACTAAGGAATCATGGGCTCTAAATATCTTCCATCCTAACCTATTGGGATCAGACAAAAATTCTCACCCTAGTTCTGAGACAACTAAGAAGTCATCAGCCGATTGGCTCCATTCCACTGAGGAGCGCGCTCAGCGCTACCTTAATTTTGAACGGCTCTCTGGCGGTGGAGGGGCTTAGCGCACTTTCGCAGTCTAAGAGCACTTAATTAAGGAGACTTATCTCACGATTTTCTTGGAGCTTTATCAGAGAACTGCCCAAGGTACTAAATTATTTCAATGTGTTTTGTACGCGACATTGTTCAATAGTCCGTAGTGAGGATCGGAATATTAATTAGGCGAATACCCTATTGGCTAGGGCTAGTTATCGCTTTGAAAGTTACCATTACATGTGAAATGGTGATGGCTTTAATAAAGTGAACTGAAAACCACGACGATTCTATTGGCCTTTCAATTTACGCATATTCGCTATAAACATAATTTTTTTTTTTACCTGACTTTCTCCTAATCTTGTCATTGGATGTTCGGAACAGGAATAAAAACATGTAGCAAAGAGTGAGACTCTGGCCTTTTCCTCTAAAGCATATTTTTTTATGCAAGCCCATTTTGACTTGCAGGATTTCATAATAGAAACGGAATATAATTAAGCAGTGAGCAAAATGAAATAATACGGGGTGTTTCCGCGAACACTTTCAAAAATTTTCAAACAGGCTTTTTGAGGCAAAAATATGAATTTTGAGGCACAGTATAACCAGTGTTGGCGGATGCCAGAAAACCGGTGAATCGTTTGAAGTAGTAAGCTGACAAACTGATTTTTAATGGTTAATTTTTTAGTAGTGAAGTTAGGCACCCAGTTTCAATTAGAGATTAGTAATAGCCACATCAGTTTTTAGAATTTCGAAAACGCGATTACCCTTGGAGCTGTGGCTCTAGAAAATTTGGCTTTTTCGATCAGTTCAGTGCACTGGAGGGGTTGCTTTGCCTCCATGCTTTCGAATGTGCATGTAATTTCGCATGATGCAAAACAAATTTTTTAGTTCGTAGTTTTCGATTAGTAGATTAAAAATTGTTTTAACGCTCTATGTGAATCGTCGCAAGCGATGTGTTCCTTTTCTGCTTTCATGCTAAAGTCTAAGAACCGTAGCCGGTTATCAACCGTGACCTCTGTAGTAAATTGCAAACCAATCGCATTTTCTTTGAATAACTTCAGCACATCGGTCACGCTTCTGGAAAAGTAGGTTTTTCAACAAAAACAAAAGTAAAAAATTATTAACAAATCTGATTGTGTGCGGTGCGATCCAAAACAAGTTAATTTGGATACCAAGATCAAAAAAGGACAAAAAAATCTCTTAGCAGACGCTCCACTCCAGATCCAATACATACGCCCTCTTTTTGGGTTTACATTTCACTTTGCCATTTAACGAACATGGCCTTCACGTAAAGCGACAAAAGCTCAAAGGAACCTCGCTGCTAAAACGCCGCAATCTCTAATAAGTCTTTCTTCGTCATTTTTCAGTGTGATACCTTTAAAAACGGCACTCATCACCTCGTTTTGAGATAGAGAGTGTAGAACAAATGTACGACATCAGTACTAAAGGCTGTACATGACAGTGGGTTTTCATGCTGCAAAAAATTCACGACGCTCTCAGATTTCCGAGCACTAAATAGATCCGTAATGGCGTGCGCTATGTTTGGTTGTGTGATTGTTTGCCAGCGTTTCCTTTCTATTCGCCTTGTTTCCTGTGAATAAACTTCAACTGTGAGCCAGCGCTCGTCATGTCTTCCTCCCTCTTTCGTCTCCATGTTTTTGCGCGGTTAACCTGAAGCATGTACAACCAACCCGTCTGTTTTTGCAATAGTACATTTTTCCTTGTTTTTTTTTCCTCATACAAATGAGATGTGCTACTTCGTAGATTGAACAACTGAAAGCTGTCAGCGCTAGACAGTGCGGAAATGGCGCTCAGTCAACGCGACAACAAAACAGAGGGAAGACTAGTGTCTAGAACAGAAATCCGACCAGCGTTTCTTTAATGCGCTTTCAACAATTATACAGCATTGTACATCAGACTAATATCAAATCTTGAGTATATTGGAGTCTGCCCCTTGACATGTTTACAGATAATTTTAATCGAACTGTTAAGACTGTTCTAAATCATAAACCGACATGGGAGAAATGCTTCTTTTTATTTGTGGTATGTACATACCGCATCCCGGGAGTTTATTTACAATGTGTAATATTTAAAATAAACGATAACTTGCTTACTTTTTTATAGCCCTCGGACTATAATGAGGGCGACGGTGGGCACCAGGTAAGCGGCAAAATTCTTGAACTTGTTCGGTAATAAATAAATACCTTAAATAGCTTTTGTAATTTTTTTTGAGTAGGCATTATGTACATACATAATTGCACCTCTCCACCCTTTCCTCTTACTAAAAATTTCTTTCTCTGCCTCCCTCTCACTTCGTCATCTAAAGAGTCTACCCAAAAAGAAAATTGTCAACAAATTTTAGCACCCGTTACGAGGTGAGAAAAGCCACCCATTAGGCAGCTTCACACCATAAATCAGCGTCACTGAAAGCCTCTGACGCCGATCGCTCCGCTCAGCGCTAGCATCACATTGCTGGCGTCACCTGATGCCCATACTAGCTGGCCAATTTCAGCTCGCTATGCGGCCCCGCAGTTTGCCGCCGCGTCGCATCCTAATAGTACTTTGTCATTTCGCTTGCAATCTAGCCTCAATACGGCTGAGCTGTCATTGTAGTTTGCTGAAGGGGCACTTAGAAAGGCTCACGTTATTTTCAACCGCTGAGTGCAGGACATGAACAGCTCCTTCAACATCGAAAAAGCTTGTTATTCGGTTAAGTGCACACAATCACCTTGAATGTACTATCCGTCTTGACACTCAGGTTTAAAAAACCTTGGGCGTGGATCCCCTCTGTGAGAATAATTTTTGCAAACCGCAGTTTAGCCATAGCTCCACGGGGATTTAGATTCTATTTTCTGCTTGATGAACTTATTCTACTCGAGGAAAACTCAATACGAAATCTCTCGATAATTGAGCTCTCACCCGATATTAATGGTCTTGAAGCGCTCAAAGTGTCTCTCCAGGGGCTCACGACGAACTTGTTCGCAGTGCATCGGCAAAGTGCCTTATACATCTGACTACTGAAATATTTTTTGTAAACCACTCACTACAGTAAAGTTGCCTATTTGGAAAGCCTATTTCGTGCAAGTTTTTTACAAGAGAACGTTCCTTTCATGGCTGATTAGCAGTATCGTCAGGCATTGAAAATCATCGAGAACACATTAATATACAAAACTCGGAATTCTGAACGCAAAAAAATGATTGTTTAGCTTCCCGCAGTTAAGCAACGTGCCCCGATTTGACGGAAACAGTTTATTAAAGTGCCGCCTTAGTTACAAAACTACATATATGTAGAGCTATATGCAAACAAGCCTGTGGTACTAAAAAAGTGCACAGAACTTTTACAAGAAATGCTCGGATTGCTGTCCCTCCGCAGCAACAACCTTCCGTTTCGCTTTCGCGCATAGAATCAAATATCCGCTTCAGCATTGCAGGTTCAACTGCAGCGCAAGAATCAAGTGATAATCTTCACCTGAAGTACTGAACACTGGCAGGACCATAAATAGAAACGCCGTTTTCTGTATATACCCCCCTCCCTCCCAGAAAGAAGTCGGGGGGGGGGGGGGGGGGGGTCAGGTCTGGAGGCCTTGGGGGCCATGGGACCGGGCTGTTACATCCCATCCATTCTAATGGAAACCTTGCATCGAGATGCTTCACAGCAAGTCCCGAAGAATGCCCTGGCGCTCCATTGTGCTGGCGCTACGCTCCTCTGACCATTTTGAGAGGCAGGTGTCCTATGGAATCTTCTATTTCTCCTTCCACAATGTCTTCGCAGTACTTTCTCCCAGTGAATGACTCTTCGTAAAACTAGGGGCCGACGATGCGGTCTTTGAAAATGCCACACTAAACGTTCACTGCTGCTCTCGAAGCCAATGAGGATCGACATCTACCCAGTAATGGGCATTCTGCAGGTTCACACACGAATTGCGACAGAACTGTTCTCCATGCGTCCAGATCACTTTCCGTAAATAGCCAGGGCCTTTGTCTTACTGAATAAGGGCCCATTTACAGACATCCTGTCTTCGTTCAAAGGCCGTCGTACTAAGCTTGTGCTACAAACTCACATGAAAAGGATACATGCAGTGCCCGACATGGCCTCTCCACATTGACGTTTTGATTGTTCCCATACACTGGGCTATTTGTCGAATCCAGGCTTCTGGCTTTGCGCTAACGAACGCAAACACGCCGATTTCAAGCTCTTGGCCCAGAACATATGTTTTAGGCCTCCTTTACGCCACACAACCAGCAGCAGCAAATTGTTGAAAATTCTCACCAACGATGTCTCTCATTGGAAGCCGGAGGCCCGGGTGCTTGGAAGCATAGAATTGCGCCGTGAGACGCTTGTCCTCCATGGTTACATATGCGACCACCATTCCCACTTTTTCATCTGTGGATGACCTCTCTCCACTCCGCGACGTCATTACAAACGAGACTGGCTTGAGCCTATCTTTTTGTCGCTTCCACAAACGACAACGGCCACAGGGCTTCTTTGACGTCGGATCGCAGGCGCAGTAGCAGCGTGCAATCAGTTACGACAAGAAGCGCAACGAAACTGCCCGCTAGACAGTCGACCGGTACCGTCTGGGCCCCAAGTGCCGTGAGTAGTGTGATGCAGAGCTAAGGCAGGAGTGATCTACGTGAGAGGCGCTCACCACCGCCGAGTTACCGTGTGAGACTGCCTACCACGGTGACTTTTTTGGCCTCGAAACGCGCGCTAATACTGTGTCAATGAATTTCTTTTTCTTGATTACAATCTTTGGGGAACGGTCTCTAATAGTAAAAACATAACGTACCCACTCACTTTAAGATAAAAATGTAAATTAACGTATTTATATAAGTAGGGATCTAACTAAAGCATTCTACCTCTTTCGTCGTGCCCGCCGTAGCCCGGAATAAAGCTTCAGGGCTAAAACAGTCACGACCAACTAACTTTCTGAAACGTATTGGGCCTTCCAAAAAAAAAAAAGACACCCGGTATTTGTGAAATATAGGGTCAATGACGTAACCAGTTTACACATTTCGTTTCGTGGGTATTTGTTGTCTGACAGTACAGTGGTGAGCAGCCTTGTCTAGAGCGCTTGAGCAGTGCGCATTTGGTAACAAAAACCGAAATTAGAGAGCAGCCCCTCATTACAGGGCAAAGTTTTCGTGCCTGCTTTGTTTACGAGGCTATCTGGCGCTACTTCCGTGCAAGCGTTGCAGCTGGACCCTAGAGGCTGCCACAAAATCTGGATTTGTTTGCAAGCAAGTGCACCGCCCGAGCGCTCTAGACAAGGCTGCTCACCACTGTACATACCGACTGTTGCGTAAATCAGAGAAAATCGAAAAAAAATTCTCTCGCCCTAACGGCACGTTCGTTCGGGCTAAAATTTAGCACAGAGGTTGCATTTGGTGGTCAGTTTTGTTTTATACTAGATTTAGGTGGGGTACTTGCCTGATTCGGTCAGAATTATTTCGACGGCGAACCGAAACCGAAAGACATCGCAGCAGTGGCACCCGTGGCGCCATCTCGCACCCACCGGAGAAACGAGCCCTCTACCGGGAAGAGTGGTGGGAGGAGTTGGACTCGCAAAGCCAAGCCGCGGCTTAGGCCTTCTCTTGATCGCTGTACGGCCGCACTTTCGGTGATGTCTTGCGCTCCTTCTCAGCAGGGACCACCAAGCAAAGAAAATATGCTCACCAACTTAGCACACGGCCGGACTGAATGCAGCGGAGCGCAGAGAGAGCGCGCTCCGCTGCATTCAGTCCGGCCGTGCTTAGCACAGCTGGGTTTCTCCGGTGGGTGCGAGATGGCGCCACGAGTACCGTTGCTGCGATGTCTTTCGGTATTGGTTCGCCGTGGCGCAGGCGATGGGGATTTCCAAATAATTCTGACCGAATCAGGCGAGTATCCCACCTAAATGTAGTCTAAAACAAAACTGACCACCAAATTCAACCTCTGTCCTAAATTTTAGCCCGAACAAACGTGCCGTTATGCGGAGAGAATTCCTCGACATCTGGAAACACTTTATCACCGACTTCGTCTGAATGCTGCATATACAAACGGCTTGCGATACCGTTTTGGACAAATGAACAGTCCTTATTGCGACAACTGTGTCTCGATAGAAACTGTGGAACATATCCTGCTTGAGTGCCCTGCGTATGCTAACGAGCATGCGTACTATGAACATTGCATGCAGAAGCTCTGCCCAGTGCCCCTAACGATGGACAAAGTTTTAGGTCCCTTAGCCTGCTTCAGGCAACAGAGACTTGTAATGAACTTTCTATTTACATATTTAAAAGACATTGGACATCTCGATAAGCTTTAAATTCACTTGCACGTTACTTTCAGGCATTCTCCATGCAGTGAACTTCGTCAGCCCATTTGTCGGACTATGCACTCCATCATTCCATGGGTTACATCAATACTCGCCATTGCACCTTAGTACCCATTTCATGGCCGCATTTTATCTTCGTTTTTTTACCTCTTCCACTCTGCTCTCCGTCTGTCTTTATCTCCAAAATTCCCCTCCCTACGCAGAGTAGCATGCCAGCGTAATTTAAACACCGTCTAAATTCTCTGTATTTCAATAAAGAGTCTCTCTCTCTCTATTTTTTTTTCAATTTTCTCTGATTTACGCAACACGCGATACAAAATAAGACCCCCCATGAAGCCTAAGTGGTTATTGCACTTGGCTGCTGATCTCAATGTCGCACAATCAAATTCTCGCTGCGGTGGGCGCGTAAATTCCGGAGAAATGCTAAAAAACGCGCGTGTTCTGTGCGATGTCAGCTCACGTTGAAGAACTCCGTTGGTCTAAATTAACCTGGAGTGCCCACCTGCCACTTCGGGACGTCAAACTCCAGATTTTATTTTTGTAATTACGAAATAAGGGGGGTAAATATTGCTACAGTTTTTTTTTCTAATGGAAGAGCATTACAGGGCCCATAAAGGCGACAACTGACAGGCGGCTTCGGCGTTTTATATGACGCCTTCACCTGCCAGGTTGTGTTTACAGACATGTTTATCTCTCCACCTGCCAAGCGTCTTCTTCCATACCCTCTTCTGTTCTTCTCCACTTGTAGCGAAGAGTAGGGAGAAGCTAGACAAAGAATGAATCAGCAAAAAATTTTAGGCTCACTTAGGCTCCGCCTGAAGAATACGACGTTATAACAACAATGGGCTTTGTTCAATGTATGAGGAACTGGTAATTCTCCACTTTGCGTTCCTTAATCCCTTCGAGTCCTCATACTATTCCTGGCGTAGTGGTGCAGCGGATAAGCGATGACCTGCTGCCCTGCCATCACAGGTGATGTCGCCGAAGCGGCTGGTGCGACCCAGTTGGCTGTTCCCGAGTAACCTCTTGTGAACAATAAATAATTTAACTCCCACAGTGGGCAGTTTTCTCACAATCCAATGAGCAGATTTTGATTACGCCGCAAGGTTAGAAGGGTGATGGTTTGGGCTACTGGGTAATTCACATGAAGCTCCATAGCGCAAAAAGCAGGGACAATACAAAGCACAAGCGCGCTTGTGTCCTGTCTTGTCCCTGCTTTTTGCGCTATGGAGCCTCATGCGAATTACCCAGTCGCCCGAACCATCACCCTTCTAACCTTGTGGCGTCATCCCAATCTGCTATATAGCTGCGCTTGTGTGGATGCTAAAGAGTATCTACTTCCTTATTACAAATCTGCCTCAGCTTGGTGTATTCCTTAAATATTGGACTACGTCAATTTTCATGCGAAGAAAGGGGGCTTGTCTTTAGCTGCCGATACAGGACATCTTCCGATCTCAATATTGTGCGGCAAGGTAGAGCAATATTCGACTGACACAGGCCCGGGGAGACCTACTCGCGCGACGGGGTTAGCGAAAATGCTGAAGATGGACATTTTGTAAATGCAAATCCACTCCATTTTCGCCTTATCCTCCTCATCAGATGGATTCTTGCATATACGTAGCAAATATTGAGTTAATTTTTCAGTTCACTAGATTTTGCGGCTCTTGCCAAAAAATGTTATTCTTTTTGCCCTGGACAGTAAATTAAAGTGGGTAAAGTGAATAGATCTTGCATAAAACAAATTTTGCAGTTTTAATTTCCTCTATCGCCCTGACGAAGAAAAATGGAAAGAGGAAGTGAAGTTTGATTAAATATGAAATCTGTGTTGAAAAGTTAAACTAGGTCCTGAACCGGTTTGAACCCGTTTAACCGGGTGTCACCCCGAAGCTGAACACGAATCAGAATTTGAAGGGCATAAACCCAAAGCCGAACCAAACCCGAAAAAATTACGGTTCGACAGCCTGCTCAGGACAACCTTAGATTTCAATTTACCAAAGGACCAGGCATGCTTTCGTAAAGGGTACTCGACAATAGACCATATTCACAATATAATTAAGGTGAAAGAGAAATGTCAATTTTGATGGAGGCGAAATTCTAGAGGCCCGTATACTGTGCGATGTCAGCGTCCGTTAAAGATTCTCAGGTGGTCGAAATTTCCGGTGCCATTCACTACGCTGTCGAAAAATCAGCACTCCAGGAGAGCAAGCTGCCGGGCAAGTTGGTGAAGCATGTTAAATAGAATTCAGCGCAAAAAAACAGACAAGGGACGTAGAAAGAGACACACAGACGTTCACGAGCGCTCTTTCTACGTCCCTTCTCTGTTTTTTTGCGCTGAATTCTATTTAATCAGCACTCATGTAGGCATTGCGGAAAGAGTGCAGAAAATCTTGTCACAATATTGTAAGATATCTAGAGTGACTGCAGAGTCATTATACTCCTCCGTAGTGAAAGTAAGAAATATACAACAAGGTATGGTGTTAAGCAGGGAGGCACGACCTCTCCAGTTCTATTCACCGCTTGTTTACAGGAGGTATTCAGGCCAGCCGCAGTGGCTTTTTGCGTTAGGATGCTCATCCCAATGTCATTGGTTCTAATCCGGCCGGGGCTGCCGTATTTTGATGGAGGCGAAAATGAAAAAAGGACTCGAGGGGACACTTAAGCTCCCCCTTAAGGGTATGACGCGATAGCGTAATTGGTTAAGTCCCATGCATGCAGAAGGTAATCCTATACTTTACATTCATAGATCCTTGGGAGACCTCATCCCCCATTTGGCGCAGTGTTTAAGCGATGAGCCACTGCCCTACGATGGCAGCTGCTCCTAGCGGTGGGCTTTGTGTGGCCCAGGTTGCTCATACCGAGCGACAAACCATTAATTTAGCTGCCACGTGCCACGATTGCGAGCTTGCTCAGAATCCAATAGGTCACGCGTGCAAACACGCGTGACCTATTTGGCCCACCTGCCTCCGAGGTTGCTCTGTGGGAACCACCTGCCAAAGCCATGCCAGTGAATTTTCGCTCAGAGCGCCGACTCAGCACATCCTTTGACGGAGCGTGCCAGTTCTGTGGGGAGGTGGCTGACAGCTTCCCCATGCATGGTTTGAGCGTGCCAATCAAACCCATATATCCTCCCCAACCTCAATCACACCAGAGAGGACTGGGAGGCGGCCCTGCTCGGCTTTCAAGACCTAAAGACCCAAAAGGCCTTGGTTCAACGGACGCGGGCGGCGTTGCTTTCCAGTGGGGCACCGGTTTAGGGGCTCCACCTAGTATTGCGAGGGTAAGGAGCAATACGGCCCTACCCTAATCACCTCTCTGTAATTATTTAATTGCTAATAAATGTTTTTCACCACCACCGACGGCGCAAACGTCAACACCGAATTTTTTGGAGAACGCTGTGCGTTGTGGACACACGTTCAGAACCTCGGGAGCCCTAAATTAGCCCCAAGCCGTTCAGTACGGTGTCCCTCGTCGCCTGTGTCGCTTCGGGACGCTAAACTCCACAGTCCACAGGACGTATTCACAGACCAGGATTGTTAACAGTTTTTGGATAATAGTTAGTGAAGAAGACCTTAGTAATCTGCGATTCGCTGATGCCATTTCCTTGCTAGGTGACGCAAGGCGTGAACTGCAAAGCAAGATGAGTGACTTATACACGCAGAGCACAAGGGTGGGCACTAGGGTGGGTAAGTTAAGGACAACGCAGCGAGCTATGGAAAGAAAAAATGGCAGGTGTAATGTTAAGAGACCGGAAGTGGGCAGAGTGGGTGAGGGAACAAACGCGGGTTAATGACATGCTAGTCGAAATGAAGAGGAAGAAATGGGCATGTGTTGAGCATGTGATGCGAAGGCAAGATAACCGACGTTCGTTAGGGGCAAAAGACTGGATTAGGAAAGAAGGCCAGAGTCGCAGGATGTGGCAGGAAGTTAGGTGGACAGGTGTAGTTAGGGAGGCGGTGGAGGGAGTTGCAGAGGCAGGATGTTTATAACAGCAGCTGCCACATTACTGTGTTAATTGGAGAGATATGGGAAGGGTCTTTGTGCGCAATCTGCGCAATTAGAATGAGAATGATGATCATTTTAACTTCAGAGCCTCCGTTCAGCTTTGCTTCTTTAGGTGAACGATCATGCTTTGCAATAGGTCCCAGATTTACATAGCCAGACAACGTCATTAGCGAATCACAAATGATGCTATGGTATTCTTCAATATTTTTTATCTCAACTTTTCCAAATCCAAACGACTCAATGTCCCGTATAAATGAATGGTGAATAGTACTGGAGCGTTCACATTTCGGTGCTTAAAACCCTTGTTAATTGAGAGATTATTTCTTTCTCTGCGCAGGACTAGGGTGCCTGCTCAGCCGCTAAAGATATTTTCAAGTTCTCATTATTGCGTTGCCAACAAATGTGGCGGGTCCTACGGCTCAGTAAGAGGAGTAGGCAGGACTGCGAAACAGAGATGAGGAAGCTGGTTTTCATGTTTTCTGCAAGAACACGTATGTCCATGGGTTATCGAATTATGGCAGCAGCTCTTTACGACAGTCCGCAGCAAGCTGCAAGTCACCAAGCGCAAAATTCCGTCAGGATATGTTAAGCAGCCCCTGTTGTAATTTATGTCCTCTAAAATTATATTTTTGCTTCGTGCATAGAGCGCGCTGATTTCACGCTTTCTTTCCTCTGGACTTTCTTTCCTCTAGACGCGAAAAGACAGTGGCGTATGGTACGATGACCTACGTCTGCAATATAGATCTTGGAGCAGAAACTCTGCAGCATCTCTGTGGTTAACGTATCATCGATTCCTTCACTCCTCTCAATAGTTAACGACGCGCTGATGGTAAATTACAATTGGCCTGTATCAACAGATGGCGTCAGTCTAACGAGAATGTCATTAGTTTGAAAACGGAGCTGTCATGAGTTGGAAAACGCACACAAAAAAAGAAATGAAGTGTCACTGACAACGGGCAATTTCGCAATTAGTAAACGTTCATGCGTCGACAATTTTTCGGCACCGATGCCAGAAGCACGGCCGCTCAATGGAGGCGCACTTGGTGCGGCCCGCCGCGTCGCGCCTCAATGGCTGGGGAAGCGCGTATTGGGAGAAGTTCAAGTTTCCGCCGCTATTTTCCGCGGGGGCGCCACCACTCCGTGACAAGCCGCCATGCAAGCCGCCGACGCGGAAGGAGTGCGCTGGCTATGTTGGCGTCTGTGTTTTCGCTGTAACTGCTCTGCATGACCGCGTGGTTCTGCTAGTTCTGCGTGCTTTTCATCGGTGTCTGTTTCAACAGCGTCCTAAGCGCATGCGAAACCATGTCACGCAACTGCTGCGTGCCGCTGTGCACCACAAACGCTAGAAAAGATCCGAAGATCGGTTACCATGAGTTCCCGCAGAAGCAGCAAGCTATGCAACATGGTGGTTTCAGCCCTTCATCCCTATTTTGAGCAATGTCAGGAGTTGATTTGCGAGAGAGAAGACCGCAGTCACACCGAGAACATCTGCAAAGCCTTTCTAAACAAACTAATGCAACCACTGCTGACCGATTGGGCAGGAAACATCAATCTTACAATGAAAAAAATCATACTTGCTCATAAACCTCTTCCGAGGAAAGTTCTTCGCTTGTAAAATAGGCTTGAATTCCCTCGGTGCATCACGTGGCTTCAAAATAAAACGAAAAACATTGGCTGAGCCTGCTGGCCTCTGGTTGAATTGGTTGTCTTGTGTTGTTTCTTTTGCAACAGTTTGTGTCAGCAGTATATTTACGAGGGTAATCCCAAAAGTGAGGTCTCCAAAGGGCTGCGGCCGCAGGGAAACTATATGCGTGGCTGCTCGCTATACTGCTGCGTTCATTGTTCCCCGTCTTCCAAACAAGCCGACTCAGCGCGAAAGGGACTGTCAGTCTTGGCACGGCAACCATTGGAAATGGAGCTCCCGTTTGTCGTTACCGCCAGGTGCGAAGTTCACGCAAATGGCGTTCAACCAATCGAAAATTATCGCCAGTTGAAGGTAGTGTACGGAGAGTCTTGCATGGATGTTAAAAACTTCCGCAAGTGGTGTAGGAAGTTCGCAGCTGGTCGCACTTAAATTTACGACGAAGAAAGAAGCGGGAGGCCGTCAATTTCTAATGAAACAGTCGCGAAGGTCGAAGAAATGATGCGGCAATATCGGAGGATCACACTCGACGGACTCTGCATTTTGGTTCCTGGCGTTTCTAGAAGCACTATTCATAGGAGTTTAACAGCAAAGTTGAAATATCGGAAGGTGTGCGCAAGACAGGTTGCGCGAATGCTCACAGACGACCATCAACAACAATGCGTTGACTCCTCCCGCGAATTTCTTCCGTGTTCTGGAGATGAAACGGAGATATTTGTATTCTATTTTTACGGGTGATGGAACCTAGACATTCCACTTCCCGCCTGAGACCAAACAAGAATCACATGAGTGGCGGCAGTCATCTTTGCCTAAGCCGCGAAAATTCAAGCGCACACAGTCTGCCGGCAAAGTCATGGCAACTGTGTTTTGGGATCAGTTGGGGCTTCTTGGCTCCTGGCACCACAGTAAACGCGCACAGATATTGTGAGACCCTTAAAAAGCCCAGACGGGCGATTCAAAATCGCAGAAGAGGAACAACGCTTGCCCCCACGTTGTCTGTCAAACCATCGCTCTCCTAGAACAGTTTATATAGGACGTCATCAGCCACTCACCCTACAGTCCAGACTTGGCACCAATTGACTACCACTTCTTTCCAAAGCTAAAAGAACACTACGCTGGAAGGCGCTTCACTGATGATGGCGAAGTGAAAGATGTGGTCAAACGCTTCCTCAACGGCAAAGCGGCGAGCTGGTATGACATGGGCGTACAAAAACTGCCCCAGCGTCTGTAAAAATGCATAGACCCCCACGGCGATTATGTGGAAAAGTAGAATAATGGTGTCCCTTTTAAGTGATTTGTAATTTGCTTAAAATAAACATCTTTTTCGATTCATAAAAAACTGCAGTCCTTAATTTTGGGACGACCCTCGTACGGGGTGGTACCCACTTGAAACTATTTCCAGCGAAAACGGAGCAACAGGCTGAACTATATGCTGAACGTTACGACCACAAACGTAAGTTTACAAAAAGTGCACGTTGAATAAGTGGCCCGAAACCTTGTCCCGAGTTCAAGATTGTAATATGTAATAAGATATTACAGTGGTTGAAACGGCCTTTACTGAATGGGTGGCCGCTCGGCGAAGCGCACTTCTGCTTCGATTCTCGGTGTAGACGCACGTGCGATTTGGAAAAGCGCAGTGATCGTGACAAGCCGCTATCGCGCTATCAATAGCAAACTTGCACGTGGCATCACCATAATGTGTGAAACGCAGCTCATAAATGCTAAAATTATAAAGCGCCTAACGCGCGGACGCCTAAACGAAAGCACTGCCTCGGCCGCTGCGCACAGCTCTCCGCCCGGACTCGTCCCGGAGCGGTGGCGCCGCAGCGGTGGCGATGAGAACTAGGCGCAATACGTCTCTTTCGGGCGACGCGACGGGCCGCACCCAGTGCGCTCTCCATTGAGCGGCCGTGCCAGAAGGCTTACAACAACGCCTGTCACTACCAAACTGCGTCCAGAGTGTCGTTTCGACATAGACGCCACTAGTTTGAAGTGTGTCATGGGAAAATTTTTAAACGCAGCGTTTTCTGAAATAGACGCTTCATTTGCTACCGGAAAAACACCAACATACTGTGAAAGAGCCACAAATCAATTTTCACGAAGAACAAACATTAGATCTTCTGATCTTTTGAGTCGCTCTTCTGTTTTGCGCACATGTACTACAAGACGGGCTTTGGGCAAGCCTCATTCCACCGTATGTTCTCGCCATCAAATATCTCGCTCTGTTTTTTTTTTTCTTCTTGTATACATTCGTCACCCCTAAAGTGTAATTTAATGACAAGATACAATTCAGAGACGATAAGAAATGCTTCGCACCCGAGACATCAAACGGAGGCTAGTTGCCTGCCATGTTTCGACACCCGTTCACTACACGACGCGCCGTCGTCCGAGCAGACGCATTCTGTTGTGTCGGCCTGCGGCAAGAATTATAGCTTGTGTCACCAAATTGGCGGCAAAGCGCCTTGCAAGCACTACCAGAAAGGTGGATTGCGGTCATTACAAACGCGCGAGTGAAAACGAAACACGGCTTAAGAGGCAGAATTTCCGACTCGAAGGAAGGTTTCTAACGCGGCCCACATTTGTCACTGGATTTTACAGGCTAATTTCCAGACCCTTTTTTTTTCTCTGCCAGACAGTGCTAGTGAACCAGACGATACAGCAAAGACCAAACTGAATATGCTGACCTCGGCACTATTTTCTAAATTTATGGCCCCATTCTCTTCGTTGGCGGTCGGCAATTTTAAGGAACTGTTAAGCAATTATTCATATTTACGCTGTTTTCGTCGCTTCTTTCTACAGGAAAACGTCTAAGAGCCGTACTGCACTCTCCGCTTTCGTTCTAACTAACCTCAGGCAAATATACGAGAACGAAAAAACACTCCCAGCGTGAGGGTGTATTTACGTGTGAGCGATTTCGTTTGCTCGGTGCAGGGATAGTCGCTTCGCTTGGTCGGTGCCGCTAACCACTTGCGGATTGCAGAACACTTGCGTCTGTTTGTCACAGCCATCCTTGTCCAATATTGAGCGTGCCCTGATTTAATTGCGACCAAAGCGAACTCGTTCTCCAGACTTGTATATAAGCGTCCTTTCTGCCTGTCTGTATACGCTGAAGGGCAGGTGGAGGTCGAGCAGAAGGCTTACGACAAGGTTTTTGAGGAGAGACCCTGAACAACATGGCGACCATGGTACCGTAAATGCCCTAATGAAAGGGTGTCTTTCGCTCTAATGTTTCCGCGTCTAGGCAAGATAACAAACCAGAAAAAGCTTTCTCTTGGCGTCCTCGTAGGACCATCTAAAAATTCATTCCGTATTGCCAAATCATTCTGGTAATCTTTCATATTGCGTTTAACCCAGTCTTCATATAGGTAGGTTATTTCCCCGGAGGGGTACAGTTTTGCGACAGCAAGCTTGCTGCGCTGCTACCTGTCTAGTCTGCAGTATGTGGCCTTTCACAAATGAGAGGCATGCCGCTATAGCGTAGCAGCTAACACCCGGGGTATTGTTATACATCATGTTAAGCGCTAAAAGCATTCAATATTCGAACTAATTGGAAACTTGCAACAAAACAAAAAAGAAAAGCTTTCTGATCAGGGCCTCCCAAATCTGTCCTAAAGCACATGAATTCTGTTTGGCACAACCAAAAGGAAATCTGCGCCTCTTATATTTCTTTGCCACGTGGTCTCTCTTTTAGGGAAGGAACCTGCATAAGAAAAAGCGTTATGGATGAAGATTCATGAATTATACCCCTTTCTGTAAATTAACTATTTAGCAAGCCCTTAATCGCAGCCCAATTGCAAAGTTGGCAAAGTAGATGGACCGCTTTCTCTTTTTCTTCTTTCACTCCCACCTTCCTCCCTTTCCTTATGGCGTGGTTCATGTGTCCACCGAGATATGTGAGAGACTGCGCCATTTCATTCCCAGAAAAACCAATTTACCAATTTAAAATTACGTAGATGCTATTGTTGCAGCAACCTCCTCAGGAATGGCGCAATCCAAAACGCAATGACAATACTCTCTGTCGCCGCAACCTCATTTTCTAAATAGTGAGAATGTAGTACCGCTGTATATACAGCTTGCCAATGATCAAAACCTTTCTGCAGCCATATGATACAAACAAGTGCTACCAATGGCCGTGTAGCCTAAGTCTGTGCTCTGCAGGACCGCGGACGGCCGGATCGAAGGGAAGGGTGGTGGGCAGGTGATACAGGACTTACGTCGGCACCTTATAGAAAGGGTGAATACTGTTTCCTCAAATGAAACCCCTCTCTCTAATTAATGACAAAAGCGGCTAAATCGCACAGTAGGCACTCTACTTCCTCTGCACAGCTTCAGACCTCCTGCCACTCTGTGTGAAGTAGTATGCCTTCACAGTTACTTAGATTTTCTTTGTTGCAGATTCCGGCACTTCTGATAATCGCCTTGGCAGCAGGCAGCGCCACCGCAGGCTACCACCACGGAGGCTATGGCGGAGGTGGCGGCGGAGGGGGAGGCTACGGCGGAGGAGGCTACGGGGGAGGAGGCCACGGTGGCGGCGGCTACGGCGGTGGGGGCTATGGAGGAGGGGGCGGCGGTGGCGGTGGATATGGAGGCGGCCATGGATGGTGGTAGCCTCGTCACAAAGGCGCTCTTTCCTACGTGAAAGTCGCACAAACATCTGTATTTCACAACAGAGTTCGACATTGTTAAGTTCCTGTCGTGCACTATATCGAGCACCAAATAAAAATGCTCAACCCTTTCAGCCCTGGATTTTTTGTTTTGGTCGCAGATTCTTCGCTCTGTGTTTTTACATTGTGTACGGCTACATAAGCACGTGGCACAAATTTAAAGACTATGAAAAAATATTAATTCATTTACAGCTATGGCGTCAAAATAGGGCATCAGGGCTCACCAAATGCGGAAGAGCCCACTTTAGCTACCGCTCTTCACATCAAAGAAGGGAACAAATATTTTTCTTATTTTTCAGTACGGACAACTCTAAAGAAGCTTTAGTTACTTCGTAAGGTGTAGATGAATTTTGCAGTTTCCAGAAGACTCCGCTTTCTTCAGTTTATCTTGCGTTTCGTATAATTTCGCCTCGTTCTTGTCGCTCACAGGCTATGTAAGTTTTGAACACTTATGTTCAACAGTTACGTGACCTTCCTGGAAGGCGACTACGGACAATATGAATGCTTTCTCCCAATCTGTTACGCTCTCTTCGATCGACCTTCCTAAAGCGCCTCAGTACTGCTCAGCGCAGAGCTCAGCACATCTAACTTCTCAGCTTGCCCGAGGCACAGTGCATTTTGCTTGCGCCTGTTTTCGAACCAGCTGTTCCCTACAGAATAATTCTTATAATAGAACACAATCGTTCGTGTCTGCCCATTGACCAAATACTGTTCTGTACTGGCAACAAGAAATTCCATCCCATCCATCGGCTTATGTGGCGCGCATATCTCTCGGCCATGGAGCAAGCAGAAGCTACTTATGAGCACACCGAACGCTCGTTGGTGCGCGAGCTGGAATGTAAATGCCCATGGCCCTTATTCCAGTTCACTGCCAAGGCTGACGGGAGTGAATGAGAAGAAAAGAAATAAAAGCGCAAGGTCAAGCGTCCATTTATGCTCACTGTTCCTTTGCTTGGGTTGTCGCTCCCCGACATCCGCATTGTTATTTCCTGGTTCGATGCCAACATTCACCTTGTACAATAGCAAAAACTTCCATTTTGCAGTTCATTAAAATACAAATTTTAAGATTTGTTCCATATGCCGAGAGGATTACTCATGTCAGCAGGCCACAAACTTCTCAACATAGGTGCATCCACAAAAAGACTAACAGACGTTCATCTAGAAAGATTACCTATCATCAGTGAATGGACACCGCTGACAACCGTTAGCCCTGTTGCTGTCAAAATCGCATGTGACAACAACGTGCCGCAGTGAAGCCTCTACGATTTCAGCAGTATTTAAGACGCCGATAACAGCTTTTATAGGCGTTTCACAAAACATTTAAAAATCTGAGCGGAAAAGAAAGAGTGGTTAGCGAGATATAAATCTACAAATTTTCTCAACCTCGCATTCTTCACCCCATGCCTAATATGCTGCTTCTTCTTCTTCATTACACCGTACACCTATAGTGCCTAGAATAGACTGGTCAGTATACTCTAGGTACTATACCACTGCTCAATGGAAATGCGTTAACAGTGATGACGATAGCAGCAGGGTTCCTGGAGGAACTATCCTATTAAAAAAAAACAGTACTTTATTTCGTTACTGAGGCGGGAGCGGAACACTTGTGTTGTGGTGTCAACTGACGCCCCCTGGGCCGAAGGGGTTAACGTAAGATTCTCAGTTCAGACAGCAGATACTGCATACAGCTGCCATTAACTATACGTAACAAATACAGAAGCATGTTCGCTGTTTGAAACACAAGTGCTACGATATTAAAACAAAGTTTCTGTAATCCTCTCCTTATAACCTTTACCACAGTCTGATGAATGAACATTCACCGCCAAAAAAAAAAGGTTCCTGGAGATCTTTTCAGGCACTAAGCCTGCACACACGAATGTGTGAGGAGTCTCGTATGATTTCTCATTTTTTAAAGGCGACTTTACCTTTTTCAAAGTTACCGGCCATGTAAGACTGCTATATGGAGCGTTCGTCTACGCAGTTCCTGTGCTGGCGAGAACAGAATTAACGCTTTCATTCCTAGATCTAGCCGCTGTATTAGGGCCGCTGAGTCATCGCCATCATATAAAGCTATATTCAAGCAACCAAATCATTCCAGCGGACCTTAAATTTCAAGCAAATCCTTAGAAACAGCTGAAGGCTGATTGTTGCACAGAAACGATAAGTATATTCGATCTTAATCCTACACCGCCCAAACACTCAAAACAGAGAAGTACAGTTTATCATACTACTTATAGTATTATGTGAAAAGTGCTCCCAGCTTGCAGTAGTGTAGAAAATAGGTATATTATTGAGTAAATGTCATTATTATACGAATAAAAGTAGCTGATTTGGGTAATTTCAGAATATCTCAGATCGAAAAAACCGTGCAGAGAGTCCTGAAACGCAAAACATGGTTCGTATGAGAAACTAAAATCCATTTAATGGCTTTTTAATGCTGAAGTAAGGCCAAAGAAACTTGCGGCCGTTAGAATTTGGGGTTCCCTTATGCAGTGTCTCTTCCGAAAACTTGCTGCATCTCTGGCGGCTGGAATTTTATTCTTGCTTCAACGAATACGCTGCGAAAGCTGTTTCTGCAGTAATGAAGACAAGTTATTTAGATCTGCGAATATGAATAAAAATGCTTCACATTTTTGCAGCCTGTTTCGTTTGGCTTTGGTTTTGTGGTGTATAACGTCCCAAAGCTACTGAGACTAAGAGGGACCTCGTATTCTAAGCTCCGGGTGTTTCGACTACCTAGGTTTGTTTAACGTGCACTGACATTGCACAGTACACACGCCTCTAGCATCTCACTTCCATCTAAATGCGACCGCCGCGGCCGCGATCGAACCCGTGTCTTTCGGACCAGCAGCCGAGCAGCATACTGAGCCACCGTGGCGGCTTTTCCAGCCTGTGCCGCACTTGTTACGGTGGGCACTACAGGGCTAATCAGTGTTCGCAGAACGCAATAAATAAGCGCTGAATGTAAATTATTTCCCTTTCCAAACCATTACAGACAAAAAATTACGTCAGGTAAAGGAAGCTTAATGATAATGGATATTAATCTATAATGGTAATGTTGATAGACTGAAACATCCGCCCGAATAATCAGTGAGCTACGTCCTAGCAAACTAACGGCTCATTACTAAGGTAGAGCTGTCTTCGAAGAAAATAAGACCGGAGGAATTAAAGTTAGGCTAAAGGGAGAAAACAGATGTATGATTTATTGCGTCAAAGTTTCTCATAGAAAGCTCTTTCTGAAGCTGCAAGCCTGTAAGCATCAGTAATTATAAAAAATATCGAAACAAAACTTTTTATTTGTTAAGGCCTACATGCAATATCAGTGGCTGCACTCAATTCCACAACAGTGATAAAGTTCTCCATATATCTGTGTAAGTTGAGAGACGCCGCCGCTGCTACTTGCTACCATGAACGAAACCGGATCCGAACATACACTGCATGACGCCTGTATCGTCTCTGGGCGATAATCGCATCTTTCTGTAAATGAAACGAAGAAGGAGACGGCTGTATGTTCGCAGAGGCAACGCTGTACGTGATGAAGACATGCACCGCAACGTATAAAACATTACGGCACTCCTCCTTGAGTACCCTGCGTCTATAAATTGGGTAGCGGACGTCCGGACTCGATAACCCAAAGTGGAGCCAGCGCATTATGCCTAAGCTGGGAAAACCATTATCGATTATTGCCTGAATCATTCTGCGTTCTATGCACTTGAATAATGAGCTTTCGCCTTTTGCACATCATCCTTCCATGTTATCCTTCTCGTCGTCTTCTTCCTTGAGCTATGTCACTCTCGCCAAGTCATTCTTCCACGTCATCTTCCCTTCCTTTGGTCCCCTCTCATCTTGTATGTGGAGCTTGTGCACTCAATTTAATGAAGCGAAAAATAACCCTTATGAAAGCATACCAAAATGACCTTTCATAGGATACATCGCACATTTCCTTACATGTACACTGAGAGGAATCGGACTCGTATTTTTACCGCCGGAACTCGATCTACACGTTCCTAGCGTTCTTAAAAACTTCGAATTTGTCCCGTGCGGCCGGTTTCTCTGAATTAAATCCGATTAAACATCCCGACTCCCGCCTTTCTTTTTTTTTATGAATTCCTTCAGGCGATGGGAGGAGTGGACCAACCTCTCAACCAGTCCCGTGGCGGCTTGCCGCTCTGCCATGGCCGGAGTGATACGTAGTGATCGGCGAAAGCAAAGAGTCCACGTGTATTTTATGCGAAGCATATTACTAGAGCTACACTACAGCCCGTCGAGCGCGGCGGTGGAGCTACCAAGCGTGACCACGTGACACCACGTGACAACATGACGTCACAGCAGAGGAGAGATGGGCTGCCGGCTCGCGCGGTCGGCCGCGGCGGTGGAGGCTCCACATCAGAGGCGCTGCAGCTGACCACGTGACGCTACAGCAGCGGTATAAAGATGAGCTTGCCTCGCTCTCCGGGCACTTACGAGGCGGCCAGGTGTTGGGATGCCGCCTAGAAGCAGGGCTGATTTGAACGAGAAGCGAAAGCTTCAGCGTGCCACAGAGACCGATGAAGAGCGCGATGAACGTCTGGCTAAGCGGCGTGCTCAATATGCGGCTCGGCGACAACGTTCTACAACAACTGAAGAACAAAGCGAGGAACTTAACCAAGCCTAGGCATCAATGTGCTTCGCATCTGACTAGGCTTAACCTTAGCTAAGCCTCAGCCATTTTTTATTTCTGTGGGCCTAATTTGCAGCTATGTAGTCTCTGACTAGAACTATTTATTCACGGAAACCTAAAAACAAAATAAAAGAAATAAGCAAATCGTTACGCCAATCAATCAATCAATCAATCAATCAATCAATCAATCAATCAGTCACTCACTTTATTTCAGCTTTTTTTTTACAAAAACTGAGGGCGGCAAGAAAAAAGCAGTCATTACGACCGCTTGACAAGCCTCGCCACCCCTACAAAGAGGCAGTTTGGTAGCGACTATGATGGTTACTTCATACACTGGTAACAACGCAAGGTACACGGAAAGACAAGGCATGTAAATATATGCATAAAAGGAAACATTTTTTTTTTAAATACGTGCATAAAAAGAAACTTTTTTTTTTTAAATACATGCATGAAAGGAAACTTTGTTTTCATTTTGCATGGACAAGTAGTAATTCCGCACAACAGAATAAAGGTTTTACACAACATTTACGGTTCAATGCAATAGAATTCTATACATGGGTACGCATACTGTGGGACCTAGCTTGCAAACACATTTCGAATAGCCGAGACAGACATGCTGAGCAACATGTCATAAAAGGGCGTGTTCAAGTATTTGGGAAGAATGTATTTTAGTGTGGAAAAACCATAGTTTGTTCTGCATCGTGGTAATGAATAGATGATACGCTGTCGTGTCATATACGGTGTCTGATGTGGTGTAAGTGTCACAATGCTAGAAAGAAATGTGTCGTCTTCGGCTATTATTTTTTTATAGAAGGATGCAAACCTGTAATCGAACATTCTTGTTACGGGTATCATTCTGTATTGCTGGTAGATAGGACGTGTCGGAGCATCATACGGTACATTAGCAATTACGCGAAGTATTCTTTTTTGCAGTACTAGAAGCTTCTGGATGTTAGATGCTGTGGTTTGTCCCCATACAAGGAAGCAATACGATACATAAGAATAAAAGAACGCATAGTACAGATTCAGCTTAGTTTTGGCGGGTAAAATATGTTTATTCCGCGAAATTATCCCAATATATCTGGAAAGGGATAGGCACACTTTGCTTACATGAGCGTCCCACGACATAGTAGCAGTAAATACCACTCCGAGTAATGTGAAGGTTTCCACGTACTCAATGGGGGCGTTGTCGAAATAGAGTGGTGGCACACTGCCTATATGCTGCCCCTTCGGATGGAACAATAAAGCTTTAGTTTTTAGTTTGTTTATTTTTAATGAGTTCAAAGATGACCACTCAGATAATGATGACAAAACTGTATTTGCGGTGCTAGTTAGTTCTTTGATGTCAGGTGAGGACAAAAATAGACTGGTGTCGTCAGCATATATGATGTATTTAACTAAGTTACTGATGTTGCATACGTCATTAATATATATGTTGAATAGGAGCGGCCCCAGAAGGCTGCCCTGGGGCACGCCGTTTGTGATTGCTAACAAGTCCGAAGAGCAGTGATTTAAAGCAACATACTGGCGACGAGCACTGAAATACGATTGAATGAGACCGAGGGCGTGGCCACGTATACCGTAGTGGTCGAGTTTTTTAAACAGAGTTTCGTGATTCAGTGTATCGAATGCTTTGCTTAAGTCTACAAAGACGCCTAAGGTGAGGTGTTGAGCTTCGAAGTTATTTAATATGTATTCTTTTTGATCAAGCAGAACATGCTCAGTTGATCTATGCTTTGTGAATCCATTCTGACACTTGGCTATTACACAGTGCTTCTGTAGGAAATTGTAGTAACGTCGATGCATTATTCGCTCTAGCCCCTTGGAGAAAAAAGGTAGTACAGATATTGGCCTGTAATTTCCTAGAACGTTTTTATCACCCTTTTTGTAAATAACCACAACTTTGGCCATCTGCATGGCAGCGGGAAAACGTCCTGTGCGAAGCGCGGTATTGTAAATATGTGTAAGGCATGGCACGATCAAAGGTAGTACGTATTTTACAGGTAAACTTTGAATATTACTTGGGTCAAGACTTGTCGTGTTCTTTAAACTTTTGCACACCGAGTAAACCTCAGCTTCGTCGGTTGGTTCAAGAAACATCGATTCGTTTAGCCTGTTGCCCAAAAATCTAGACATACCTGGATTGTACTGACTGCATCCAACTTCAGTGAAATATTGGTTGAAGGCATTGAAGGCACTGCCTGAAAGGCACTCCATGCGCTGGCCGACTCCTCCCACCATCTGCGGGGAATTCAAAAAGAAAGGCGGAAGCCGGACGTCCACCTATTTAAATTAGGGAAATCGGCCGCACAGAACAGTAATTCGAAGTTTTTAAAAATGCTGGAACGTGTAGATCGAGTTCCCGCTGCAAAAAGACGAGTTCAAATTCCTATTCTGTGCACCTTTAAAGCAAACTCAAAAGGTTCAAGATGAATGCTGAATACACCTTCGGCATGAGGCGACTTAGGAATGCGAGGCAGTGCACACTAGTCCTGAGACGAAATGCCCGAAGGGGCAACGTCTGCTGTATTCAATAGCTTTCATAACACAGCAGTGGTCTTTGGAGGGCTGCAGGTTCCGATAATATTTTTCAAACACTGTTAATGGACACATTATCTAGTGTTATATTCTCGTTTAAGCTATTGCTAACTTGCTTCGTTAACAGCAGCACAAATATACCGGGTGTTTCAGCGAACACTTTCAAAAATTCTCATAAGTAGAGTTTTCTTGATAAAGATATGGCTTTTGCAGCATAGTATTACCAATGTTGGCGGACACCAGAAAACCGGTGAATCGTATCAGTTAGTAAACTGGTTCACTAATTTTTAAAAATTAATTTTTTAACTATTACAGTTAGGCGCATAGTTGCAATTAGATATTTGTAGCTGGTCGTTAGTAATAGCCATATCAGTTTTAGAATTTCGAAAATGCGATTATCCTCGGCGCTGTGGCTCGACAAAATTTGGCTTTTTCGACTAGTTACTTGCACTGGAGGGGGTGCTTTGCCTGCATGCTTTCGATAGCGCATGTATTTTTCGCCCGATGCAGCCGAACTTTGTCGAGCCACAGCGGTGAGGGTAACTGCGTTTTCGAAGTTCTAAGAACTGATACGGCTATTACTAACGACCGGCTACAAATATCTAATTGCAACTACGCGCATAAGTGTAATAGTTAAAAAGTTAATTATTAAAAATTAGTGAACCAGTTTACTACCTAATATGATTCACCGGTTTTCTGGTGTCCGCCAACATTGGTAATACTATGCTGCAAAAGCCATATCTTTACCAAGAAAATTCTAATTATGAGAATTTTTGAAGGTGGTCGCTGAAACACCCGGTATTTCAATTCCCTCCTTGCAGTTCACTAGGTCACTGAAAATTCTTAAAACGCGCATCAGCAGAAAAACTCATTTTTCGTATAAAAGGCGCACCCCGTAAGAATCTGTAATAAAAGTTCTGGCCGACACACAGGTGTACACGTTTGGTACACTCTCAGAATAAAATCACTCAAATAACGAAGTTAATGGGAAAAAAAACAACAACAAAACTTTATTCACTCACCGCAATCATCCAGAACAGCTGCGCTTTTACAGCGCCATGAAGGTATGATCCGCACCCTATTTATGCACTAGCTGAACCAAAGGGACAAAATAAAGACGAGCACAGGCCCTCATACATCCGCGATGTACAACCAACTAGCCACATTTGTAATAGCGCACCACCGAGTATCGTAACCTCCAAGTGAGTATTCAACATTCAAAATTTTACAACCCTTCTTCACTGAAAGTACCTGTACAAATAACGTGAGCAAAAACAATCCAACGCGCTCGGAAAACAGCGCCAAAGGAAACAAGATAAAAGCAAGCAAATAATGAAATAACAGAATGATCACAACTGCAAACCAAAATTTTGGCTAATGCGGTTTTGAAGAGAGCACAGTTTTTTCCACCTGAGTTTTGAAATTCAACGCGAATGGCGAATTCTATTTTTTCTCTCTCTCATAAAAATTCTCATAAGTAGAGTTTTCTTGATAAAGATATGGCTTTTGCAGCATAGTATTAGCAATGTTGGCGGACACCAGAAAACCGGTGAATCGTATCAGTTAGTAAACTGGTTCACTAATTTTTAAAAATTAATTTTTTAACTATAACGATCAATAATGCGCGTTTCAACGATCGTTAAACGGACTACCTCACTTTTCCCATTGGAAAAATGGCGGCGGTCGCATTTCTAGGGCACCAAATTGCTGCACACTAAGTTTATCGAGCAAATTTTCTTCATATGTATAGCTATGCCCGGTGTAGTCTTTTCACTTCACCTACACTCCACGCGCCCGTCGCGGCATCTGGGCTCTGCCGTGAAAACTATTTCACGGCAGTGGACGTTGACAATCGCAAGAGGGCGCTACTTTGCTGTCTATATTTCGGCTGTCTTGCTGGGCAATGAGTAGTGGTTTTTGGGACATATTTCTTACACCGTGGTTTTTGGCTTATTGTGGATACTATTTTTCCATCTCAAGACCTACTGCACTGCACAGTTTAAGCGCGTGAGGTAGGTCCTTGCTCCCCATGTATTTTGACGCATATTTAGGGACGGGCTCCTAAACAATTACTACACCAGGTCACTTTTACAAGCCTTCGAAGATTTTTACTTTTAAACAGTTAGAAGTACGCCCCTGCTGTCTCTGCATGTGGGTTGTGCAGGAAAGCAGGCATTATTGATTTGATAGAGCATAATTGAAATTCGATTAGCTAACTTATGACAGTTTACCAACTGATCAAATTTTGGTTTGAGAGCGCACGATTATATGCGAAATTGAAAACTGTCAACTTTTTACGAAAGCCAAAGTCTTAAATTCTCCGAATCCACATTGTTGTCCGAAATACTGAACTTCAATAATGCGCGTTTCAACGATCGTTAAACGGACTACCTCACTTTTCCCATTGGAAAAATGGCGGCGGTCGCATTTCTAGGGCACCAAACACATAGTACAGACCCGGTTTCTGTGTGTCATGGCGTAAAAGAAATTAGCGAGATTTCAGCAGTGATGATACGCGCAGAGACGTACGCCATTTCATAGATGTGTAAAGCAGGAAAGCCAACCCAGCGGCCTTTGATTAGCTCGATGTTTCGACTTTTGACGCTCCATGCTTCGAACCACAAGTCCGATTGGAAAAATTATAACAAAAACTAGGCACTGGGCTGGGCTTCGATCTTCATTGCCTCTAATTCCACAGCATAGCCTTGCACCTTAAAATCAAGCAATTAGCTGCTGAAAAGGTGGTTTTATTTAACTTTTAGTATTATGAATGACCTCCGTCGCAGACATAATGCTCAGCTTACTAAACGCTTCACTCGCATAGACGACCGCGACGTATATCTAACGGTTTTTTGAATTTCATTTGTAAAAATTAAAAAAAAAAATCACTCCGTACGGAGCTGGTTCGAGGTTGCTTCTTTTTATTCATTATTAAGGAGACAGCGTAAGAGCTCCCGTTCGGGAGAAAAGCCGTCTTCAGCGTTGTCCGTCCGTGCCACGGATTCGAACTGCTGTCCTTTTTGGTTCTGAGCCGGGCACGCTACATTTACCCCGCTGAGACTTTTTTTCCCGACGTGATATTTATTGAAGTAATGCAATGCTTTATGTACATTAACTATGCACAAACACAAAGAAAGCAGTGGCAAATCAACACGATGCATACATAACAAGACACACCAAGCAACCAACCACAGAGAAAAGAGGCAATGTAGAGCACATAGCTAATACATCATAATACTTCAAATTCAAATCCACTTTATTTCTGGTAGAAAGCAAGTATACATCATCAGCGAGAAAGTTTAAAAGAGATATATTCTACCAAGGAAGACGAGGCAAAAAGGCCTTTCATCTGCTCCTAACAAGGCCTCGCCTCCTGGCGAGAAACATTGCACTCTCTAAGCTACAAGAGCCGTTGAAAAAAATACATGGCATCTTTCAATACGTGCAGAAAACACAAGCATTGTGAACAGGGCATTATATGAAATTAAAATCGTAAGCACTACAGAGAACAAGGGAATTTTTCTCCAAACAAAAGCTTACATCACAACCTGTTAAGTCATTATTGTGTCAAAAGGCAAGAAGCACAATTGCATAAATATTTATCTCAACAAAAGATTAGCTCATAACCAGAAAATTATTATAGTGTCAAAAGCATGAGAAAGCAATATTTGTATCGATATATTTCAATAATGTAACAACGACGCATACGACACATCTATGTAACAAAGTACTAGAAAAACGGCAATGAAGAGCACAGCACTGAGAGTAAGTGGCACGTCAGTTCGACCTCGGTCTGGGCATGCACCTCCCTTAGATGATCGATGATTCTACTAGAATGTATGTACATCATGCGTGTTTTCCAGAGGCTGTATTGTCTACTTAAGAAGAACATGTGGGCGGGTTCATCAACAAATGGCAGTGCAGTGGTGTCAGATTAAGTCTTTTTTTTCAGTGCCCGTTGCATGATAACGCAGAGTACTATTGCATCTCTTCAATTGATGAAACAATGCTCAATGATCTTCTGGAGCATCAGGAAGGCCGAAATTTGCGGTAGACACCAAATTGCACTATTTCTCTAATCATGTTATAACGGCTAATATATAGTTGTGTGGCTTTTACAAAAATGTCTATACAGGGCAAGAGGGCTATTTTGCGTACTCTCCTGAGTACATAATGAACCAGTAAACCAAAATACACAGAATGGTGCATGGGCGTTTTTTGACTTCATAGCTTTGGTTGCACTGCTAAAAAGAGTCGCGGAGCATAAGAGTATCATTTTATAACTCAAAGTGGTCTTCTATAGGTTTTGTTTTTAAAGAAGCGACTATTTTCTTCTTCTTATTGAAGAATAAAACAGGTTCTGGTGAAAGCTATTCTATATACTTTGAGGTTTTTTTTTCAGTTTTTAAGTGTTGCGAAAGTCGGGAGGGAAAATCGGGTTTAATGTTCGTGACCTTTAATTCTAGAAGAAACCTCGTCATTCAAAAAGGACTTCCATATTTATGTGAGCTTCTAATCGTTTTTTTCTCAATCAAAAATGCATTATCAGCTTTCGACTTTTTGTGCGAAAGAATTTCTCGCCTTATCTTTTGCTCATTTTTGTACAGAAGCTATAAATGGAAGATAGTATTTGGAAACTGTTGGACGCATCAAATCTATCTTATATTCTCACTCGTTACAGTTATTTTGTCGTCTACCTTACAGTCGCAGTGTTCAGCGCTTCCGCGCCTATGGTAGAAGCCTCTGCTTTTGCTTATACACTGTGAAATGGTACATTCAACATCGAAGCGGCTAATTTAACTGCCCAAGTGCCATGCAGCACGATACTGTTGATATTGGTATCGCTATAATATACGATGGCAGTAAGAAATACACGCAGTACTTGTGTCTGATCTCTTGCTTCTAAAACGTAGTTTCCGAATTTATCCTCTAGTTGCGCCACGATATTAGTAACAATCGCTAAGAAAGGATTAAAACCATCATTATTTAATTTAAACATCGCTTCAGAAGCGCAATGTATACAATAGCTTCTGTGCCGTGCCTTCAGGGTTCTGAGCTGAAAAAGTACGGCTGTTTCAAGGCGCACCTTCGGGTCGAAATCGGATTTAATGCGATTTTGAAGAAGGCTGCTTGAACTCAAAAATTGGTTGAAACAGGCTTTTACCCGCAAATTTAGTACACGGCACCACCTTTGTACATTGCGCCATTCCAATTCAGAATCTTTCTATCTCAGTAGCTCACTAGCATTTCAGTAGCATTGTGGGAGGTCCCGCCGGTGGTTTCTTAGCCCTGGCCTTTCCAAACGACATGGAAAGATAACCAGTAGTACACACACTGCATAAACACGCATTATGACAACGTCAGGGAGGCCCTCGAGACACTTTCTTCCCCTCACCTACCACTACCAACATCTTGACTCGATATACTACGAAAAATACAGCTAATCGTATTCCACAACCCCACGTCGTCCAACCTACATTATCGCCAAGCTACCCCATACCGCCCAAACTCTGCTGGACCTTACGCAGACCTAGAAAATTACCTATCCCCCACTTTTCTTATCGACCCTCTCCGTCCACGAGTGCCTGGTTGGCCCGGAACCAGTTTGAATATCAATTGACCCAGGTCGAACAAGCTCGTTCTACCCCCGGCGACTAAAATGAAGTTGACAAATAAAGCTTTGTCTCTTTGTCTTAGCCTTGGGACCTCCTTCTCTATATGTCCCTTTGCATGTGGAAATTTTACCTGTTTTGTTAAAAAAATCAAATGAAATTGAATCCCTGTGTTTGTGTAGATGGAAACGAATCATCCTTTCACCAGTTCATGATTTTGTAATAACGGTGCAGACGTAAAGAAAAATTATATTTTCTTACATACACCTTCAAAGGCAAAAGCTTTGTTTATTTGTTTTTTGCCAGAAACAACATGCACTGAAACACCAGTTTGTAACATGAACCGATAACTTGCACCGATAACTTGTTTCGTTTTTTTCTTTCGGCTGTTCGCTTCCGATCATTTTTCTGATGCGTTCTCCATATCGCTATGTAACGCACTTTTCGCGACACTCCACCTAACTAGACCTAATTGCAGAAGAGGGTCATACTCCGAATGCCATCAGGTGATTAACTATGGCCACGCTGCCACCATTCAATATTACTGTTCGCAAAAAAGAACTGTTGCACGTTCCAAGGCGCTGGGGTTGAGTGGGTACGCTGCATCTTAGGTCTTCCCAAAATGAAGCCCGAAGATACTTCCGCTATGCCAACATTACCGACATACATTTTATTACCAGTGGGTATGCTATTTCTTTGGAGACGTGCTATGGTACGCAAAGGCTAGGTGCGGACAAATATTCATTGGGCACAGAATGCTGGCTATAGTCTGCTTTTTATAGGAAAGCCAATGCTTGGGGACCTTCGGGCACAGCCCTAGACATGGATCGCTACAGACAGCCAACCGGAGATAATACGCCGCACAAAGAAACGCATGTATTCTAAGTCTCCAAGATTTCCACTAATGGATAAGCCACAGTAAGTTGTGGTCAACATACCAACATTGTATTAAATGGATGAGATACACCGCGCCTGATGGCTAGAGCACTGAGTAAAATATAAAGAAGTTGTTTTAAGGTGGAAGCCTTTAATGCCTCATCGTTGTAAGCAGGGGTTGTCGACAGAGATGTCACGCTTTTCAATTGGACGAAATGGTCTTGACGTCTCTGTGCGCGAATTTTAAACGGGGCTACTTGTACTTTGCATAGAAACCATGTAAACAATTAAAGGGATGGTATAGTGATTAACCTTTCAAGTCAGACCAGATAAATAAAACCGAGTAGGAAATTGGTCGAGTTGGGGAATCGAACCAAGGTCTCCGGAGTGCGAGACGAGCCCGCTAACCACTCCGCCATGCCAGCTCGATGGTTTGGAATGAACAAAGGTGCGTCTAGTGAATACGGTCTTTTGATTCACTGCCATCTTCCTCCCTTCCCTTACGGCGAGGTTCAGCTGTCCACCGAGATATACGAGACAGATACATTTCACAAAACTTCTGTTTGGGCTAGATGGTGCATAGCTATAAATGAAATGAAATTTAAGCGCACACGAAAAACGCACACAAGAGGAGATACACACAGGACAGGCGCTATTTCGGCGTTTTTCGTGTGCGCTTAAATTTCATTTCATTTATAGATACATTTCCTTTCCTCAAAAACCAATTTACCGTCGAGCAAGGCATAGAGGCGAACGGGCGATGGCATTCTGGGGACTCCCTGGCAGCGTTGCAAGACGCTGTAGCGTTCCACTCTTAGAGGCGTAGCTTAACATCTTAACCACACAATATTGACGCAAGTAGCAACACCACGCTTGAGGCTTTCGCCTTACCGCACTTTAGGTCAACAAAGTGCCCCTTTAATTTTTAAAAAATAACAAACCTTTTTGCGATCTCAGTCTGTGGCAGAAGAATCAACTAAGCCTAGAGAAAGTCACAGTTTTAATGATGTAGATGATTACTTTCTCTGGCGCAAGTTATTTTTGTTGCACAAGACTGGGCCGAAGACGCCTTTTTCCAAGCGTTTCTCCCCAAGACATTTCGAGTATCAGGTCAGGGTCAAGCACATACTCGTTGTATCACCGGCAGGTGCCAGGTGTGGCTACGGATTCAATCCTGCACCTTCCGTGTGCATATTCTCAGTTTTTCTGCCAAAACAATGTTTTTTTTTGTACGAGACTCTGCTGCTGAGAGAGCGTGTGCTCAGGAATGAATCGGGCAACCAACAAGAAAACAATTAAACGAAGGAACACGCGGCATGACGCTGATTAAGAGTAGGCCTAAACTTTATTCCAGTGTGCAAGAAAATGCATAAGCAGAACGAAGAGTTGGTACGGGGACAAAAAGGATGCAGTAGAAGCAAAAGAGCATATATAGTAACATTGTAATGAAGCAGGGTGAAAAGATAAAACACCTAAAAGCAAGGGGTGTCCATAGCAAAAGCGGAAAAAATATTAAGACTCTGGAAAGGAGGCTGAGAGGTACTGGGTGGCACACTTAGAAGGAGCAAGAGTAGTGGTGAAAGCGGCGGGAAGCGAAAAAGAAGCCCAAGCAGTTCGTGAGGAAGAGCAGTGCCGTGCAACCTAGTTTTCTCCACATTAAGAGCCGGTTCATTCATCTCTGGTGTTACCGCTCCGTTTGACACGTACTCTGCATAAAAAAAAAGAAAAACATGGTCCTGGCCCCTCAGGATTGCCCGGTTTGATGCAATATGGACAGAACAACATGACTGAGAGACCTCGTACAAGACCTTCTGACCACAGTATATGTGGCTTTGATGTCTATTCCCCTGTTGCAATCGATAGCGCACATTGGCAGGCACGACACCACGTGTCTTGGTGTAATTTTTTTTAACATGCGAGAAAAGCCATCAAAGTAGGGCATGCCTGCAATAGCGAATAGGCTTGACTTATGAGACCATAAAGTCGTTGAAACATCACTATTTCATTTCTGTTTTCTCTAGCCATGGTAAATTTCCTTCAACACTCGATATAAAAGCTTACCAAACCCCATAGCTCCGCACATCATCAGCTTCATCCAGGTGACTCGAATAAGCATAGCCTGAAGCTTATATATACTTCGTCTCACAAGATGTTTGCAGCACTACGGAAGGCAGAGCTCTCTGGTCCAATCAGGGCTGCAGGAACACAAAAAATAGTCCCTCGAATATTTCAGCAGCGTAGGACCATTAATCAAACAATAAGCACAGAAATTGAAAACATAGTTTGGACTGGTAGATTTAGATGGCATAGATTGCGTCAATCACTTGTGAAATTTACAGACAAAGCCCGTACGAACACAGCTCTGCGGAGGCTTGCTGCGAGGTAGTGATGCGTTGCCATATTCCAACATGGCGCCGGCCGAGTCGGTTGTGTCGTTTGTGTGCCCTACACCGACAGTGCGTCGTTTTTCTAAGCAGGCGATCGCAGTTGGCTTCTTGAAGTGCTTCGCGTCGAGAACGGGGGCAGTTCAAGTACGAATGCGCTCATCAAGAAGACGGCAAAACTCACCCAGGTGAGCGAGCGAACGCTTTACCAGTGGACAACGCAGACGTTGAAGGCGGGCCGAATGTTGTCCCCGAAGAAGCCGGCAGCGTTACAGTGATGAACAACGCTCCATATCGTTCTGTGAAGCAGGATAAAGTGCGGCGGATGGCCTCAAAAAAGGACATAGAGACTTGGCTGTCCAGAAAAGGTGTCGCGTGGAGTAGCGACATGGTGAAGGCCGAGCTCATGAAGCTTGTCAACAACGTGAACACAGGTGTGGACCGATACCGTGTGGACTGCATCGCCGAAGCTGCTGGCCGTCTCGTTGCGCGCTTGCCACCCTACCACTGCCAAGTGAACCCGATAGAGCTTGTTTGGAACGATGTCAAGCGTTTCGTTCCCAGTCGAACCAAGACGTTTAATCTCCAAGACGTGGAGCCTCTGGTTTGGCAAAGCATCATGCAAGTGACTGCTGAGAAATGGAAGAATTACGTGCAACATGTTATTAGTGAGGAAGATGTGATGAGGAAACTGGACCACTTCATCGACGATGTTGTTTACCAAGGACCGGATATTGTTGTCAACCTGGAGGACGACACAACCAGCAGAGCTGAATGGAGTTGTGATGACGATGAGATGAGCCCCATTAACCTGCTAACGTGCGCGCAAAAGTCGGGACCATTCAGTACTGTCGCAGTGAAAGTAAATAAATCGTCTCTCATGAGATATGGCAATGGCTGTTGTGGACGGCTCCGGATTAATATTGACCGCGTGTGCGTAGACTTTCACGCAGCGCATGTGGTTGTTTTGCATTTCTCCACCATCGACATTCGGCTGCTCCGGCCTGCATTCGACCCAGCTTAACATGTTGGAATAAATAAATTCATATACACATGACAGGAAGACTGAAAATAACTGTAACGTTACTACAGAGGAACTGATACGAACAATTGGCGACAAAAAAGAAAAAATGGGTCAGTCCCATTGGAACGGGCGTCCGCCTGTCCAAAAACAAACAGATGAAAGAATAAAAAGACATCAAGCGCCACCTGCTGGAGGTAAAAAGAAGCTAACTACTAGTACGCTTCTTTCACCATGATGGAGCCACCTGTCAATAACTGGCGGTGCGAGAGGCGCGTAGGAACACACTAATGTAGTGCGCGCCATCCTGATTGGACGAAAGAGCTCGTACCTTTCGTAGTGCTGCAAACATCTTGTGAGACGGAGTATAGTGAGAATATGTTCATCCTGGCTCTGCTTTGCTGTCATTCGCTTCCTCGTGAGCAGACGCCCGTAACACTGCACAATATTTCCTGCCTCCGAGGCGAGACACACGTTACCGCATTTCTTTGTTCTATTGTGATAACTGAAAATCTGTATGCATTCGTAATGAAGTCAGGCGTCGATGACAAGTGCTTTGTTTTGAAACTTGGGGAGAAGAAGCGGGATATTTATCGAATGGACATAGCAGCCAATGCCAATAAGCATGCGTATAAAAAGTCAACTGCGTAACGACAAGAAACGTTATGACGCCGTGGCAATGACCGCAAAAGAATCCCGCGATAATCAGGTTTATTTTGGCCTGGCACGTTAAGCTAGGCGGTTTTGCAAACAAATCTACTGCATTTTCAGCACAGCGTCAAATTTCGATGTTTAAGCATGTACAAGGCGCGTCAAGTAACTTGAGCACAGTCTTTCAAAAGAGTACCATACTGCAGATGCGCCATACATTCGTATGGCGCGTCTTAGAACATATTAATTTCGACTGTTTAGTTTACTTTGGTTTAACTATGCAGAATTGACGATACCCATTTTAGGCCGAAACGTGTTTCGTTAATTTTTAGAAATGTTCAAAATTGGTCATTCAGTTTTTTATACCAACCTATATTCGGGGCGCACCATTTTTCCAGATTTTAAAGAATGCCCGCGAAACATGCAAGGTCACGTTACTACGTTCTTGCGCAGTCACGTGTGCAATTAAAATTTAATAACTAACTTAGTCAGTAATTTAATAACATGACGACAATCAATGAGTCGTTTTTTACGTGGATGCGGCGTGCCATATTTTTTTAATGCTTTTTGCCATGGCTCAAGTTAATCAAATCTCGCTGTCTTGTTCGCGAACTGTGTAGTGCAAATCATGCTACTTCTAAGAGTGCATGTCTCGCACATCTTTTTTGACCTCATGCGTATTGTAAAACGAACTTCTTGTAAGCATTACTGCCTGCAATTGGCTTTCTGGACTCAGTACAGAATTTTTTCTCATGTTTTTTGCCCGTCTCGTCGCCTTGCTGGTACTGCAGGCGCCATTCCTCGTCATTTTTTCTAACATTCTGCTCAAAATACTTATTGCGTCTTTGATGCTTCATGATGAATAATTCGAAGTCTCGATAAAAAAGTATAAACAAACATCCAATGTTTATTTCGCCAGTCTATGTGGCAATACACGGCTCTATATATACTGAGACGCACAATACATTAAGCTACAGTCCAGCATAGAGAATGTGCTGAAATTGCGGGAATGCTTGATCGCAATATATAAAGAAGCATATTAGTTAGATTCAACTGTAAGCCTCACAATACAGGATTCGGTCATTTACCTGTATGTGTGCATTGACTTCAAAGCACCTGAAGTTCAAGAATGGTGTTTTTCGTGGCAGCAAGGAATTGTTCTGACAATGACTTTGCCAAATAATAGGCCCCATCATCACGATTCTGAAGGTACTATATGTGCATTTTGTCGCCTACCTATTCGCGTATGAAGTAAAATCGTTGAGACAATGAATATGTTTTTGCCTGAAACGAATTCCCCTCCATTTTTTTTAAAAGAACTTTGGTTGAATGAGCTCACTGATAGCTTCTTTTCTTTAGCGTCGCTAATTTCAGGTCAGCTCTGAGGTGCGCCATTCAAGCGTTGTTACAGGTGACCAAAGAATGTCGCTAGGAGGACATGTGTCGGGCTGCATACGATTACATGCTACAGTTAGTGCAAAGTTCTAAGGTTTGATTGGTGTAGAGATAATATTACCTAAATTGTTTGCTTTAAATTTCGCATATGTCTTTGTAAAGTTTACTTTCTTTAGCGTCGCTAATTTCAGGTTACCTTTGAGTTACACCATACCAAGGGTTGCTACATGTGACCAAAAAATGTCTCTAGGAGTACACGTGTTGGGCTGCTTAAGATTACATGCTACAATTAAACGGAAAGTCTCAAGGGTTAACTGGTGTAAATATAATATTACCCGCGTTGTTTGTTCTGCAGTTTGCATATCATTTCTTTGTAAGGTTTACCTCCAATTGATTTAAATAACGTAGAGAACAGTTTCTAGACAGGAATGAAGGCTGGCAACATATCTCAGTGAGTTTTTGACGTGAGCCTGGCTGACTGAACTTTCGGCCGCAATTTACTGCTCTTTTTTTAATGCTATGGAATTGTTATTCATTGTTATTGTTATTGATTGTTATTGATGTATCAGATGCGTTCCACTGTATGCCTTGTAGGGGGAATGGACCTCGTCAAGCCCATTTAGGGCTTTTTGTCCATGCCCCTAAGCATCGTAGGATGTTTAAATAAACTTATTTGATTTGATTTGATTTGAAAAATCTCTCATAAATCTACCAAATAACAAGTTTCTCCTTCCTCCTGCAAAACGCTATAAATTCTCCTAATCCAAAACAAATTCATACACTGCTGATGGCCATGATTTTATGCTTGCTGTATGGTTCACATGACAGCACAGTAAGTTAAAACCTCTAGAACTCTAGGATTTTCTTAAAATGCGTTCACTGGACAGCATTATAAACTTGCACCCATGGAAAGCAGTAGACACTGAACATAAATAAATTAATATGAATGTAAGTTGTGTGGTATACAGAGCCTTAAAACATGATGTAGCATAAAGCAAAGCCTTAAACTCATAACTGAAGCGGCAGCAGGTCTTAGCTGTAACACACAGTGAACAACTGAGAACCTTGATGACCCATACGCTTCACTGCACGCTGCCTTTCAAGCTGCCTGTTAAATGAAAAGAAGTGATCGAAAATACGCTTTTAGGATCTCTATGGAGAAGGGATTTAGAGAACCGGTATCTTCGCATTTTATCATCCTAAAGACGTCTTTTTGTTCTTGTATTTTCCGTTAGAAGGAAAACGAAATTGCTCTGTACAACAGTTTGCTAAAGTACACATGCAGCGAACTTCTCTATTGGCAAGAATTATTTGTTTACTGACGCAAAGCGGGCAAGCGCAGTTGCTCAACTTAGTCGGGCTATCTCGATGCTACTATTGGTTGGGAATCCTCTGTAAGCAAGTGCTATGAACGATTTACATGATGTTCGGTGTAAGGACCGGCAACAACAAAAAAAAATATGTTCATCCTGTGGCAGTGAACTGGAAACCTACAGTATGCAACTCGTTCTAGAAATTACAGAGTGCACAAATTCATGAACTTTTTTCGCATATGCTACACTTCTCGCATACGCATGCAAACGACATGCTGTTGTAGAAGCAACTAGACATATTGCTCGCTTTTTCTTTGACTAGATTTTATTGCATAACAACCACTTGCTGTTGCTTGTCCACATTAGTGTGCGGTGGACCAAATAACGCCTAACCAGTAAAAACAGTCATTCACACTGTCACCGCAGCGTCTGAAGCAGGGGCTTTCGAAATCAACGGCGGTTTTTTATTCGTACGCAGGCAGCTATCGGCCGATTCCACCGACTTTCGTTTCGCTTCGCCGCCATTTCGAAAGGGTTCGGGGTGGACTCTTTTTGATTCCCCCGTCAATCCTACGCTTCTCTCGAGCTTCTATGTCGGACGCGTTCTGGTTTACTTCGGCACAGCTCGGTTTCACGGTGGCCTTGCGGTATATAAGCAACCCAGGCACCTTTCCAGAACACACCGAGACCAAGAGTGTCCTCCCGAGGAAGGTACTGCAGAGACAGCGGTCGGCTACTTCGCACAACATGAAGACAACGGTATGGCACGGAGCTCGTAGCTTAAGGTTCTTTTCCAATTTTGTGCCTAATTAAGTATTCATTCTAAGCCAGTGCCGGGCTAGGTGAGGTCTTTTGTTCAGTGCTCATAATGTCACACAGAATATTTTCAGGCATTTTTCCTCCCTCTTGTTAAATTGTCAAATTATAGTATAAATTTAAAAGGTTCCGGTACATAAATGAGCTCTTCTGATAGTAAGACTGGAAAAATATAGTTCGTTAGATGGCTGCGTATGACTAAGTGTAGCAAGCATGGCTCCTTCGTGCGGTTAAAACTTAGTGCAAAAGAAACTACTGTGTCGTCTCGTGCAACGTTTATCCGGTACCTAGACCAAAATGTTCAGGATCCAACAAGCTCTTAGACAACACTCGCGAACAGCAGCTTAGAAGGCAATATTGCTGTGAAAAATGATAACGGCGCAACTTCGAAAGATGTAAAGCGCCCTTCATTGAAATGTAATGGACGTAAGAGGCCTGGTCCAGTCTAGGGTGTGTCATTAACGTCCTCTTCTGTGCACTACCGTACTTGAGGTTTACCTTATAAATTACGCTTTTCACCTCTCAGGCATGACAAGATTTGAGTACGTGTATTTTACATAAATTAGAAAAGGCGGCAAAAAGAAGCAACAAGAAAAAGTGCCCTGTCCGCACCGACGTTTGGCGGTATATTTTACAGCAGTCATAAATATTTTTTTTGCAGTCAGTAATTTTCAAGAAAAAGGCGACGCTGAGATTGTCGAAAATCAGCGTGTTTGCAGGAATATACCCGGCATGGTTCCTTAGTGATATGCAGTTCCTCGTTCGATGCAAGACTACGCGTTCCTTTCTAAGTCAACGCATTCTAAATACACCATCCGACAACATAACTACCAGTTTTGTTCAACAACAACTGCCAGTTTTGTTCCACAACAACTACCGGTTTTGTTCCACAACAACGTCTGTATACGAGAACAAGGTTTTCGAATTTCTGGGACTAGCATTACGTACAATGTCCTCGTGCCACCTATGCTATGCAGCGGATGATGACTGCAAGCTTCAAATCCTGAAAGCGTCTCAGTTATTGGCTGGCCGTTGTCCACTTCTTTGAAACTGTTGACACAACATCGGCGGGCAACTGTACGCGCCGTGCCTCAGGCGATATCGCACTCTCCGCTATGTCCTTCTCCAGTAGGCTTTGTACAGCATGCGAGTAAGCCATGCCTAAAAGATAAGTTTAGCTCGGGAAAACTTGGTGCAATCAGTTAACAGCACTGTGTTCACCTGCCATCAGAATAAGCAAGATTTTATTACGCTTGACGCTACTTATTAGCTACGTTCTGTATCTGCACTGTTCTAAGCAAATATGAACCAAGCAGTGCAGGTTGCGGCGAACAGTTCCTGCTTTATATAACCTTTCAACGTTACTCGGCAGCTCATAGAAACATGTGATGTGCTGTGCTATTTGTTAGGTCTTACTTGCAAATCGCATTACAGCTTCCTAATCAGCTTTCCTTTAGTACTTGGAAGCAGGGTGCTTTAATGTGGCAATTTTTTTATTATGAAAATATGTTCTGCTTTGGCTGCGAATTCCTCTCATGATCCCGGAAGTGCGCTTCAGTGGAGTGATCATTATTAATTGACTGCCTGCGGTGATCAACTGGAGCTAATTCTACATATCAGTGAATTCTGAGCACACCAGCTTGTTTACATGTCGCCGCCTATATACGCGTCCCCAGCGGCGGAAAGTTGAGCTTCGAACCTCGTGGACACCGCAGAACACCATCTGCCTCTGACCGTCACTTCGGATACGCCTCATTCTTTGAGTGTCTCGTGCACAATGTCTGTTCTGTCTTTTTTCGCAGATACTGGTGTTGCTTGTCGTGGCACTTGCTGCATCTTATGTTAACGCGGGCCACTTCGGAGGCTACGGCGGCGGAGGCTATGGGGGTGGAGGCGGTGGCGGAGGTGGATACGGAGGTGGAGGCGGCGGCGGTGGCTACGGCGGTCATGGCAAGAAGATCATAGTCATCAGTCATCATGGAGGAGGATACGGAGGTGGCGGAGGAGGGGGTGGTGGTGGCGGCGGCAGCGGATACGGAGGTCATGGATGGTGGTAACCATCGTTCGTGAGCAGTGTTCCCGTTCACCGAAAGCTTGGCACCAAAGCGCATCTGTTTGCGACTCTCATTTATGTACAAAAAAAAAGACAACAAAACAAGCGGGAACATACATAGCTGCGTAATCTTATGCTGTGAATAAAGCGCTTTCATGAACTTTCTTTCGTTTTCCTACCCTGCCGACGACCACACATGGCATAGGTTCCGTATGTCACTTCGCGAGCAGCTAAAAATAAACAAGTTCTCAAGTCAGTGCAGGGAATATTATATCAAGCTGAAATATGTCGTATATATAACCGATGGGACTTTAAAAACTGTTTCCGCATGGTTCTCATTGGGGGTAGCAGCGTCAGAAACTAATCATGATCTTCTGGACGCACTAAATGGCAGCCGCACATGAGCAAGAAGGCTAGCATTTTGTAATATAAGTTAATTTCTTAGAATATCTCTTATTTTTCTGTCTTGCAGCTGTAGTTTAAATTACTGCTCACGTGTACTAAACACGATTAAAAGAGCATCTTGAAATCGAAGCAAGCTGAGTTTGTTGGGCGTTAGAAGTCATCGTAGTATTCTCTGCTGTTAGGTGTTGCTATTCTGCAGTGTTACAGAAAAAGATTTCCAAGACTTTAATATCCTTCTGAAGATACACGCCGCTTCCTCGGACTCGCTGATGCTTCTGTTGTACTCTGCGTAAAATAGTATTCTATTGAAAGCCTTGAGTGTTAAGCAGTAACACTCCTGAGAGCTAAGTAAGAGCTGAGCAGTGATGGTTGTTAAGTCCTGCAGTTTTAAACCATTTTGTGGAAATCCTTGAAGGAACTCTGAAAGACATACATGAAGATTATTCAGTTGACCTGCAGCGACATATTATAAAACTGCAATAAATGGAGCGTCGTGACTGGAGCGCACATGCCCGCTAGAAAAAACGTAACATTACACACAGCTGGGAAGCAATTCTTAGCTGCCGATGAGCAAACAAAACAAACTCATAATTTAAAGGGCGGCAAAAAAAAGAAAAGCACAGCCAGTGCGAAACGCTTGGTAACACATGCCACGTGTGAGCCATTAATCAGCGGTCCTTGACACCAACTCCGGTAGATGTCCCTGATATAGTTCTGAGGTCAGAGAGACACCATTTCGAGTAAAATAGAAAGTTTTCCACCACACAACATGGAGATGCACGTCTAGTGCCCAAGTGGCTAAACTACATGACCCTAATCTTGAGTAGTGGAAGAACCTTCTAAACCCTCCGCATCGAATCAAGCTTGTAAAGTAAGCCTTAGCAGCAGCTGAGACCAACGGACTCCTGAGCAAAGGAATGCCGACCTCTACGCCCTCACCAAAAGTTTGCCAAACCACAACCATTAAACCCCATTTTAGTCAACTAATTTAGCAGTAAATCAATTAATCAAGCAATCAATCAACTGACGTGATTGACGCTGAGAGCGGCGGAGGGCGCTTCTTCATTGCAGTTCGCATGTCAGAGTGAGCAGCTGCCAAGATGTCGGCTGCGCAGCAGAGTAAGTTTAATATACAGAGGCAAAAGAGCGACATCGAGGATTGATTCATTCAGACCGATCACGCTAACATCGGTTGTATAGGTATAAGCTTATAATATGCTGCGCCACATCTGAAACTAAAGGGGTGTAAGAAGAAGAAGAGGACGTCTCCGCAGTGCCGCACTTCGTCGTCATCGCTGGTGGTTCGGGCGCGAGTCTCGTGCTGGAGCTGTTTCCTTCGGCTGGTTCTGCCGTCCTGCTACGACCCGACCGCTGCGTGCGTTGGTCGCCGTGACCCCTTAATAAATACACTCTTCACTTGGTGGAGGGTGCAACGATCCTAACCCCTGAAGTCGCCCTGGAACTCCATAGTCGCACGGTGTCCGTTCCCATGGAGGATCCAAGCCAGCAGCCCCCGACCCTGCTTCCTGCGACCTGCTTCCAGCTGTCACCTGTTCTGGCCCCTTACGTCAACGTGACCCAGTTATCTTTAGTGGCAGCTGCGACCAAGATGTGGCGGATTGGTTGTCCGTCTACGAACGGGAGAGCCGGCATAACAAGTGGGACGACGCTCTGAAACTTAACAACGTCGTATTCTACCTTACTGACGTGCCAGCCTTTGGTATCAGAACCACGAGTCGGACATCACCACCTGGTCCGCGTTCAAAACTACGTTTGCCGAAGTATTCGGCCGCCCTGCCGTTCGCAAACTTCGCGCTGAACAGCGTCTCCGTTCGCGAGCGCAGAAGACAGGTGAAAGATTCACCAGTTACATCGAGGACATCGTTGATTTGTGCAAACGAGTCAACCCATCTATGACGGAGGAAGATAAAATCCGCCACGTCATGAAGGGCATCGATGATGGCACCTTCAATATGCTCGTGGCTAAGAGTCCGACCACCATCGCAAAGGTATACGAACTCTACCAAAGCTTCGGCGAGCTACGGAAGCAACGCGTTCTGGTTTGCCACCCTTCTGACGCGTCGCTCGCTGGACTGACCGCGCACCCCGAATCCTCATGTCTCCACGCCGAAATCCAGAAATATATCCGCGAGGAGGTTGCCCGCCAGCTGTCTCTCCTCCCCTGTCTACCCAAACCATCATGATGTCTGGCGTCGCAGCTCAGGAATGAAATACAGCGACTAGTCTCGGAAGCCCTTGCTTCTGGCCATCCTCCAGTTCCTGTCGCTGCCCCGATGGCGCTTTCTGAGGTCGTTGTGACCCCTTAATAAATCCACTGTTCAGGGTTTTTAATTTGAAACCCATCGTTTCGGAGCCGCCTCGGCTCCTTCTATGGGGCTGACAAGCCACAGCTCCTAGTCATTCCGGAAAAGCTGAGCTGGCTTGGAAATGTTGGGATTTAAACTAAATAGGTTTTTCGTCGGAGACGGGTCACACTTTACTATTTTTATCAAACACAAAAAGACAGGCTACTGAGTCGCATTGGTTAGTTTTCTTCATAGGCTGGCGAAGCAAAAGGGCAAAATGATTTTAGGCAGGGCAGACGTTTGCAGGACAGCCCGTTTCTGCTTAACAGTGAACTGAAACAGCTACGCCCCAAAACAGGCATGTATAGTTGGTTTTCACGACATAAGAGGTGGATTGATTTGAAAAGCGAAGTTACTGTGGTACTTTCTAGCGGAAATAGGTCTAAGTTCCGACATGTTAGAGCTGAAAAATGCAGTCTACAACTATATCCGGAGGCGAATAGATTGGAAAAGGATAAATAGTGCAGAATAGATGAGCAAGCGAAAATGCTCATGACACAGATGCCCCTTCCCGTTCCTGTTGTTACGATTTGTACAGCAAAGACAGAACGCATGCTAGAAGAGCTGAATTTAATTAAGCGTATATTCCGGCATAGATAAAAATAGCTTGATGTATTCCGAGTTTAGTGTACGTAGATTAAGTGGTACTATTTTGCAGATAACCAAAACATGCTTCACCTCCTGTCACGTATCCGTGGGAAGGAAGCAGCAATCGTTGTATTTGATTTTCGTGTTGAAAAACAGGGTACTAAGGCATTCATTAACGACAGCGGAACCTCAAAAGTGTCTATACAGAGACGTGACATACCACGCCTAAAAAAGTATACTTACCTGAGAGTGCGGAATTAAACAGAAAGAGAGAGTGTAATGGTTTCAGAGAATGACACGTGGCAAAAATTGGTTGCTAGCTTTCTTCAAGCCAAACGCAGCGTCCTCGCAGTAAAAGACCCGTTCCTAGTAGAAAACTCAAATGAAACCATTAACTTCTTGCAAGAATATAGAAGCAGGGCCTACCTAGGTTTCTCCGTTGGCGTCAAACAACTATATTATTCCATTCCGCATGACGATCTGCTCCAATGTGTCCCTGATTGTATCGATAAGCACGGAGTTGTGGCCTTTCGAAATACCTGCGTTGTTTCTGCTAGCAACTTTTTAGCATTATTGTCTGTTTATCTCAGGTCCACTTATGCTGAGTGGAATGGATCTCTTTTTATACAGAAGCAGGGCATATGTATTGGGTCTTGCATCGCCCCTATCCCGAGTGACCTCTTCTTGTCCATGCGTGACAAAGAAGTAAGCAAAAAGAATGCAAATTCGCCAGTGCTAAAGATATTTAGATACGTCGACGATTATCTAATTATCTTGACTGCCCAGACAATGCTTTCATGGCGTACGTTTCTAAGGTACTAGCCATTTTTAGAGAGTCTTTTCATCCCCCTTGTATTAACGCATGAAGTGCGGGAAAATGGCTGTCTTCGCTTTCTTGAACTTAAGCTGCACTTTTCACCCGATCACGTCTGCTGGATCTTCGAGCCAAGGGCCAATAAGTCACTTTCACCTTATGAGACAGAGCATTAGAAGTTGGTAAAACAAAACACAGTCCAGGCCACCTTCAATAATGTATTACTGAAGTCTTGCGAGCACAGTATCGAGAGTAATTTATTTAACCAAGCGCAGAGGCTTCTCAGTTCTCGGTACCCGGCCTTACTCCTGTCCTCAGTGGCTCAGAAAATCTTGAAAACTAGGCAAGGAGAGAACCAGACCTCAGGTTAGCAATAAAAAAGTAGCTGTAATACCGTGCATCCACCAAGTGTCACACAATCTTAAAAGAATTGGAAAAAGGGCATGGATATACGTTTTTTTCTCTGCTCCTCACTGTCTTTCTAGGATCTGCAGGATTGTCAATAGATGTGGTGAAAAAATTCCAGAATGCACAATTAAGCATCGGGATCCGTTCGTACCACGCTCGTCGGGCGTTGTCTATTCCATCCCTTTACCCTGCGGCAGGAAGTACATAGGCCAAACAGGCCGATGTATAAACAAGCGGTTACTAGAGCATAAAGTTAATGCTCATGATAAAAGGTCCGGTAATTTGGCCATCCACTGCCGTGATTGCAGTCCTTGCCGACGCGTCTCCCCCACTTTCAAAGAAACAGAAATTCTGGCGAAAAACATAAGTCAACTCACCCGAGAGATCATTGAAGCAGCCACTATTAGCAAGCTAAAAGGTGAGTGCGTTAGCACACCGTCAGTTGCCATGTTAGAGAAAGAGTGTTCATTCCTCTCTGCCTCGATTTTATTTATTGCATTCTTTTGGTTTCATCCTGTGATGTTTTGTTGGCGTCCACTTTTTACAATTTTTCCATGTTAAAATTTTTGTAAAAACTTCTCTGTTATCTCATGTTACGTTTTATCGCCCTCACGTTTTTATGATTCATTGCTTCTTTTTAGGGATCTGCTCTCTGTTCAATTTCATATTCGTGACCACCTTCCCTTTTTGTTTTCATTCTCACCGGCTTCTCAGGTTTTTTGCCATTATCAATTTTAACGCTGTTAATTCCGTCTTCTTTTAGCCTTTCCGATTTTTTACATCTTCCGCAGGCTTTTCCTGCACCTTTTATGCTTCAGTCTGTTCAGCTTTTAACGCCTTTATTTTTGTAACCTTTCATCGTCATTCGTTTAAAAAAAAAACATTTTATTACCTTAAAGACCCCTCGCGGGGTATTACATAAGGGGTGGGATTAGCAGAAAAGGTACAAGACAAATGCTATTTGTGATCATGAAAAAAAATGTTGTTTAGATTGCTTGCAAATGATGAAGGATGTTGGTTGTCGGCTTCTTCGGGATCTTTTTAGTATTGTTTGTTCCCGCTCTCTCCCTTTGTTTCTCCCCGCTTTATTTATTCCCCCCCCCCCCCTTTCTTTTTCTCTCGCATGTTTGGGCTGCGTTATTGGTTATCAGGGACGATAAGACTACAGGTTTTCCCACTGAATTTAATCCTAGTGCCAGCGGAAATAATCTGAGCGCCGACAGATATAATCTGCCTGCCATGTAATTTAATCTCAGTGCCATGCACTTAATCTAAGCGCCAGCGTATTTAATCCAAGCGCCAACTCGAACAATGCCAGCGCCAACCAATTTAATCCCAGTGCCAACGCAAATAATACAACCGCCAGCTGTTTTAATCCAGGTGCCAACCAATTTAATCCGCATGCGGAAAACGAATGCGGTAGAAGATTCCAGAGTACAGAGCACGAATGCCATAAATAAAGCGAAGTTAAGATAATTTCTGAGATCATGCAAGCCTGTGAGTCACATTCTCATGCACTATTTCGTTTTCTTCGCATACCTTCCAACATCAAAGAGTCACTAGCAGTTGTTAAACCTCAGTATTTGATGCAACTCTTGCGGATTGTGACTGTCGTTTATTAATTAGTTGGGTAACCACTGCTGATTATCGGTTGTTTTATGCGCTGAATCTGCATGCTAGTTACAATTACGGCCTTCATACTGTTCTCATACTGCCGTCTGTTTTCATGCAACCGGTGCAAAATGTTTTCGGGAGGCTCTGATAAAGATTCAACACCACTAGCAGAAACAAAAAGGGAGTAGTGTAATACAGAGTTCTTCCATGTGGGATGAGTCATAGAACCGGAGTAATGGTTCTTCACTTTACGGCTTATTTAGTTTTAAAAGGGAAAGTGAGCAAAGCAACACCGGAGCTTACAGCCTAGGTCAAGAATAGCTACTGGCGGCTGCCTTATAGCGGTGTTAACAATCTAGGTTTACACAAGCACAGAAGGGGCCGTCTCTGAAATGCAGTTTTATTTTCTGTAGGACATCAGGTGGCACAAAGTGTCACCTCACACATTTTACATGACATCTTCACGCAAAGCTGTTGGTATAAAACAAAACTCATGGTGGTCGAAAGCAGTGCACTATACTCGCTGTATTTGCTGCATACAGTGTCGAGCAGCGTCGAGCAGCGTCGAGCAACAGACTGCGCCGATGCTCCCTTTTAGTCAGTCCGGGCGGAGTGGTGAGCGCCAAGTCTCTCTGCTCGCCGAGGAAAGCTTTGAAATCAGACTTGAACTTCTAAAACACTTCCCTTATATGGTTAAAAAATCAGCCTCTTGATTGAGTGCAGCTGACTGGCCAGGCTTGCCTGCCCCGCATGGCTGTGAGCGGGAGCATTATCAAAAATAAAAACCGCTTCTGAACCAGGCTCTTCACTTTCGACACGGGCTGATATATCGCTCAAAAAAAATCGTTAAACACGACCCGGTGAACCTTGTCGACAGCCGTCCAATGTCTGACATCATTTGCTGACATACAGGCGATAATGTTAAGGTTTGCGCCTCTGGTGCTCGTCGTCGTCTGCACCGCAGGTTGCCCCTTAACCGCACGGCCGAAGCTCCTTGAACACCGTATGTTATAGTTGGTCTCATCAACGTAAAACCTGCACAGCGGGGTCCTTCACACTGAAGCCACTGCGCATATGCTTTGCGGGTGCGTTTCACGTCATCTCTGTTGCGGTCGATCAGCCTCTGAGTCACGAACTTCATAGAGTAGCCATGCGCATCCAGTAGGCGATCAATGCTACTTGTGCTGGTGGCAATTCCGAGAATTCTTCTTCCACCGCCTGCTTTATTTGCTTTAGCGTGAAAGGAGGGTTGTTTTCCGCAATATTTTTTAGAGCCGCTACTACCTCATTCCCGAATTTCTTCGACGTTCTGCCTTTCTTCAGCACCTCTCTATCGGTAGCTGCAATGGATCGTGCTGTCTTTAAATTGATGCCCAGCGTGTCTGTCATTTTTTTTCACATCTCCTACACGCCTTAACACATCGAGAATTCTGGCCCTGTCATGTTCAGAGACTTTGCTGCTCTTTCTTCTTGGTGCATCTGGGGGCTTGAATGGCGGTCCTCGTTTTCGGTGCCCAATTAGGACGTAAGAGCACGGCTCATCGGCTTCCATGGAAGAAAATACTGCGCGTTAATGTCCATGCGAGATGAAGGAAAAGTCGCACACTATCACCTGCTTATAGTATACGAGAGCGTACCACCACTGTCCAGCTCTACTCCGTTGTGCAAATGCAGCCACAATGCGGCACACACAAAGCCGTCTGCTTTGAAATTTTCTTGTCTTCTGTGTTTTTAACAATGCTTTTTTACGTGCCGAGAAATAAATCTTATTTCTTGAAATAGAAAGTTCACACAGATTTCTAGTAATGAGTGCACATATCTGTCTTTCTCTGTTGTCGTAGCATATTTTGCAAAAGCAGGCGACAATCCACAGGAAAGGGAGGCGCAAAACTTGCCTTCTGCTTTGGAACTTTCCATCATTGGCTGTGTACCTTTTTTTTCACACGAAACTACGTAGGGCTAATCTAAGGTAAGGTTTATTAACACTTTCTTTGACTATCTGGCAAAATAATCGCATCTTTTATTGAAGACAGTGGATTCAATGTTCCATTATAAACAGTGTGTGCATTTGTGCCCTCCTCCGTTTTATGGTCATAATAAAGAGCCAGTAAGCCATAGCACTGAGCCCCTGTGCAGCTTTTTAATGCTGATATCGTGCGCTTTAAACAGCGCTTCAAAACACTTGTATCAAAGCAGTGTTGGTTATAATACTGATGAAAGCTATGCAATATGTGGACACTTCGCTCAGGCATCGCATGGTTTGAAAAATTATCGCATCTTTATTCCTGGCATTCGTGTTCTATGCTTTGGAGTCTTCTACAGCATTCGTTTTTCGAGTGTGGATTAAATTGTTTGGCACCTGGATTAAAACAGCTGGCGCACATATTATTTGCGTTGGCACTGGGATTAAATTGGTTGGCGCTCGCATTGTTTGAGTTGGCACTTGGATTAAATACGCTGGCGCGTGGATTAAATGTTTTGCACTCGCATTAAATTCATGGCACGCAGATTATATCAGTCAGTGCGTAGATTATTTCCACTGGCACTATGATCAAATTGAGTGGGAAAACCTGTAGTTGGTCTATCTATTGGCTCTTTCCGTGCTTCCACTTTGCTGATCTTTGCACGTGCGCATCACTCCCTCAGGTTTAGTATAAACGGTGCGGATAGTCTGCCTTCCGAAATAAAGTTGTTAGTCCGCGCATTTGTGTGTCATTCTCGTTCTGGTCCTTTGTCTGCAAGCGCTGTTTTTCACAAGATCTACCTCAACCAACTCGCCCAGCAACACACCTTGCTCTAATAAACATGACTTCCTTGTATGCGGGAAGTTCGGAGTCCGATTCACAACGTCTCCGGATACCCCGTGTTAATTATTTGTTTATTATTTATTTATTTATTTATTTATTTATTTATTTATTTATTTATTTATTTATTTATTTATTTATTTTTTATTTATTTATTTATTTATTTATTTATTTATTTATTTATTTATTTATTCATTCATTTATTTATTCGGTTGTGTAGTCCATTTTGCAAGGAAGCACTTTGAAGACGATTGTGTAGTCAAGCGTCATGTTTTTGCTTCCTATGTCGGCAATCATTGAGTTGTGCTCTCTTCCACAGAATGAGAGCATGTCCTCTAGTGTCCCATTATTCGCTGCCCTGGGGCGACGTCAGAAACCAAAGTATCGCGTGATAACCTACTGACCTCGGCGACACTAAGCAACTTGCAAACGCATCACCTCGAGCTAGTGCGCAAATTACTGTCCGCCATTCGATATGTAGAGTGAAGGACAACTCCCATTTTTGCAGTGAGCCGTGGACTATAGCGTCCTTAAGTCTGTAGCAATGGAGCGTTTGTCTCTTGCGAAATATTCATTTTTCGGTTCACTGCATGCAATAACTGCGGCAGAAACGTTCCCGCCTTCTCATGCGCACGAAAGTAGCGGCGTAGTTCTCCACTCCGGGAACGTTGGCTCGACGCTGAACATTCAAGGCCTCATTTTGTAGTCCTCGACGCTTTCCTCATCGCCCACTTGAAACGATCCAGGAAGCATGGAAGCCACTGCTGCACTTTTGTTCTCGGGCTAATACAGCGAGACGGCGCGTCCATTTGGTTCTATTTTCTTAACGCACCTTGTTCATGCTGTCGGGCCCCTCATACAGTTTAGGCCGCTTCCATGGAATCACGTATACCTCGGGGTATGGAGGCCTTGAAAGCAATGAGGTGGCAAACGATCTAGCCTGCGAGCTAACAAACCGAGGGCATCGTTAACCTTACTCATCCGTCTACCACCAAACTATGGTGAACGACTAGAAATGTTGACGTTAAACCTTAGGAAATGGTCATCTCACTATATCAAACTCACCACAGAATAATCTATACATCTTGTAGGTGGATCCAGAACAACACCTTATTTGACATGTAATTGTATAGCCTCGTCCACTCTTCCAAACACCCCTCCCTCCTGTACCTGGTGCGGCGGCAAGCCCGCGCTATTCCACATTTCGTGGAGATACGTGTGGAGACCATGCCAATTGAGCACATCACTGGCACCATGAGAGCAGCTCTCACAATCACTCACTCACCGCTCGCTCACTCACTCACTCACTCACTCACTCACTCACTCACTCACTCACTCACTCACTCACTCACTCACTCAATCAATCAATCAATCAATCAATCAATCAATCAATCAATCAATCAATCAATCAATCAATCAATCAATCAATCAATCAATCAATCAATCAATCAATCAAGCAATCAAGATCTTTTATTTTCACCAAAGAAACGATACATCGGAAAAAAGGCGACCAAAGGAAAACTGCAGAGCAGCAGCTTGACAAGGCTCCGGCCGTCCTGACAACCGTCAGAAGGTGGTCGTTAAATTTTTTTTTCCTTTAATAAATAATAAGCGCGCCAGTGTTGCCTGACTGCCAAACGGTTCAGGATAACTTTAAAATTCATTTGCGGATTAACAGCTGCACCAAATGAGCTCTTATTTTGTTAACTTGTTCTCAGAGGTATAGCGAACAACATGCAATGAACAGCTTGAGTCTGAAAATGGTGTCATGACACCATTAATAGGCCTGAATTAATTCTAACTGGTGTAGTGTGCCAACTGTGACGGGTTCCGCTACCGCCATGCGCCGACACTGCGCTGCGCCTGACGACGACGACGTTGCCCCGCTCTCTTGGTGCTGGCTACGCCCGTCTACGCTGCCAGATCCTGCACGGCGGTTCGGTCTCTTGAGGACGCCTAATAAACGCACCCCTACAATTGGTGGAGGTGCGGATTACGTCCCCTACTAACCTGGAACTCCGGAGCCATACGCTGCTGCCTGTGTCAATCATGCCAGATGAGACTGCCCCAACACCGGCGGCCAGTTCAACCACCGTCATTTGTTCTGGCGTCATCCGGCAGCGTGACCCTGCCCTCTTCAGTGGCACTGCCGACCAAGATGTTGACGACTGGTTGTCATCGTATGAGCGAGTGAGCAGCTATAACAAGTGGGATGACACTATCAAGCTGAGTAACGTCATCTTTTATCTCACGGACGTGGCGAACCTCTAGTTTCGAAACCATGAGGCGGACCTACCCACTTGGCTCGTATTTAAGAGTTTTGCGGAAGTGTTCGGCCGCCCTGCGGTGCGCAAGCTCCGTGCCGAACAGCGCTTACGGGACCGCGCTCAACTCACCGACGAGACCTTCACAAGTTACATTGAGGACATCGTTGACCTCTGCAAACGTGTCAACGCCGCCATGCCAGAAGCAGACAAGATCCACCACATCCTCAAAGGCATCGCTGACGACGCATTTCAGATGCTCCTTGCGAAAAATCCCACCACCATCAGTGAAGTTATTAAGCTTTGCCAGAGCTACGACGAGCTCCGCAAGCAGCGCGCTTCTACACGGCGTGCCGGTGTCTGCGACGAAGCCCTCTCCGCACTGGCCCTGGGCGGTACTACTCCTGAGGACTCCCCTCTTCTCAACCAAATCAAAGCCTTCGTTCGTGAAGAGGTCGCTCGCCAGTTGTCCCTCATATCCCATTTTCAAGACCCCGCCCGCCAAGTTCCTGACTCGACCCCGTCTTTGGCTCCTACCATTCGCCCTGTCGTGCAAGACCAAGTCACTGATCTGCTACCGTCCAGCCCTGTGCCCGCGCCTGTGACAGCACCCCTGACGTATGCCCAAGCGGTGGCCAGGCCACGACATACGCCGGCACCCGATTCCTACCAGGCCGCCCCTTCTTTCCGTCCTCCGCCTCCGTCTAAGCCCCCGTCTCAAGCTCCGTTCTCAAGAGTTCGCCCACATCCTACGAATCCTTGGCGTACTGCGGACAACCGACCCATCTGTTACGCCTGTGGTCTGCCCGGCCATGTCGCACGGCTTTGCCGCCAGCGCCTTCCGCCTTTTCGACCTGATCTGCGCTCCTACCCGTACGATGCCGAACTATCCTCGCCGAGAAGGCCGCCTGGTCCCCCCTTTGTTTCTACTGATCGCCAAATTTACACCACTCGCCGATCGCCTTCATCGCCCAGAGCGGTAAATGACATGAATGTCATTTACCGCTCTGGGCTCAAGCATAATGACGCAGACGCTCTTTCCCGCTCACCGCTACCTAGTGCTTCATCGCCTGCTCCTGTGTCTGCTTACGACTTGTCCTCGCTTGCCACTGCCGACATGTCCACCGAGCAGCGGAAAGACCCTTGGATCGCCACTCTTATTAACTTCCTTTCGAGTCCTACGACTGATAATTCGTCCCGCTCCCTCTTACGTCAAGCCCGTCACTTTCCTATTCGGGACGGTCTCCTCTATCGTCGCAATTACCAGTTCGACGGACGCAAATGGCTCCTAGTGATCCCCCGCCATCTACGCACCGACATTTGCGCCGCTTTCCATGCGGACCCCCAGTGTGCCCACGGCGGCGTGTTGAAAACCTACACGCGTCTGCGTCTCCGATTCTACTGGCTTGGCATGTACCGCTTTGTTCGCCACTTTGTGCGATCTTGCCCATCCTGTCAACGGCGTAAATGTCCGCCTCACACCTCGCCTGCTCCACTGCAGCCGTTACCCTGCCCTGCCCGCCCGTTTGACCGCGTTGGCATAGACCTCTACGGCCCCCTCCCTCCCACTCCTGCTGGTCACCGCTGGATTATCGTGGCCGTGGATCATCTCACACGTTATGCTGAAACATCTTCATTACCATCTGCGTCCGCCCGCGACGTGGCTTCCTTTCTTCTAAAGAACCTGATTCTTCGCCATGGTGCTCCTCAAGAACTGCTCAGCGACCGTGGACGCGTATTCCTGTCTGACGCTCTTGAGGCCCTCCTCAAGGAATCCCGCATTATCCATCGAACCGCTTCGTCTTACCACCCTCAGACCAACGGCCTGACCGAGCGTTTCAACCGAACCCTCAGTGACATGCTGTCCATGTACGTCGACGCCAACCACTCCAACTGGGACCAAGTTCTTCCCTTCGTCACCTACGAATATAACACTGCGACACAAACCACCACTGGATTCTCTCCCTTCTTTCTTCTGTACGGCCGCGAGCCCCCCTGCACGATGGATACTATTCTTCGCTACCGACCCGACATTTCCGAGTCCACGCCACTCTCCGACGCTGCCAGGTACGCCGAAGAATGCCGCCAGCTTGCTCGCTCGTTTACCACGCAGACCCAGTGGCAGCAAAAACATGACCGCGACACTTCCGCGGCCTCTACCTCCTACCCTGCCGACTCCCTTGTGTGGCTCTGTGTGCCTCCCACAACTCCCGGCCTTTCGCGGAAACTGCTCCATCGGTATCATGGTCCCTACCGGGTTCTCAAGCAAACATCTCCGGTCAATTATACTGTTGAGCCTGTTGCACCCGCTGCGGACTTGCGTCGCCCTGGCCGCGAAACCGTCCACGTCGACCGACTGAAGCCGTACTACGACCTCTCTGTTCTTCCTTCCCCTTAAGACGCCAGGATGGCTCCTTTTCACCCGGGGGAAACTGTCGTGTGCCAACTGTGACAGGTTCCGCTACCGCCATGCGCCGACACTGCGCTGCGCCTGACGACGACGAAGTTGCCCCGCTCTCTTGGGGCTGGCTACGCCCGCCTACGCTGCCAGATCCTGCACGGCGGTTCGGTCTCTTGAGGACGCCTAATAAACGCACCCCTACAATGGCTACTTTTAAGTCTAGGAAAGACTACTTATTTTGGTAGCGAAGCTTGGCTTAATGAGCAGGCTATTGGGCGTTATTGGAACGTGAGTGGTGCATCTATTATGACACTTTCTACTTCCTACTTGAAAGAAAAAGTTCTTAAAACAGTCTGCAACCTCTGAGACATGCATAACTTTGCTCTCTACGGCAAGCTGATCAATGAAGAGAGTAATGTTTCTTGTGTTTAGTAGCTCGTATTCATCGCTAGATTCATTCACTCATATACTTCGTCACTCTTCTGCAGACGGTCCGCATTACGGTGATAATGGTCCCTTCTGGACTTCTCTTTTTTAATGTTCAGTTCGTTACGAAATATTGTGTTCTGTAGACATCTATTTGAATCATATACTCAAAAAATGATGAGTATTATTCTTCAGGACTATTTACCTAATTTAATCTCAAGCAGTCCATGGCTTCCGAGCTTTCTTGGATTAGTGGTGACTTCTAGCAGGAAAACAATCAAAATATGATGTTCGAAACCTGGCTAAAAATTTACCACATGTGGTGTTAACGAATAAAACGTCAAAAATATCAGCCCAGTCCGTCTGGCCAATTCTTTCTCTCAAGTTTTCTATTGTTTCAGTGGATATAATAATAACACCAGAAATTTATTCATCGCAGGATTTATTCACTCATATAAAACGATGCCTTCTTTCTTGTGTCTTTTTATGCTGAGGGGTATTCCTTTCTAGTAACAAAAATGTGAGGACATGCTCATCTATTTAACAGCTTAATTTCTTGGAACGCATAGTTTCATTAAATGAATTTATGATGAGCAGATGAAGTAATGATAACAATTACGCCGGGATAACTGTTGGTATGGAAACAACAATGTAAAACAATTGCTTTCAAGTTGCGGCTGCGGAGCATATGACCAAGGCCGGGGTCAGACCTGTGACGCAGCAGAGGCTGCAAAGAATCACTGGCTCCGGACAGGCCGCCATTGGAAACTGAACTTGGCAAAGTTTGCTGTACCTTCCCGGTACTTACCAACGGTTTGGTTTAGTTTATGGGGTTCAACGTCCCAAAGCGACTCATGCTATGAGAGACGCCGTAGTGAAGGGCTCCGGAAATTTCGACCACCTGGGGTTCTTTAACGTGCACTGACATCGCACAGTACACGGGCCTCTAGAATTTCTCCTCCGAAAAAATTCATCCGCCGCGGCCAGGATCGAACCCGCATGTTTCGGGCCAGCAGCAGAGTGCCATAACTACTGAGCCACCGGGGCAGGGCAGAAACATAGAGGCTAACGAAAAGGGTTCAGCTTAAGTTAAGAACAACGCAGCGAGCTATGGAAAGAAAAATGATAGGTGTAACGTTAACAGACCGGAAGCGGGCAGAGTGGGTGAGGGAACAGATCGTATTGATGACACCGTAATCTAAATCAAGAGGAACAAATGGGGAGGAACAAAAGGCAAGATAATCGGTGGTCGTTAAGGGTAACGGAGTGGATTCCAAGAGAAGGCAAGTGTAGCAGGGGGCGCCAGAAAGTTAGGTGGGCGGATGAGATTAAGAAGTTTGCGGGGATACAGTGGCCGCAGCTGGCAAATGACTGTGTTAATTGGAGACATGGGAGAGGCCTTTGCCCTTCAGTGGGCGTAGTCAGGCTGATGATCATAGTGATGATTGATTGCAAATCTGTACCTTGTGAGGACGTCTTTGTCGGGACTGCATAGAAATCGCCACCAATAGTTAATGTGTGTCTTAAGTGGTGCGAAGAGAGAAAACGATCAAAGTCCGGTGTAATGCGGCAAACAGATTATCGCCATTTTTAGCGCAAAGTATTTTGCACGGTGCGGTAATGAGGTTATAGTCACTTAAAATCTTACACTGTGACAACAATGTTTGTATGAACACGCCCCTCCCCTTTTTTGTGTACGATTTAAAGAGAAATGTTCATAATCAGGAAGTACAAAATACTCTGAGTTTTGATTGTACCAGGTCGGGCCAGCAGAGCGGTGGCTCAGCAGTTATGGTGCTCGGCTGCTGACCCAAAAAGACGCGGGTTCGATCCCGGCCGCGGCGGCTGGAATTTCTTTGGAGGAGAAATTCTAGAGGCCCGTGTACTGTGCGATGTCAGTGCACGTTAAAGAACCCCAGGTGGTCGAAATTTTCGGAGCCCTCCACTACGGCGTCTCTCATAGCCTTAGTCGCTTTGGGACGTTAAACCCCATAAACCAACCAACCAAGGTCTCAGTAAAAAACATAAGGAAAGTGATATTGTAAGACTTTATTAATACAAACATAACAGCGTTTTTCGTCTCGACTGATCCAGCATTTAAATGCAGCAGTTCCTAACAGATGTTTATGTTTTTGTCCAATAAGTTTAGAAATGTCTTTGAAAAAGATAGCATTGCTGGCCATGGTTGATATGCAAGGTGATATGCGTTACTAAAAACATTCTACGTGGAATTACTGCTATTTATCTTCTCTAGATCGCTTCCTCGGACGATCGGAACAATTTGACGCAAATGAGATCGCTTAGCATAAGTAGAACAGAAAACTGGGCGAGTTGGTGAAGGTTCAACATTATGTATAGCGCGAAAAACTAAGACAGGGGAAGAATTTTGTTTGCGTGTTTCTTCCCCTGTCTTAGTTTTTCGCGCTATACATAACGCTTAGCATAGATGGAACCGTTTATTGTCCAAACGAACTTCCAGTCAAGCTCGCGATCACAGGCAGCGGCCACGGCAATGTAGCGGCAATGTCATTTCGTCTTGTGGATTTCCCGATTGCTACACCAATCTTTTCAAGCACCCGTGAATATGGCTGCTTCTTGACTCCTTTCATTTCAAGGTTTTTGTTGGGCGAATGTTTTCAAGTTTAAGGAGGGCTATTTGGACATCGGTCAGGTGTTTCTGAAGCTTGCAGTTTGTGATGAAGCATTTCATTTTGGTTCTGTGCTCTTTTTTTCGCTCATGCTTATTTCGAACAGCTGGTTAGTCTCGTCAAACTACTACTTCACGAAATTTACGCGTTGTTTTAGTTCGTCCATCTCACTTTTCCCGCTTCTAAATTCTTGTCGAAAGCTACGCTCAGGCATATCCTCATGATTTTTAACTTCTGTCTTGATTTCATCTTTGAAATGTTAAAGAGCTTAGCGACTTCTTTAGCCACAGTTATGCAGAATCAATAGGTTCCTAACAAGTTAGTAAATGCTCTTCAAAAGCACCGGGCAGCAGTGACAGCGGTTGGAAGTAAGCAGAATATTTTCGACACAACAAGACTAGTGCGCCACAAACCCGGAAGTTGCGGGAAGAATGTTATGCTTCTGCACACAGCGCTACCACAGTTGTGAGTGTGCCGATCACTGTCGTCGTACGTGTTTTGTAGCGATCATCCAGGGTATCACGCTGTTCGTCAGCTTACTTTCTTCGTCCGGGCTTCATACCTGTCATCAAGGTATCATGAGGTGTGGGAGCTGAGAGCGCTTGACTCGGAGATAAAACCACCTATGTGATGGCACCAAGCTGCTGCCGCGATGATGATTCCAAATACTCGATAGCAATGCTCGGCCATTCGCTGAAAACCACGCCGGTGTACCTGGAATTTGCAGGAAGACTGTCATAGTTTGGCGTACCCCGCTGTCTGTAGGACCAACGTCAGACCATCCAGCGGATCCAGAGATCAGCGCAAGCTACCTTGTCCTCAACTTAGGAGTCCGCCCACCTGACTCGCCCAAAATGTTAGAAGCGAATGAAGTTTTATCACCCTCTCTTTTCTATCCTTTGAAGCAGGCGTTTCCGCCAACGAAAGCGCCGCGTGGCATCATATCTTTTTCACTTGCGAAAATTTTTCTTCTGTGATATTTGTTGCTCTGTTTATTGCTTAGGAAGGAAAGCTGCTTAATGCACGGTCGTTTTGATTTCATTTTCCTTCTAGCTAAGGCTAGCACTTAGGAGATGCGAGGTTTTGTATTTTTTTAAGCTCATTCCGTTTACTTAGTTGAACAATTTCATATACATCACTGCCCTGGATTAATTTGAAACATGTTATATTGAACAACAATATTCATAGCTTCAAACCCTGGGCTCAGCTCTTCTGTAGTAGAAGACAGCGGTCCTCCAAGGATCTCGCTCTGACCCAAAAGAAAAGGTAAATGAGATATCTAAAGGAAAACGAAATTCGAAAAGTTGGCAAGCAAGTTCCCAGGTAGCACACGGCAGCGGGCCAATATTGGAAATCCACTGGCAAAGCGTGGCCCTAACTAGGCCCAGAGTTGCCAGTGAGCATCCGATATTGGTTGTGCCACTCCTTAGCACATCCAACAATGGCCCTGGTTGTCCAACGCTTTACCAGTATTGGCTGAGCCATAATTAGATCCTGGCTATCATGGGCCAGGTTAGCCAGGATTGCCCCACTGTTTGCCATTGCTGGCTGTGCCATCATCGAATCCTGGCTATCATGGGCCATGTTAGCCAGTGTTGTTCCACTCTTTGCCAGAATTGGCTATGCCATTTCCGGGAGCTGGCTATATTGGCCTAGGATTGCCACCGCTTATCCAGTGTTCAAAGTATACTGGCAAACGTTGGTAAACATTGTGTCATCCATTAAAATGGGTTCAAAATTATTTTTATTGTTGAGTACCATATCGGCAGTTCATAATTTTCGAACGCGCTAAAACATGCGAGTTCAAAGATTTGGTTTTATTTATTATTATATTTTAACCGAACACTTTTGCAGTTTGTGAGCATAGATACCCATGATTCCGTTGGAAAAGCTGCACTCTGGTTGCGCAGTGAGCAGCAATAATACGTTTCGGAGAATTGCGATCGAAGTCCTGTTGATCAGAATTAACGTTCTGATTACACCCGACACGCCTTCAACAAAAATTGTCAACAGGTGCCTTCAACAAAAATCAAATAAGTTTCATTTGATTAAAATTTTGGAATAAAAAAATCACTTTTTTGTATTCGCTCTAGGAATTCACTGCCGCAGTACGCAGCTGGTGTCTGCTTCAGGGAGATCGCGATACAAACGTAATAGATTAGCGCAAGTGCATTCGCTAAACCGAAATTGTGCTCAGTTTTGGCAACGTCCAGAAACGAAGCAGTCACCTCGTAATTTCGAATTATGCGTTGCGCTCGTGAAATATTAGGCGGGTGCTTCATAAACGCACGCGGACACGTGCTAAGCGATTCCTACGCTTCCCTACGTCTTGCCCTGTGATCGCGCCTTTCCCGTGTTTTCTGATTTGCTATTTCCTTCCTTTTCTGCAAATCGTTGTGAATTGGAAATTGTTGTTTTTGACCATTTTATTCTTCTGTTGCGTAATTTGCATTCGGGGCTATACAGCTCTTGCTCACGTCTTTGCATATTTACTCGCAGGTTTTTTTTTTCTTTCGAACATCACCTTTATTGATGAAAACCATCGAAAGTAGTTGCGAACCACAATTCAACATGCCTTTGTTTCTTTTTGCTTTTTTTGCGCGAAACTTCCACCCCAACAAACAATTTGAGGATTCTTCGACGACCACTGAATAAATCGACTGACAACTGGCGTTAGACGCATGTTAACCTAGCTTGTTTGGCGCATGTACGCCCAGGCAGCACAACAACATTGGCCGAAGGTCGGTCAACTGTTGGCAGAAATTGGCACGAACATCGGTCCTACACTGGCATTTGGGCCGAGCGCTACCACTTTACACATTGGACCTACTTTCATGCCAGTTTTGGGCCAATGTTCGGACGATCAAGCGGCCAACGCAGTACCGATGTTCGTTCTGCAGCATGGGCCAGCAAAGGTCTCATACTGGTATCCAACTTTCAAACATTGGTAGCCAGCTTTCAAACATTGGTAGCCAGCTTTCAAACATTGGTAGCCAGCTTTCGAATAATGGTTCCCAGCTTTCGAATAATGGCATCCAGCTTTCGAATAATGGTTTCCAGCTTTCGAATAATGGCATCCAGCTTTCGAACGCTGGCACATGCAATTAACCCACTCGCCAATGACCGGCACTGTGGATGGATGTACATACCATTTTACCTAGCAAATATTCATAATAGAGGGTGTGAAAGAATTCCAGAAAAAAGACCCGTTTATTGCTTTGAGTTACAAGAATCACGCTTTTAGCCCGCACAGGATGGTTTGCGCTACCACCAGCCACCCTGGGGAGTAAAGAATGGGGGCCCAAGAGCATGGTGGCAGAGGCTGTGGGAAAACAATTTATTTTCAAGTTTGGTGCGTGCCGATCAGGTTGGGCAAAGCATCTGGGCAAGCTGCTGCGGCACGGCTAAGGCATCCATAAAATGCTCAACGGAGCTGTCCTCCAGTGAACTGCTCAGTCATATCCGAAGTAATCGTTGCACTCCACTTCCAAGAGGGCTGCTGGACTGCATTCAAACAAATTCCTCGTCCAGCTCTTGCACGATGGCCTCACGAAGCGCCAAGCCTGCAACGATCGAGATGCATGATGTCATGATAAGTTGAATTATGGCCATCACAGAACAAAAACAAAAATGATTAAATAACACCGAATTTTGTGAAACACATTCATCGTGAAGACACTAGCAACCTATTTTACAGGATAATTTTAAATTTATTCTTAAGAACCAGCACCACATTAGTTGCACAAAGTGGAATTTAATTTACTAAACTTCTCTTATACCAAATGGTTTAATTTAGTCCAATGCGTCATGTCGCACTCCCAGTAAATATATCCAATGCGAGATAAGCAAATTAATGTGATATTGAAAACAGATTAATGTATTATTTTGTTTTAATATCATCACTCGTATCTCTAAATTGCGAGCTAATTTTTTATTAAATTAAATATGCACAGGTTGTAGCGTCTCTTCCACATGGACGTCAAAACAACATTTTTGATTAGTTTTTTTTTAATAGGGTTAAAAATACGGCTTGCGATTTTTTGCGAAATACGCTGAACGCAAGGAACTCAGGGCACCTTTGTTTTACCTTAGTCGCTTCGCATGCATGCTATAATTGGATTCGAAACTGCGACTTGCAATCCACACAAAAATACTAGTCTGATAGTCCGGAGTAATGCCCTTTTTCATTGCGAGAGAACTTGGGCAAAAGGTTTAACCAGAAATTGCGGATTTTCTATTGAGTCTGCAAGTGTAGAAGGCAAAAAGAAACAGTACGAAAGTATTACACATATTCTTACCAACTGGTCTGCAGTGGAAAATTAATTATGCGGTTCTGATTTCCGTCGTGCATAAGCGGTAAAGGACATATTCCCGAATGCATCCCATCTCAGGTCATATGAGTTCAAACCCGCTGTTAGCCATAGTAGTGAATCTTCAGTGAGTTCATCTCACCAAAGACGAAAAATTAAATTCTCACCATTCGGCCACAATTCCACTGCGCACGACGTCAAGCAAGCCATTTCGCAATGATAGTGGGTACACAGAAGTCGTCCTCGTGCTTTTTGGCTCGCTCTGTTTTCCTGCCGAAAAAATAAAGGCGCATGTAGTCAAAGCAACGTTTACTACAAAAACCACTTTAACTTCCAGACGTATATCAAGATAAAAGAGTTTTAGTACTTACAAAATAAGATCTTGCAGGCGATACGAACAGCGTCGGAGCTCTCCTAATATATGAGCGTGTCTTTTCGCGTGCACAGACTATGAACGGTGCTAGCTCGAGTGTGCATGCATTTTCGTCGTGTTGGTTGTGCACGTGGTTGGGCTCCGCCGTGGAGTCAAGAATGTCTTATTGTGATGCGTCGCGCGGTTCCAAGACGAGCAGTGGAGACGATGGTGGTGGGGGGAGGGGTTGGCTGGAGGGGATAGTCATTTTCCTTTACACAGGTTTTGTGGTTCCGAGAAAAGTCCTCGAGCTGAAAGGTGGAGACAGGGAGATCGTGGAAGGGTGCACGAACAGCGAAGCGCTTAGCTGCGCGCGAGGGAAAATAGCTTTGAGCAAGTGACAACCAAAAAGAAAAAAAAAGCGCTTCGCGGGGTGGGGGGTTAGCCCGCTATGTAAAAAAAGGGCGCGGCCGGGAGAACAGGTGGGGAGATATGGGAAGACTTGAAAGAGAGAGGGAAAGGGGCCAAAACACGTGAAAAGGGTTTGGAATTTTTGGAGAATGAGTCACATGGCCACAGGCAGTACGGAAAGCAATACCTACAAGGAACAAGTGGATGGGAAACACGGAAGCGTCAAAGTATTGCTACAAAGCTGCAGCAAAAGCCCGAAAATTTTGAAGTGAAAAACTTGGAGCTTCAAGATGAATTTCGCCAAAACGACTTCAGACACTCGCGTATTTTGTGGGGCCGTATGATGTGGCTTCTGTTAGTTCAAGATAGTTTAAAATGTTACCACATAATAACAAAAATATAAAGCAAAAAAAATATCCAAGCAGAATACGCGCTCTTTCATAGTTTCATGTACCGTACATACGCCTAACAAGCTAGGTTAAAATGCGTCTAACGACAGTTGTCAGTCCATTTATTCAGTGGTCGTCGAAGAATCCTCAAATTGTTTGTTGGTGTGGAAGTTTCGCGCAAAAAAGCAAAAACAAACAAAGGCATGTTGAATTGTGGTTCGCAACTACTTTCGATGGTTTTCATCAATAAAGGTCATGTTCGAAAGAAAAAAAAAAACTTGCGAGTAAATATGCAAGGACGTGAGCAAGAGCTATATTGCCCCCAATGCAAATTACGCAACAGAAGAATGAAATGGTCAAAAACAACAATTTCCAACACTACGATTTGCAGAAAAGGAAGGGAATAGCAAATCAGAAAACACGGGAAAGGCGCGATCACAGGGCACGAGGTAGGGAAGCGTAGGAATCGCTTAGCACGTGTCCGCGTGCGTTTATGAAGCACCCGCCTAATATTTCACGAGCGCAACGCATAATTCGAAATTACGAGGCGACTGCTTCGTTTCTGGACGTTGCCAAAACTGAGCACAATTTCGGTTTAGCGAATGCACTTGCGCTAATCTATTACGTTTGTATCGCGATCTCCATGAAGCAGTCACCAGCTGTGCTCTGCGGCAGTGAATTCCTAGAGCCAATAAAAAAAGTGATTTTTTTATTCCAAAAATTTAATCAAATCAAACATATTTGATTTTTGTTGAAGGCGCCTGTTGACAATTTTTGTTGAAGGCGTCTCGGGTGTAATCACAACGTTAATTCTGATCAACAGGACTTCGATCGCAATTCTCCTAAACATATTATTGCTGCTCACTGCGCAACCAGAGTGCAGCTTTTCCAACGGAATCAAGGGTAGCTTTGCTCACAAACTGCAAAAGTGTTCGGTTAAAATATAATAATAAATAAAACCAAATCTTTGAACTCGCATGTTTTAGCGCGTTCGAAAATTATGAACTGCCGATATGGTACTCGACAATAAAAATAATTTTGAACCCATTTTAATGGATGACACAATGTTTACCAACGTTTGCCAGTATACTTTGAACACTGGATAAGCGGTGGCAATCCTAGGCCAATATAGCCAGCTCCCGGAAATGGCATAGCCAATTCTGGCAAAGAGTGGAACAACACTGGCTAACATGGCCCATGATAGCCAGGATTCGATGATGGCACAGCCAGCAATGGCAAACAGTGGGGCAATCCTGGCTAACCTGGCCCATGATAGCCAGGATCTAATTACGGCTCAGCCAATACTGGTAAAGCGACGAACAACCAGGGCCATTGTTGGATGTGCTAAGGAGTGGCACAACCAATATCGGATGCTCACTGGCAACTCTGGGCCTAGTTAGGGCCACGCTTTGCCAGTGGATTTCCAATATTGGCCCGCTGCCGTGTGCTACCTGGGCGGTACATGAAACTATGAAAGAGCGCGCATTCTGCTTGGATATTTTTTTTGCTTTATATTTTTGTTATGTGGTAACATTTTAAGCTATCTTGAACTAACAGAAGCCACATCATACGGTCCCACAAAATACGCGAGTGTCTCAAGTCGTTTTGGCGAAATGCATCTTGAAGCTCCAAGTTTTTCACTTCAAAATTTTCAGGCTTTTGCTGCAGCTTTGTAGCAATACTTTGACGCTTCCGTGTTTCCCATCCACTTCTCTCTTGTAGATATTGCTTTCTGTACTGCCTGTGGCCATGTGACTCATTCTCCAAAAATTCCAAACCCTTTTCACGTGTTTTGGCCTCTTTCCCTCTCTCTTTAAAGTCTTCAAGTCCAATATCTCCCCACCTGTTCTCCCGGCCGTGCCCTTTTCCAGGGAGCGGGCTAACCCCCCCCCCCCCCCCCCCCCCCCCCGCGAAGCGCTATTTTTTCTTTTTGGTTGTCACTTTCTCAAATCTGTTTTCCCTCGCACGCAGCTATGCGCTTCGCTGTTCCTCCACCTCCCTTTCTCCACCTTTCAGCTCGAGGACTTTTCTCGGAACCACAAAACCTGTGTAAAGGAAAATTACTCTCTCCCCTCCAGCCAACACACCCCCCCCCCCACACACACACACCATCGTCTCCACTGCTCGTCTTGGAATAAGACATTCTTGACTGCACGGCGGAGCTCAACCACGTGCACAACCAACGCGAGGAAAATGCATGCACACTCGAGCTAGCACCGTTCATAGTCTGTGCACGCGAAAAGCCACACTCATATATTAGGAGAGCTCCGACGCTGTTCGTACCGCCTGCAAGATCTTTTGTAAGTACTAAAACTCTTTTACCTTGATATACGTCTGGAATTTAAAGTGGTTTTTGTAGTAAATGTTGCTTTGACTACATGCGCCTTTATTTTTTAGGCAGGAGAAGAGAGCGAGCCAAAAAGCACGAGGACGACTTCTGTGTACCCACTCTCATTGCGAAATGGCTTGCTTGACGTCGTGCGCAGTGGAATTGTGGCCGAATGGTGAGAATTTAATTTTTCGTCTTTGGTGAGATGAACTCACTAAAGATTCACTACTTTGGCTAACAGCGGGTTTGAACTCATATGACTTGAGATAGGATGGATTCGGGAATATGTCCTTTACCGCTTATGCACGACGGAAATCAGAACCGCTTAATTAATTTTCCACTGCAGACTAGTTGGTAAGGATATGTGTAATACTTCTGTGGTGTTTCTTTTTGCCGTCTACTCTTGCAGACTCAATAGAAAATCCGCAATTACTGGTTAAAGCTTTTGCCCAAGTTCTCTCGCAGTGAAAAAGGGCATTACTCTGGACTATAAGACTAGTATTTTTGTGTGGTTTTCAAGTTGCAGTTTCGAATCCAACTATAGCATGCATGCGAAGCAACTAAGGTAAAACAAAGGTGCCCTGAGTTCCTTGCGTTCAGCGTATTTCGTCAAAAATCGCAAGCCGCATTTTTAACCCCATTAAATAAAACTAATCAAAAATGTTGTTTTGACGTCCATGTGGAAGAGACGCTACAACCTGTGCATGTTTACTGGAATAAAAAATTACCTCGCAATTTAGAGATACGAGTTATATTAAAACAAAATAATACATTAATCTGTTTTCAATATCACATTAATTTGCTTATCTCGCATTGAATATATTTACTGGGAGTGCGACACGACGCATTAAACTAAATTAAACCATTTGGTATAAGGGAAGTTTAGTAAATTAAATTCCACTTTGTGCAACTAATGTGGTGCTGGTTCTTAAGAATAAATTAAAAATTATCCTGTAAAATATGTTGCTAGTGTCTTCACGATGACTGTGTTTCACAAAATTCTGTGTTATTTAATCATTTTTGTTTTTGTTCTGTGATGGCCATAATTCAACTTACCATGACATCATGCATCTCTTTGCAGGCTTGGCGCTTCGTGAGGCCATCGTGCAAGAACTGGACGAGGAATTTCTTTGAATGCAGTCCAGCAGTCCCCTTGCAAGTGGAGTGCAACGATTACTTTGGATATGACTGATCAGTTCACTGGAGGACAGCTCCGTTGAGCGCTTTATGGATGCCTTAGCCGTGCCGCAGCAGCTTGCCGAGATGCTTTGCCCAACCTGATCGGCACGCACCAAACTTGAAAATAAATTGTTTTCCCACAGCCTCTGCCACCATGCTCTTGGGCCCCTTTTCTTTACTCCCCACGGTGGCTGGTGGTAGCGCAAACCATCCTGTGTGCGCTAGAAGCGTGATTCTTGTAACTCAAAGCAATAAACGGGTCTTTTTTCTGGAATTCTTTCGCAACCTCATTTATGAATATTTGCTAGGTAGAATGGTATGTATGTACATCCATCCACAGTGCCGGTCATTGGCGAGTGGGTTAATTGCATGTGCCAGCGTTCGAAAGCTGGATGTCATTATTCGAAAGCTGGAAACCATTATTCGAAAGCTGGAAACCATTATTCGAAAGCTGGATGCCAATATTCGAAAGCTGGAAACCATTATTCGAAAGCTGGCTACCAATGTTTGAAAGTTGGCTACCAATGTTTGAAAGTTGGATGCCAGTATGAGACCTTTGCTGGTCCATGCTGCAGAACGAACATCGGGACTGCGTTGGCCGCTTGATCGGCCGAGCGTTGGCCCAAAACTGGCATGAAAGTAAGGCCAATGTGTGAAGTGGTAGCGCTCGGCCCAAATGCCAGTGTAGGACCGATGTTCGTGCCAAGTTTTGCCAACACTTGTGCGACGTTCGGCCAATGTTGTTGTGCTGCCTGGGTTCCTTTCACACTGTTCAACGTGGAAAAGAAAAAAAAAAACAGCGAACACCGGCTATGTCACTACCGCCTCAACCAATCCAGAGCTGTCTGCACTTTTAAAGAACAAAACGGTGCACAATACACTTCCGCACACTTTCTCAAACACTGTCCTCCAGAAGAAGGCCAGCTCGAGTGACCGAGTTTTCAGGAGAGACGCGTCTATGGCGCGAAGGGAGGAACTCCGAGCGCAAATAACCATTCACGGCCTCAGCGCTCTTTGGTGTCGGCGATTTTGTGTTTGCGCCGGCGCGCACTAAAGAGCACGATGTGATTCACAGAACAGGCCGATACTTGGCTTCGCATCGCTGCCTCTGCAAGAGCAGCGGACGGGCTTGTCCACAATGTGACGCCAACCTTTCGCGGCTCATTCGAGCCGATATATCGGACATGTTCTGGTTTAGTTACGCTGCGCCCCCTGGCATTGGAGGTTTTTGTATAAAAGGTTCCGACGCAGGTGGAAGCTCACATTCAGTCGCTTGCACTGACTTCATACAGTCGTTCTGAGAAAGACCTGCAGCAGACTCAGCTCAAGATGAAGACACTGGTAAGGTTTGAAATTTCTCCCCATTTTCGAGCCTACAATTCATGATACGCCTATCAGTAATTGTGCCAGAGTGGTCCTGGACACTTAAGCAGTTTCTCGTGACGATCGTTCTCAGATGAAAGGGAATAATGATTACGGAGTGCATATTACAACAATGCATTCTAAATGTTGCACTCTGTTTTAAGTACATAGAAACCGTGATGGCGCCTGCGATGATATTTTATTCTTTATTGCGTGTGTGCGCATGCGACTGGGAACATAATGCTCTCATGATTTAATTGAAAATAAAGGACGCAGGTACTAGTTTGTCACTACTTTGTTTAGAAACTAGTAAATACGTTTCCTCTCCGCTTCTTCGATTGAACTTTTCAGGCGCCTTAAGCCTGCTTTCATGTACTGCCGCTCCAGTATTATGACCTGCTAAGTGCCGGGTTACTGGTTTTGGATGAAACTATCTTATACATGACGACGTGCTCCATTTACACATGGACAGATAAGGAATTCCTAGGCGACATTAACTGTCGTTCTTCAGGCAACATCCAGGGCACTCAGCAGACTTACTGACTTCTTAGCACGTAAGCTCTACACAAAAAGAGTGGCCAGTGTTGTATTTAGCAGGTTACGGTAGAACTACGTTTACCTTTAGTTCTTGAAAAACACCAAGGCCCACTGAACTGCTCACATCGATAGTCGTCGCCGCTTGCGTACCTGAGTGCAGCCTGAGTGGGTGGCTGTGCAGGCATGTCTACATCGTAGTTCAAAATTTGCTCACATTAACCTTACTATTTACACTGTGTGCAAGTGTTAACGGAGACAAACAAAAATGTTAAGAAAGAAATGTTGTTTCTTACCTCAGGTTTAAAAGCTTTCTTTTTCCCCTTCTCGTCATTCCAGGTTGCGCTGCTGCTTGGTGTAGCTCTCGCTATATCAGCAGTGAGCGCGGGCCATCACTACGGAGGCTACGGTGGTGGAGGCTACGGAGGCGGCGGTGGATACGGAGGTGGTGGTGGTGGCGGCTACGGTGGTCACGGCGGGTACGGAAAAGTCATTGTGATTCATGGACACGGAGGAGGATACGGCGGAGGCGGCGGAGGCGGTGGCGGCTACGGTGGCGGTGGCTACGGAGGCCATGGCTGGTGGTAGCCCTACAATGCCAAGAATGGGCGACCATCCACAGAACCTTTCAGTTTCAGTACTGCCCTTTTTGAGTGAAGCAATTAATGTACAAAGCACGTCATCTGAAGCTACCTTTCGCAATGTACCAGGTTGTAAATAATAAAGAGTTCCTTACCACATATTTTAGAAAGTGTTTGTCCTGGTGATGTCCTTCTGGCTTATTGTCAGCCATTTGTTCTGTTGGATATTAGCGATACGCTGCGTATTTCTCATTAATCCGATTCACTTGCAGAGCTCTCTGTTCCTTGTTCCGTACCGTCGTACACTTAGAGCTGTAAGCAAGGAACACAGCCAATGTTCGATACATGATGTGCCCTACAAACGAACAAAAAAAAAACTGAAAAACAGCAACACGCTTACATATACCTAACAGTGACAGCCCACCAGTCTATGTTGCTTACTCAATGACGGCGCCCACTCTGACACCAACATGACGCAGGCCTAGCTTTATCCCATGGCCGCAAAGTTCACGTTCTAAACGTCTCTCATATTATATAACACTTTAAGAATGCAGGTTAGCCATTCATTAGGTACTAATGCCGTCTGGAGCGTAGAATGTCCCCAACACAGCTGTGACTGTAGGCTCTTCAGAACAAACAGAGCAACATAAATGCTGCCCCTTCTGTGACCCATTTCTCATTGTGAAGCTCCCTTTGTTGCAGGACTAAGCCATCGTATGGAAAACATGAATCATTTTCTTGACCTCCAAAGCAATGCTTGAGCGTAAACACGAGGTTTTGAGAACATTCACTATTTTTTCTTACCAACTAGCGACACAACATGAAAATCTGTTTTTCCCCATGAAATAAGGAACACGATATGATGTGAAATTTGAAGACTCACTGCAGCACCACAGAAGAAGCTTGTTTGATGAGAGCCGGCTAAGTTCTTCGTTCATGAGCGCCAGAATTGAAGACAGACGGCGAAGAATGTTATTTCAGTTCATGAGCTGCTAACAGGGACGAACGAGCGTTCCTCGCCAGAGCAAAGCGTCTAAAGATCGCTCTCTTGTAATGTAACTATTTGCGCCTTACGACCATTAGAGTCACTAGAAATAGTTTTGCTTACTCTTGCAGCCTTGATCCTGGTCAGCAATGAACCTTCCCAATAATTACCACCTCCCTCTGAGTTTCCGTATGACCTAGTACAAAGTGCACATAGAAATTCATAATTCTCCAGAAAAACCCAACAAACTGATAAGCTACTATTAAGGCACTGTGTCAGGAAACGCGACAATATCAGAACTGCTATTCAGTGCGGGCTTACAAGAGGCATTCAGAGATTAATGGAGAAGGTCTTAGTAACCTCTACCTCCTTCATGATATTAGTGCAAAGCTCTATTTATTTAGTTATTTACCGCACGCATAAACAGGAAATGCCTTGGTTACAGTACACAACACAATGTACACTGCTCTCAACTGCAAAACTTGAAATCACCTAGAGTGCATACAAAAACGTCAACCTTACGATCTTTTCGATTAGCTAAATTCTTAAACAAAAATTGTGCTTTTATGACCGGGTTAGTCCAGCGAATTATTTTGACCGAGAAGACATTATGGTATTGAAGAGTAATCTATCAAGATATGTATGCATTTCTAAAAAAACTATGAGGTGTTTTTCGCGCCAAGCTGATGATTTTCATAGGTCACAGTTTTAAGCATTCTTGTACACTCGTAATAAAAACGCCGGTCGAGGTATTTCTCGCAGTACCTGCATGTGAAACGGAGTTGAAAATTATTAATTCTGGCTTTAAAAACGATGCCAACGGAGTTTCAAATAACAGGCGCCAATTCAAGCTTAGAGCCCGCAAGTGAACAAAATAGACGTGCGATACAATGCGGATCAATGAATCTGGATGTAATCCTTACAATGCGCCCACAAATTGAGGAAACAGAGCTAAACATATAGTAAACATGTTCAAGAAATCTCAAGCACGACTCGATACTGAGATCCTGAATGCTCTTCATTACCTTCAGGCAGTCATCGCCGACAAAAGCAACAAAAGTCAACATCAACATGCTTCTTAGTAAGCGAAACAACTTTCATCATGCAAATGTTTAAAATACCACCATTTCTAGTGCACCGCTTTTCAGCACTACAGACACCTTCTTGTAACCTTGCACTTCTGTCTAAATCAGGAACAGGCATAACTAACAATATCAGGGGCATATTGTAGCATAAGAGACCTTTTGAGAACAGTGGGCAAGTCGTTAACAAAAATATTAAACAACAAAGTAAAAAGCACTGAGCCTCGCGTAACACCTTGGAATACAGCGTATGGCCGAAATTCCACACCAGAAATGCAGACGTAGATTCAACGTTCATCCAGATATCTTTTAAAAAGGAGTGCAGAAAGGAGCATTTACGCCATAAGCTTAATGTTTTCAAAATTAATAAAGAGTGATTTACTGTCACAAGCTTAAGAAGGATCGAAATACACAGTCAACATGTCCTCCGTTAGCAAGTACTGGCATAACTCGAGCGAAAAAGAACACCAAGTTAGAGTCAATCCAACTTCTTTTCATAAAGTCATGCTGAAAAGAGGATGTCTTTTCTTAAAGTAGAAAGCAAGTGATTTTCGGAGGACTAGCTAAGATTTTTTTTGCGATGGTAGAAATCCAGAAAAGTGGTCGGCAGTTTTTAACATCAAAAGAAGTGCTACCGTTATGCACCGTAATAACTTCTTACATCTTCTAGATTTCCGGGAATGCCATTTGTGATATGCATAGATTAAAAATGTACGCCAACACATCAACAAGGAATATAGCAAAACATTTACAATGAAAGATGGCACGCTGTCATGGCCAAAAGACAGTTTTGGTTTTAGCAGACGAATGCCTTCGCCGAAATCATGCTATGAAATAGACGATAATGCAATGTAACCGTCTCTAAATTCTTCACAAATGTTCTGCGCAATGCTGGGGCTGGAAAGTATACCTGTGAAAAATGATCTTCAGCGGTCGTAGCTCACAATCTACTGTTACTACGCACATTGTGCCAAAAGAACTTGGCATCATCGCTCAAGGACTCTTGAACATAACTGCCACATCTGCCCTTATCGCACTGACAAATAGCTTTTACCTGCGTTCTTAAGGTGCTAAAACGCTGATATAAGCCCTCGATAGCATTTTTCTTCCACTGCTGTTGGTTCGGCTGGTTTGTCGGGGTTTAACGTCCCAAAGCGACTCAAGCTATGAGGGACGCCGTAGTGAAGGACTCCGGAAGTTTCGATCCCCTGAGGTTTTTTAACGTTTACGGACATCGCACAGGGCACGAGCCTCTAGAATTTGGCCTCCATCGAAATTTGACCGACGTGGCAGGGACAACGACGTGACAACGTCCGCACGGCTTTCACTCCGGCCAGACCAACCACGTTCTTCAAGACTGGCCGACCATATGTACGACTGAGACTTTTTTTCTGGTGCACCACGACCATTCCCCGCTCCACCTATGTCGAGATATACATGTTGCGAACCGCCTGTCTTGCTCACATACGCCGTGAGCGCCGTGTTTTGCGTCCTCAAGACACAGAAACGCAGCGGTCATGAATTGAGGCTGATCCGATGCCTGAAGTTATCTTAAGTGTAGAACAGGTATTCGCGACTTATTATGTAATGTGAGCACGACGTCTGCAAGCAGTGTCGCGAGTGGAAGAAAAAGACGAGTAGCGATTGCCGCGCGCCGACGATGACGTTGCTGCTGGTGGACGTGCCTGTTTGTTCTGTGCTCCCTGTCTTCCCTGTTCTCGCCGCCGGCCTGTACGTCAAGCCGTGGCACCACCACCCCACCACAGTGAGATGGTGGGGTCGAGGCGCATCGAGATTGCCACAAAAGAAAAGGAAAGTCTTGAATACCTGGCTGTTCTCGCAGCTAGCTGCGACAACGAATCCGCTGATAAGCGGTTTCGAAAGGTATAGCGGGTCCGCTCGGACACAGACGGTTTTCACCACCCACCTTTCGTTACGCGTCGTGCGCGGTCCTCCCTTGGTGCTAGTACCATACCCTCTTTCATTGTGCGAGAAGGGCACCCCAGTAAGAGCGGCGCCGCTAAGCTGATATTAGCTTCGATATGCGTGGGCCATGCAAGCAGGGAGCTATGAGAAAAATTTGATAAGCTCTAAATTCACTTGCACGTTACCTTCATGCATTCTTCATGCAGTGAACTTCGTCAGCCCATTTGTCGGACTATGCGCTCCATCATTCCATAGGTTGCATCAATACTCGCCATTGCATCCTTAGTACCCATTTCATGGCCGCATTTTATCTTCGGTTTTTTTTTTTACCTCTTCCACGCTGCTCTCCTTCTGTCCTTTTCTCCCAAATTCCCCTTCCTACGCAGAGTAGCATGCCAGCGATTTTTAAACGCCGGCTAAATTCTCTGCATTTCATTAAAGAGTCTCTCTCTCTCTCTCTCTCTGCGAAGTCCGGAGCGGTACAGCGAATTCAACCCTATAAACTAAAAGGAAGCTAAAGAGGCCGTAAACGACCAGCGGCTCGGCCTTAGAAGATGTATCGCATCGTTTCCAAAAAACTCAACCGATTCATTTGCCAAAGTCTTTAACAAATGTCGAGGCTAGTGGACGTCACGTCGAGGTCCCGACAAGCTGCACGATGACATCATCCAACCATCAAATATTGCCCTTCGGCGTCACCGATTATCCTCGCCAAGAAAAAGGGCGGCACATTTCGGTTCAGCGTCATTACCGCCGACTAAGCAACGGAGCGAAGAAACACGTCTTCTCTAGCCCTCGGGTCGACGACACTATGGACAGACTGAAGGAGCAGGTAAAGGCAAATTGAAGTCGATGCAAGATATCGAGCTAAGCTCACCTTCCTCACGCTGGGAAGTCTGCACGAGTTAAATGTAGCGCGATTTCAACAGCCCTGTTTAGGTTAGATGGCAAAATTTGTTTTGTCTGCCTAAATGGGGTTCTCGTTTGCACTCTGAACGTTGACGGTCACCTGAAAAGGCTTCGGATAATACTGGGGACAATCAGATCATCGTGGTTAACCCTGAAGCCTGGAGGGTTTCCTTCACTTACGAGGAGCTGTTGTTTCAAAGCTTCAGCGTAAGCAAGGATTCAGTTCGCCCGAACAAGCAAAAAAAAACAGCTGTTATCGCGTAGGTTTTATCGCAGACCCACATGAAACCTGTGCATATATTTATGGGGCTGCGCGCACTACTAACGGCCTGTCATAAACTTTTCACGCACCGCAGAGCCGTTGTGTGCAGCTAAGTTACATTTGACTTTCAAATGGGCATCTCCGTACCATGGAGCATTTCATGAACTGAAACGTTCATGAAAAGTCGCTTCCCGTCCTTGAACACTTCGACGAAAACGTCTAATTCGAGATTGGTATACGGACGGAAGAGTGTGGGCGCAGGCGCCCTTCTCATACAGAAGATTGCAGCAGGGTTCATAGAGTACGCACGCGCTTTTTTGAAAGGCACATTCCAGCTAATGAACGACCAAGTCATTTGCCATAGCCTGTGCCAGGACTCAATTCCGCCTGAACTTGCCGCACGCGCTTTTTAAGGCGAAAGCCTTTAATGCCTCATACTGTCGTGACCAAGGAATATTAGCAAGCGTGTCCGCGTTTCGGCGTCACTTCTTGGAAAAAATCTGTGTCGAGGCTGGGAATCGAACCAAGGCCTTTGGGATATGAAGCGCAGACGCTACCACTCCGCCACGAAGGCTCAAGTTTTGACCATGAATAAAGGCGCATTTAGTGAATGCATGGGTTTCATAAAATAAAATAAAAGGAATCAGAAGTGAAATGAAAAAAAAAATTTGATTAAAGATAAGGATATAAAAAATAGAATTAAAGAAAGTAAAATATGAAAAATAAAGAATATTAAAAAACTGCGCCAGGAAACGCTTTCGCCTTGTAGCAGTTTAGAGAGCCAAAGTGCACCCTGAAATTTTGAAAGGCAGATACCATCTAATGAACGACAAAGTGATTTGCTATAGTCTGTACCACGACTCAATTCCGCCTGAACTTGTCGGGCAGGCCTTTCAACGTCGCGGGCTATCATAAAGTGTTGCGCTTACCTTCCTGCCTGAAGGAGTTGTCTGGCCACCTCGCTCGATAGAGCTTGCAGCTAGAAGAGTTCGACGTCGTCGTTGTATATAAGTTTGTTCTCGAAGAAGCCTTATCTCGTATGCTCTTCGTCAATTTTAAATTCAGTGCGGCCGAGACCGACGCCAGTCTGATTTATAATAGCAACCGCCGAATGTACTTGGTGCCATCGCAGTGGGCACCATGAGTTCAACTCTCGCTGATGGAAACATTATCACTCAGTAAACAGTCTTCCAAGGTGACGCAAGTCTTGCGGTCTTCCTCCAGGCAGCCTGCCGTCACAGTTATGGGGAAATAATTCCGCATTTATTGACTCGCATGATCAATTACGGCGTATTATGGAGGACCTAAACACTCAAAGAAGATCACGAGACTAAGAAGTTACATGATGAAAACTAATGAACTATTCAGCAGACGAAGATTTTACCACAGGCAACGAGCAATGTAGGGGGTAACGAAATGTATGTATCGAGGCTAGATAATGACTATAGATTCCAGTGAAATAAAACACTGCTTGCGGTACATTTTGCTCAAAATCAGCGCAAAAAGCATGGAAGACGCAAGAAAAGGTGAAACGAAAAGTAAAGAATTGTGTCCCCTTATTTTCCATCTTTTGTTCCCCAAATGTTTAAAGATCGCGGAATCTGGGAGAGTAATTGAGGCGAACCGCGTTTGGCAAATGCTCGCTGTTCCCAATTAGAAGCCGATTAATAGCACTAAAAAGTGATGTATAACAACGATGTCTGCACAGTACTAACCTAGAGGGCAGAATTTAGCTGGATAAAGAAAGCGCTTCGGATGCAATTGTGAACGATGCGGCCAGATATGGAAAGGAAAACCGTAGGTAAACAATGGTAGAGATGGGAAGATCGCAGATATCAAGCTTAAATCAGTAGGAATAGACACGTACCCAGTTTTGAAGCGAAAAGCTTCACTACCTGCACCACAGCCGCGGTTCGCGTGAGCCGTCGGAGCCAAGATTTGCCGCAGCTGCGCATGCGGGAAACCGAGTGACGTCACGCGATGCGCAGGTGGCCGCAGCCGCCGCCGCGCCGACTCGGCCGCTTGACATTTCGGCGCAGCCGCGCGCTACTGCGTATGTGCGCCGCCTCCTCACCGCCGCTACTACTGCGCGCTCGCCTCCTCGCAACCGTTTGACCCTTCGTTATAGCCGCGTTTTTACCACAGATCACGCATGCGCAAGGAGGGCTATATAACGTGCTTTCCTACACCGTTATCGTGGTGCTCCCAATGCATTATGTGCGAACTGCGACAGCCATGACGTCAAACAAAGCATAACTGCAGCTTTTCGATTGTATATTCAGGCTTAACCAGAGCTAGGCCACTGCTAATTTTTTTTAATGTGGCCGATTGTTTTTAATGACCGATTGGTTTTAGTGTAACGGATTGGACTGCAAGATAAGATAACCTTAGCAGGGGGCGGCAGAAAATTAGACAGGATATGTATGCTACGATAGCATAAGTTTTGGCAGCTGAAGCAGGGTAGAGTTCACTGGAGGTCAATGGGAGGTGACCATTCCCTTGCGTTGGATGGTAATGAAGACCATTTGTGTTTAACGTTGTTTAAAAATTGTTTGATGCCTTGAACGGTGGTACCTCAATAAGAGGGTTGTGGGAGATAATTTGTGGCCGTTAGACTATACGTGTCCCGGCTTGCACTACCTTACAGCTGTACCTTACTGCTGTGCCTTAGAGTTCTTCACATTCCAAGCTGGTCAAAAGAAGAATTCCTCTGTCTTGTTTCAGGAGTGCTCTCGCTATATCTTGTCTCAATCAGACTATACAGATTTTACAATCAAGTCGATAGGATAGTCAGTACACTCTGTTAATGCCAAACTCCATTTGTCCGGCTGTCGCCAGTGCATGCGCTCATTCGTAAGGGTGGCGAGGAGCCCTAAAATCTTCTTGATTATTTTTATACTCACAACGGCGCAAGGTGCACCAGTATTTCTTTATTTTGTTTTATTTTCTGCCGTTCCATATTTGCCATTAAAATATGAAGCACGGGATCCTATGGTTATTTTTTTCAATCCAACTTTTCGCAAAATATTTTGTTCTAGCGACTGCGAGTAACCTGAATAACCAAATCACTGAAGTAATGCAAACAATCTGAGAACACGAAACTTTACTAACCACAAATGATCTTCAATCTTTGAGACGCAAGAGCACAATTTTCATGTTTGCCAAGATGACTAGGACAGTGGCCATGTCTAAGAGAGATCATTAGTGACTACTAACTCAAAACTGCAGTAAAGAGGAACATTTTAGTTCAACATGGTAAAGAGTTCTCAAAGTAGCCCCTTGATGGCTAAAGGATACGCAGATATTTAAAGGGCGCCAATGAGGAGATATGTCTAAACTGTAAGCGCTTGGGGAGACCTCCCTCTCCAGACGTTAGCTCACGTACCTGGCTAAACCAATGACCCGATTATACAGTATATCAGCAAAAGAAATATTACAGTTTGTTGAGCGCAGATCATTTTGGCGGCGATGATGATGTCTAGGAGCATGACAGCGCCATCCCTGTGCACTTAGACACTTCATCATCAGGGGGCGTGATTCCGGCGCTACCATGACACCGCCGCTCACGTTATGGCTCTTCTTGCAGGTTTTCAACGTGGCTGTCTCGTTACAATGCGATCGTGACTGCCTTCTGCCCAGCATCAACGAATCCTCACCACCGGACAATGTTCTAAGTAGTTTCGAGGAACCTTTCAACGCCGATGCCTTCCTCGTCACTGATGCGTGTGGTGCCGCTGAATTTGGACAATGTCCGCTGCCAGTCACCCAACATTGGACCGTCGACGAATAAATAAACTCTTATAAATAAATTCTTTTTTTTTTTGTGTGTGTATGTGTGTGTTTAGGGTATGTTTGTCTTTCTACAATGGTTTTCTGTATCTTCTCTGTGGACCGCATCATTTGCCTAATTTATTGTGTACTAGATGTTTGTTCTTATTATGGTGTTTCCCCCCCACAATAATGCCCCAGTGAGGGCGCTGTAGGTACTGTGTATAAATAAATAAATAAATAAATAAACATCATCTCGTGCTACAAAAGGGGCGTCACAGCAGTCTTCCTCTGGGGCGTGATTCCGGCGCTACCATTACACCGCCGCTCACGTTATGGCTCTTCATGCAGGTTGGTGGAATGCCTCCTTACGGCACCGATGTTTTGTACGTTTTGCCGGTTCCGCCCCATGTGATTTTTGCACAAGTGTGTTCACGCTCTTCATTTATCGAGAATGCAATGTACTGTCGAAGGCGACGCTATTTGTTAAAGCGTAGGGCTGTGTTTTTCATGCTGCTGCTGTTATTGTGCGGAGACGTTGAACTGAATCCAGGGCCTGATAACTACTCTGCTCTTCAACAGCTTCTAAATGGCCAGGCTAATATTAAGCAGAAATTGTTATCCACTGAGGAATACCAGGCAGAGAACAAGGCTGCCATGCTCACTCTTAACACGAGATTGACAAAGCTAGAGATGCAGATTGGCCATCTTGATGAACTGAAGAGCACTGTTGCGAAATGCCAGGAGGATAACCAATTGCAACATGCCGAGCTGCAGAGCCTGAGGGCCAAATTAGATCAGCTAGAGAACAGGAGTCGGCGTTGCAACTTGCTTTTCTTTGGCATTAAAGATACAGATCAGCAAGAATCAAATGCAACAAGTGAAAATCATGTGAAAGAAGTCTGCAGGGAACATATGTGAATTGAAGATTAAAAATTTGAAAAAGCCCACCGAATTGGCAAATTTAGCCCAAGTAAAAAGCGACCTATCACTGTAAAGTTTGTGATTTAAAATATGGGTTATCTGCCGTCCGAGGTAAAAGATTTTATATCAGATAAAAAACCAGCAATGACATTTTTTCATCAAAATGTTCGATCGCTTGCACATAAGACAGATGAACTGACCATGTTAATACATAGCTTTGGGATACCGATTACAGTCATAATGTTAACCGAAACTTGGTTAACGCCTACATCACAATTGTTCCGGCTTTCTGGTTATCAGTCGTTCTTCTGTAGTCGAGATAAGCGAGGGGGCGGTGTAGCGCTTTTGCTCAAAGATGATATTGTTGCTGAACCAGTCGACGATTTCACCGCTATAACTTCTGATTATGAGGTATTAACACTACAAAACCGTACAAACTTGTTCTCTGTTGTGTACAGACCACCATCAGGCGATGCTACCCGCTTTCTTGCTTTCGTTGAAAAGCTTTTTAGTTATGCAACAGAAGAAAAAATGAATCTAGTTTTAGGAGGTGACGTCAATATAAACATGCTGTCATCTTGTCCGCTGCAAAAGGATTTCCAGACTCTATTACAACTTGCGGTTTTTCGAATACAATTTCTACAGCAACACGCGTGACTGTTGACAGTGCCTCCTTATTGGATGTATTCATATCAAATATTAATATTCATTCGTTAAAGGCCGACGTTCTGTACACTGATATCAGTGACCATCTAGGCATCATTTTACTAGTAAGTAAGATCAATCATTTGATTCAGAAAACTAAGGAACCAGTTTATGTTCAGTCAATCACGCCATCAAATCTGGAGGCTTTTCGCCACGCCATTGCTCAGCAAACTTGGGATAGCCTTTATTGCGCACAAGACAGTGACTCTGCATATTCTTTTATTAATATTTTTAAACCATTATATGATACACACTTTCCACGCAAAAAAATTACAAGGCCATCAAAAGCGCGGAAACCTTGGCTGACCCCTGAGCTTCTTGACATGATTAAACAAAAACATTTTTTATATGCCAAATTTGTAAAATCTAGGGATGAAGCCTTACTTAAGAAGTTTAAGAAATACAGAAACAGTTTAACAAAAAACTTAGAGCAGCCAAAGATGCTTATTTTTTAGCAATATTTAGTGACCCTGCTAACCAGCGAAGTGATGTACTTTGGCGCAAATTGAATGCTTTGTTACAGCCTAGCTCCTACTCAGCTATTCCTGATATATTGAAACATGATGGGCAGCAAATTTCTGGAGATGCAGTACCAGACGCATTTAATGACGTTTTTACTCAAGCACCGCTACAGGACTTAGAACACAGCCTCACTAACTACGCTCAGTTTCTTCCAGTAAACGCCGCCGCGGTGGCTCAGCGGCTATGGTGCTCGGCTGCTGACCCAAAAGACGCGGGTTCAATCCCGGCCGCGGCGGCTAGAATTTCTTTGGAGGAGAAATTCTAGAGGCCCGTGTACTGTGCGATGTCAGTGCACGTTAAAGAACCCCAGGTGGTCGAAATTTCCGGAGCCCTCCACTACGGCGTCTCTCATAGCCTTAGTCGCTTTGGGACGTTAAACCCAATAAACCGAACCGATCTTCCAGTAAACAGGAATGGAGCATCGCTTTTCCTTGCTCCCACTACCTCTCTTGAAGTTTTTTCATGTATCAGAGCTACAAGCAATAGCAAGTCACTAGATGCCGATGGTATCCAGATTCGCCCTGTAAAGTTTGTGCTCGATATTATAAGCCCTATTCTTGCCCATGTGTATAACATAATATTATCAACAGGTACCTTTCCTAAGAGGATGCAAATCACCCGCGTTGTTCCCGTCTTCAAGCGCGGTGATAAAACTGCACTGAATAATTATCGGCCTATATCAATAGTTCCAGTATTTTCTAAGGGCATTGAGAAGATAATGCATGAGCGATTACTCTCATTCTTCAACCGCCACCATTTGATTGCAGACTTTCAACATGGTTTTAGAAAGCATCGCTCTACGGAAACAGCCCTCCTGAGCCAAAAAGAAATAATTTTAGACACGTTCAGGTGTAAGCATATGGCGTTAGGCATATATATAGACTTCTCTAAGGCTTTTGATTTAATTAATCATTCCATTCTTCTTAACAAATTAGAAATGTATGGTGTGCGTGGAATCGCCCACTCACTTTTGTCATCTTATCTGTCCCACAGGTCACAGTTTGTAGATGCCAATAACGCAATATCTTCACGGAAGGCAGTTACCACTGGTGTGCCGCAAGGAAGCATTTTGGGCCCACTTTTATTCTTAATTTACATAAATGACATTGCAAGCTGCACAGATAATGCTACATTCGTTTCGTATGCCGATGACACAACCATTTTTATTACAGGCAACGTGGAAACAGATTTAGAAATAAAGGCTAATAAGACGCTGTCATACTTAGAACGCTGGTCCGCGATAAACTGTTTAAAAATCAACCCGAAGAAAACAAAAGTAATCTTGTACACGCCTAGAGGTAAGATGTTGACAACTAATATGAATTTGTGTCTGGGCAGTGAGCAGTTAGAGATAGTGGACTCCGTTAACATTCTTGGGGTGCATTTTTCAAAGCACCTTACCTGGAATGAGCATGTTGATCACCTACAATCAAAATTGTCATCTGCCATTGGTGTCATTGCTCGTCTGCGTCGCATTCTCCCGACCAAGGTAAAATTAATGTTGTACAATGCACTGGTGGTATCTGTCATGCAGTATTGCATTGTGGTGTGGGGCACAACTGGCGTGACAAACTTTCAGAAACTACATTTGCTACAAAAAAGAGCTGTACGTTACATAGCTGATGTCCATTATACATACTCCACAAAACCACTTTTTCCAAAATATGAAATTCTTCCTGTGTTTTTTTTTTATAATTACAGGTTGATGTTGTGCTACAAAGGTTTTGTAAAGTTTGGCATTGATTACATAACTCATCTGGCAAAACTCCAAGAAAACACAAATATTCGTCAGACCCGACATAAAGAAATGTGGTTTGTACACACCCCGAGAACCTCCTATGATGAACAATCTCTATCTTATACATTACCTTCGCTGTTAAACTTACTAGACCGACAAAATTTTGATCCCTCCAGAAACCGAAACTGTCGCATTAAAACGTTTTTGTCAACTTCTTCATTTGCAAGACTAAACCATGTCTTCCTATTCGCCTAATTTTGTTCACTAATGTTGCTTATGTGTGTTGATTTATCTGTATTACCTTTTGTTGCTTCTCCGATTGATTGCCGTCTTGTTTCATTCTGTATTACCCGTTGCTTTGTGATATTTTTTTCATTTTTGTGTAAGACTGGCCGTCATCCTGCTGTCATGCCAACTAACAAGGGGTCGGGACCTCGTCAAGCTGCTCGAGCTTTTAGTCCCGTACTCCTCCTTTTCTAAGGAAATAAAAAAAAAAATATAAGGAAAAGTTAGCAGTCTTTGCAAAAGCAAAAACACTCAAGAGTACTTCTGTCAGTATATCTGATGATTACAGCGATAATGTACGAAAGAAACGAAAAATTCTCCAGGAATACGCGAAAGCACATTGTGATGAATCAGATCGTCCGGTCATCAGGTATGATACTCTACGCCTGAAGGAGGGAAAGTATGTATACGGTGAAAATCAAGAGCGTGTGAAGCGGGTCGCGTGACTTAAAGCCGATAACTGTCGCTTGTCTTGTTTGGTAGTTAATTGCCGTAGCATTAAAAACAAAAAAGATGAATTACTGGGTCTTGTTGAACTGACGAAGCCGTCCGTCGTTCTTGGATGTGAGTCATGGTTACATGGTGATATTGATGATAGTGAAGTGTTTCCAAGTAATTACTGCAGCTATAGGAAAGATCGCGGCACGCATGGTGGGGGTGTTTTCATCCTGGTAGACAAAACAGTCAATTCCCAGAAACTTGATATTGACGTTGGAACCAATGAGGCTGGTTGGTTCAAAATACGTTTAGGAAATGGTAAATCTATCGCTGTGTGTTCATTTTACCGACCACCGGGAAGTGCATCCGACACCTTAAGCGACTTTTCGAAAGCTGTCGAATCAGTTAAGCATTACTACATGGCCATCGGAGGTGACTTTAATCTACCTGAAATTGATTGGTCCCATTTAGGCATGGTATCAAGTAGCGGTAATAAGGAGACTAAAGCAATGCTTAATATTTGCGCCTCTTTCGCTTGGAGGCAAATCGTGACTCAACCAACTCGTGGAAACAACGTTCTAGATCTTTTCTTGACTAAGATTGCTGAGGCTGTGCATCCTCCTGTAATCTTGCCCGGGATCAGTGATCACAGTTCAGTCCTGTGCGAAATGAAGCTGGATTACGTCAGAGTTAGTGATGGCGGGCGGCGTCGCATATATAGCTATGGTAAAGCATGTGTTAGTGATATCTTCGCTGCTCTCGAATCCTACTTTCATGTGTTTGAAACACTATCTGAAACGATGTCAGTTCACGAGTTGTGGAAAATTTTCAAAGAAAAATTTAAGAGTTATGTGAAATGTACGTTCCTAGTTGGATCTTGACGTCACGACGAAGCAAAAGCAAGCCTTGGTTTAACACAACTGTGCGCAGGTTCATATGCAAAAGACAGGCTGCTTACAGGGCGTATAGAAGGAATCCTTCTATACAGAACAATGAAAAATTAAAATATACAACAAACGCAGCTAAGGTAGCCGTTAAAAAAGCAAAAGACTTATTTTTTCTTGTTTTCATTTGCGCATAAAAGAGCGCCCTAAAGAATTTTCGCAGTTCATAAAAAGAAACGGCAAGGATCAAGTATCGATTCCATCTCTTGTACATGATGTTTCCATTATCGACGAGAGTATCGATAAAGCTGAGTGCTTCAATGAGTTTTTTTCTTCTGTATTCTCTGCTCCTTCCAACACCTCTCACGTTGAGCTCAATTTTGGTCGAGTTAATTCTGATCACATGCGTTGTGTCGAGTTTAATCAAAGAGGAATTGAGTCGATACTCAAAGGGATGAATGCTGCCAGTGCTCCTGGTCCTGACGATCTACCAACTGCTCTTTTCCGTGCATGTGCGTGTGAGTTGTCTGCATATCTGCGAGTCATGTACACAAAATCCTTAGGGGAAGGCGCACTGCCTGCTGACTGGATGTTAGCCAATGTAGTTCCTGTGCACAAATCTGGCCCTCGAAATTTTGTTTCTAACTGTCGTCCCATCTCTTTTATGAGTATTGCTTGTAAAGTTTTGGAACATGTGTTTCTCACTAGCATTATTAATCATATGAATATGCATTCCTTATTAAGCAATCAGCAGCATGATTTTCGTAAAGGCCTTTCTTGTGTAACACAGTTGACTGAACTAATTCATGATCTGACAAGTGCACTTGATGAAGGGTTGTCAGTAGATTGCGTGTTCTTGGACTTCAAGAGGTCATTTGATGTTGTTCCTCGTTCTTTTTTGTTTGAAAAATTGTCTTGGTATAACATTGATGAGAGAATGATTGACTGGATACAAGATTACTTGCACTTAAGGAAACAAAGAGTAGTTATTAATGGAAAATTATTATGCGAATGCATTGTATCTCCTGGTTTACTTATTTTATTTATTTATTTATCATCATACCCACAGCGCCATTGGCTGGCATTACAGTGGGGGGGTAGAAGAAAAAGTACACAAATGCCACCGCGTGCAGGTGGTTACAAAAAAAAGATAACAATGATAGAAAGAACACGGAATTATTATACACAAAAAAATGTCACAGCATGGAAGAAAATGAATCATTTGATAATATGGACACTACTTCCTCAGGCAGCTTGTTCCATTCCGAAACCGTTTTGGGGAAAAAAGACATTTTAAAAAGGTCAGTCCGGCACCTGTATTCTTTAACTTTAAGTGAATTATCTCTACGTAAAGACACGTAATCAGGGTTGGCTATATATTTGGTTCTGTCTATTCCAGTTCTAGAATGAAATATATTATGAAATAATTTTAAACGCAGTACTTTCCTACGTTTTTGAAGTGAGTCCCAACCCAAAGATTTTTTCGCGCTCGTTACACTAAAATATCGCCCATAGTTATTGAAAACAAAACGAACGGCCAAATTCTGAACTCTTTCTAGCTTTTGAACGTTAAGCAAGGTTTTCGGATCCCAGACTGTGCAAGCATACTCAAGTATGCTTCTAACGTTTGAATTATACAGCAGTTCTTTAGTCTTTAAAGGGAAAAGTTTAGCATTACGTCGCAGGAAACCTAAAACACGACAGGCTTTGGCAGTAACGAAATGCACGTGACGATGCCAAGACATTGAACTTGTTAAATATACACCAAGATATTTAAATTCCAACACTGAAAGCAGTCTGCTATTATTTATGTTATAAGTGAAAATATGGGGAACCTTCTTTTTAGTGAAACACATATGTACAGATTTTTGTAAGTTAATATGCATTCTCCAGTTCTCACACCACTGGGCCACTTTACACAAATCCTGTTGTAATGCATCGCAGTCACTTTTATCGTTAATAATTCTATACAATACACAATCGTCCGCAAAAAGACGCATGTATGAAGAAATACCTGAAAAGATGTCATTCATGTAAATTATGAACAGTAATGGGCCCAAGACGGATCCCTGAGGCACCCCTGATGTTACAGCCACCTCATGCGATTGTTTCCCGTTGACAACAACACATTGACGCCTAACGCTCAAATATTCCTTTATCCACCTAATAACGTTCTCATTTATGTTGTACCAGTATAATTTTTGTATTAATAAGGAATGTGATACAACGTCAAAGGCCTTCTTAAAATCTAGAAAAATACAGTCAACAGAATATCCCTTATCTAAAGCACTTGACAGGTCATGTACAAATTCGGTAAGCTGGGTGACACACGAGTAACCACTGCGAAAGCCATGTTGATTAGTATTTAATAATGAATGTATACTAAGATGATTCATAATACTAGTATAAAACACATGCTCTAAAACTTTGCATAATACACTGGTCAAGGACACTGGTCGATAATTTGAAACAACATTCCTAGGTCCCGATTTATGTATAGGTACAACATTAGCAAGCCTCCATTCATCAGGCAAGGAGCCTTCCTGTAATGACTTTGTGAAAAGAATTTGAAGGTACCTTGACAACGCAAAAGCGCAAGAAGAGAGCAGGATCGTGGGTAAGCCGTCCGGACCGGTGGCACTGTTATCTTTTAAGCGTTCTAAGAGCGACACAATTCTAAGAGCGACACGAATTGGAAAAACAGCGCAATCAAAGACGAGACACAAGAGAAGGACAAAACACCAGCGCTGACTAACAACCAAATGGTTTATTGCTACAGGCAAGGCAGCATATATATGAAATGGCACGAGTAAAAACACAAAATAAGCATGAGAGAAAGATACCGCACAACCACACAACTTGACTGAAAAAAAAAGGCACATCACTGATTAAGATACGCAAGTTCCTTTGAGAGTAGATTTATGGATGGGCTGCTGATACAGGTGTTACCGAGCTTTCTGATATGGCAAGCCTCCGAAATGAGCCTTGTGGTCTCATCTTTATAACGGGCGATGATAGTGGTCCGATTGAGGTGCGCTTCGCAATCTTCACACTCAGCACAGTGCACAGCAAGGTGGTTTCTGCGAGACTTGTTCTCTATATCTTTTGCAGAAAGTCTCGCAGAAACCACGTTGCTGTGCACTGTGCTGAGTGTGAAGATTGCGAAGCGCACCTCAATCGGACCACTATCATCGCCCGTTATAAAGATGAGACCACAAGGCTCATTTCGGAGGCTTGCCATATCAGAAAGCTCGGTAACACCTGTATCAGCAGCCCATCCATAAATCTACTCTCAAAGGAACTTGCGTATCTTAATCAGTGACGTGCCTTTTTTTCAGTCAAGTTTTGTGGTTGTGCGGTATCTTTCTCTCATGCTTATTTTGGTTTTTTACTCGTGCCATTTCATATATATGCTGCCTTGCCTGTAGCAATAAACCATTTGGTTGTTAGTCAGCGCTGGTGTTTTGTCCTTCTCTTGTGTCTCGTCTTTGATTGCGCTGTTTTTCCAATTCGTAAAACATGTACCAACCAGCCCGTATTTGCCCTCTTCTGTATCTCCTGGTGTACATCAAGGATTAGTGCTCGGACCTTTGTTATTTTTTATCTTTATGAATGACATTTGCTCTAATATCTCTTCTCATACTCGTCTGTTAGCAGATGACTGCGCATTGTACAGGGTCGTTGATAGTCCGAATGACTGGGTACAGTTACAGAATGATTTGAACAGGGTGTCTGCTTGGTGTAAGAAATGGGGTATGTTTATTAACTTGCAAAAATCTGTGTATATGCGAGTCACAAAAAAGAAAAACCCCATGAATTCTCTTATACAATTAATGGGACACATTCTGCTCAGTATCAGAATACAAATATCTAGACGTATTCATAACCTCCAACCTAAGCTGGAGACGACATGTCGACTATGTAACAGGAAAGGCGTGTCGCGTTCTTGGTTTTTTAAGGCTTAACACCAACCAATTCCCTTTACAAACAAAATAGTTACTTTTCATGACAAACGTTCGCTCGGTTCTCGAATATGCCTGCGCAGTATGGGACCCTTGGCATAAAACGGATATAGATAAACTTGAGAGGGTAGAAAACTTCGGTATCCTGTATGTCTTTAACAACTATACCAGGAGCTTTAGCGTTTCACGTGCAAAACATTCGCTGGGATGGAAGACGCTTGAAAAACGTAGATATTGTTTGAGGTTAAACTTTTTTCATAGTATTTACTGGCATAAACCGTGACCTGTACATCCATTCACCAAACTATATTTAGCTACGCCGTGACCATCATGCCTTTTTCCCTAGGTCTATAAGAGATTGGAACCGGCTCTCTGAAGAGGTGGTATTAATTACATCAGGTGATTTATTCTCTTCATCTCTGTGAATGCTGTTTTCAGGCTGTATTAATGTTGCATCACGGTTGCATTGTATGTGCTGCACTTTGTTACCTTTTTTTTCGTTTGTATGATGTGTTATCCCCCCCCCCCCCCACTGTAATGCCTTACGAATTCGAAAAACAGCGCAATCAAAGACGACACACAAGAGAACGACAAAACACCACCGCTGGTGTTTTGTCGTTCTCTTGTGTGTCGTCTTTGATTGCGCTGTTTTTCCAATTCGTAAAACATGTACCAACCAGCCCGTATTTGCCCTCTACTGTAATGCCACTTGTGGCGCTGTGGGTATTACAATAAACAATAAACAAATAAACATATTCATCATCAGCCTGACTACGCCCACTGCAGGGCAAAGGCCTCTCCCATGTCTCTGCAATTAACCCTGTCCTTCGCCAGTTGCAGCCACCGCATTCCAGCAAATTTCTTCATCTCATCAGCCCACCTAACTTTCTGCCGCCCCCTGCTACGCTTGCCTTCTCTTGGTATCCACTCCGTTGCCCTTAAGGACCAGCGGTTTTCTTGCCTTCGCATTACATGACCTGCCCAAGCCCACTTCTTCCTCTTGATTTCAACTAGGATGCCATTAACTCGCGTTTGTTCTCTCACCCACGTCGCCCGCTTCCGATCTCTTAACGTTACACCTATCATTGTTCTTTCCATAGCTCGCTGCGTTGTACTTAACTTAAGCTGAACCCTCTTTGTTAGCCTCCACGTTTTTGCCCCATAAGTGAGTACCGGTAAGATACAGCTATTGTATACTTTTCTCTTGAGGGATATTGGTAAACTGCCATTCATGATTTGACAGAAGCTGCCATGTGCGCTCCACCCCATTATTATTATTCTAGTTATTTCCTTCTCATGATTCGGATCAGCTGTCACTACCTGCCCTAAGTAGACATATTCTCTTACTACTTCTAGCATCGCTTTTCCTTTCCATTTAGCCTTTCCTGCCGTGCAAACTATAACACCGGGCTTTGCGATCTTCGCCTTTCAGGACTGTGAAGGATAGCTTTGTGTGGCAAACTTTTCTCTCAGTGACGTCATCATGACCATTGAAGAATAGTTCGTCATCTCCTTTGCTGTAAACATTTAGCGGAGCAGCAAGCAGACTATTGTTCATCTAGAGAGAAAACTTTTATGTGAGCAAATACGTTGTCTAATCAAGAAAATATGAGCTAATGGTACCAGTGTGAAAAAAAGGAATTGTCTTACTTAAGTTACTGAACTTGTGCTGGACAACTACTCTAAATTACGTTACAGTGTCCCTAGTTCCAGAGTGCACTGTTCAGTGTCGCAACGTTCGTAGTAATTATGAGCTTCAGCTTAGGTCTAATAACTCATTCGAGGCATAAATATAATGAATAGTTAATGGTTCTGTACACTTTTGTTTTTCTGCATTGATCAACAATGGCAGTGACGGCGCGGCGGTAAATTGAACTTGATAGGGATGCACCACTTCGTGCATTTTGTTCAATAATAAGAAAGTAAGTAATTACTTAATATCATGCACCGAAGTCCAGCCACCTTAGAAGATTCCTTTGAAAACAGGACCGACTTTGGTTTATAGCCCATTTTTTCTTCTTTGCTTGAGAACCCTCGAACGAGGTTAGAAGCTGTTACAGAAACAACTTTAAACCTCGCCGTCTACGCTGGAAGCTGCCAGGGCAGTAGAACGACAACTTAGCTGCCCATAAACGCATTGACGGACTGAGCTCAGGCAATAAAGAACTTCTATTTGCTCCAATCGGGGGTGTTTAAACTAACCTGAAGTGAGCGAGGAACAACAAGAGCAACACTTCCGCGATTTTTCTCGCAATGCTTCACCTGGAAACGAAATCGCAGAGTAGCCGACATCGCCGCCACCGCTTCGCCCAGTTTACGTGTTTGGTGGACCGGAGAGGAAATAACGAGTGCAAATGGCCGATCACGAAGGGAGCGTGGCTCAGGGAGAGACTTTCATGCGGGCACGCAGTCGAATACTGAAGACCCCGCTTCCGCCGCAGCAGTGTCGACATTCTTTTCGGTTCGTCGCTTTCTACGGAACCACGAGGTGCGAGTTTTTTTTGTTTTTTTTTTGTTCCCCCGGAAAGTCGGCGTCAATCTCTCGCCTCTTCACCTGTTTCGTATGTCGGACGTGCTCTGGTTTATCTCCCTCACCTCGCCCAAGGGGCGTTCGGCATGGGCGCGGTATATAAGAATTCCGGACGGACCTTCGTTCAGTGTTAGCGAGAGTTTGGCACCTTTCGCTTGCAGCAAAGTCCGAGGCAGGCAAGAATCTGGTGAGATGATGCAGACAACGGTATGACAACATTGACTGTTGCTTCGCTGGTTCATACTTGCAATAGTGTTAGGGGCTAGCGCTCATGATGAAAGCCGCTACTGACTTACTTAAGATTCTGAACGTAAGCTCAAGTATTTCAGTATAAAACAGGTGTGGTTATAGTACTTAAATCCATTTCTTAAGAAAGCCGTCGTCAAAGCAGCGCCTTTATATCGTCAAGAACAAAAAGCAATGGTTGCTTGCTTTGCCCTACTCGAACACCTAAAAAGATGCAGCAGTGCATGCAATATAAAATTATTAGAAAAAAAAGGGTTTTAACTGTAGCAATGTATTTTCACCGCGCGAACAAACTTCTCGAAACTTATTTGTGATGAAAGTGTTTAACCCAATGGCATGCTGTAAAGTCGAAAGTTGGGCTAGTAGGGTTTGATTCTGATATATGTAGCGGTAAGGTCGAGGGCACAAGAAGTTGTACATGAGGCAGGCACAGGCACTATGATGTGTACTTTAAATTTCATAACATAACGCTACTACGCTGCAGTGTTTAAACTGTAAAATGACGAGAAATAATTACGCGCACTCGGATGAGAATATGTCCATCACTCCATTGCTAAAAGCAGCACAGCGGCCCATTTTAAAATTTCTCCTGGCAGCGTTTTCAAAATATGTGTTTTGAACACCTAATTGGAATACTTCTGTTCCAAAATGTTTTCTTCTGACTTTGGTTAGTTGTAGCAAGTTTTACCAAGAACGCTTTCAAATTTCGACATTTTTTAATCCGCTACTAGGTTGCTGACCATGCATAAGTCATATTTAAATCAGTAGAATTTTCTGCCCAAATCATTCTCATAATATCTATTCATTTTTGAACCGCAGACCGTGAAAAACTTTCCTGCTCCACGATATTTCATATCTATGTGCTGGAGTACCTAACTGCTGCGGATATTATAGAGTGTATTGTAGCAGTAAAATTCTACAAAAATTCGTCTAACCACTGCTTTCGAAAGCCAATAGCATAATTCCGCTTAATTAACTGACCTTCAAACATGATCGGAAATCGAACCTTTTGTTATTAGTTTGAAGAAGATGCAGTGCTCTAATAAGAACAATCGGCTCTGTTGTATTACTTGTGCAGATATTTCTGCTAACTTATCAATTTTTAAGGGTCTCAGCTCTTCCCTTAAATTCTAAAGATTCTGATGTAGCTGTGCAGATAAATGAGCTATTATTGCTTATTTGCGCACTTTATACTTTGAAATGAGTAAGTACTAATATATGCCCAAAATCTGTCTGTAAAAAAGGTCTTATTAAAGCCAAGTGTGTAACCTTGCATCCAGGTGGAGATATACTTGCCAGTCGAACATATCTTCCATAGCCTATCCATCCAGAAGCGATAAACAAAAGAAACCTTGCTCCTAATGCCACAAGATTGCGTAGTTATAAATGCTTAGCAACGCCTCTAATGCATTTTCATTAGATGTGTACACCTTAGACACTCACAGTAATGTTTTTAGATAAACCGCAACAGTTATGATAGAATTTTGAGCTATGTTAGGAACACCGAACGGCCCCAGTAGATACACAAAGGATTACTTGGTAAGTGGTCAGTATAGAGACCCCTCGCGGCCATTGTATCTTCTTAACAAGTCGCTTATTATGCATGAAATTCTTTTTGCTGCATATCTAATCACACCAAGCCTATAGTCCTGTTACAAAACAGACGACAAGAAAACAGCGTGCCTGATTACTAATATGTGTGAACTTCTCATTATTGATCAGAATGCTTTTCTTTTGTAAAACTACAAAACACTAGGATAAACACAGATTAGAATGATAAATTTTGTTTTCCTCCTGCTAGTGAATATTTGAGAACCGTTTGCGTCACGCTTGGGTTCGCGTTATTTGCTAGAGTGCTGTGAAAGTGAAGGCGTTAAGAGACACGGAAAAGGCATCGCCTCTCAGAACTTGGGGACCTCAGGCAAGCAGGAACATTTACTTGTACCGCGCTGTCGCATCTCTCCTCCTTCGTACATCCACCACCGCCACTGTCCTACATCAATAGTTTCATAATAAAGCGGCTAAAACTTTACATCTAGGTGTGGAGCAGAGATGTCTTCCCGTGTCTTTCCGATTACTGCTATGTTAAAAACTGCAAATGGTCAATATATGTGCTGGGCCGCTTAATTATTCTTCCGTCCTGCACCACATTTAGCACCTTCAGAAACTGGAAGTAAACTTAACAGCACGCGCAGAACAATGCAATACTCTAGGTCTCACCAAATCGGATAGGTGCGGGAAGAAAATGGAAAACTTATTGCTTAGAAGCACTATTCCCTTGCACAAGGGGTATATACACGGAAAAATTTAGGATGAAAAACCTACTTCGACCAAATGCTGACTTATCAAAGGGGCAAAGTTGCAACTTTTACCTTGTTCACTCTTTGAATGTGTGACGTATTGTATGACACACAAGTTCCAACGACCGTACACGAGCCGGCTCATGTCTAATTCCTGTAAAGATTGTGAAGTTATGCGTAAACAGCAAAACGCAAGCTAAACCTCGAGAATATGAAGCTAGGTATATAGGACGTGCATTTGATGCACTGGTGGTCAACACATTCGTAGCGAACAATGGTGACGGATTCCTATGTTAGCTTCATGGGCACACTTGGAGACCATGCATGAAGGACAAGCGCGGGTAAACAAACAAAGCAAGGTATAATTGTATCTTCACGGAGCCTTCTATATGTGGAGTTATGAACGGAACGTGCCCTGAAAATCGTGCGTCATGCAATATGAAAAGTTTCTGCGGGAATAGAATGTTACTAAGTGCACTGTCACGATGTGTACAGATGCCAGGTGCGACGTTGGGTAAAAGAATAGGAGTCGTAGCCGTAACGATGCAACGTAGGAAACACTAATGCGGTATCATATCTGCTAACCAGGCTAATGTGCTCTTTTACGCCTGTATGTCTGACTCCACTGCATTTTTTCGCAGGTTCTGTCTTTGCTGGTAGTCACACTTGCTGTGTCATATGCCAGCGCTGGTTACCACTACGGTGGCTACGGCGGTGGAGGATACGGTGGAGGCGGCTATGGCGGAGGAGGATATGGTGGTGGAGGCTATGGCGGTGGTGGCTACGGCGGAGGCGGCTACGGAAAGAAGATTATTGTGATTAGTCACGGACATGGAGGATATGGTGGAGGTGGATACGGTGGAGGAGGATACGGCGGAGGTGGATACGGTGGTGGCGGCTACGGTGGTGGGTATGGAGGTGGCTACGGAGGTGGTTATGGAGGCGGCTACGGGGGCGGCTACGGCGGTCACGGTTGGTGGTGAGAGCAGAATCAGCACTAGTACTCGCATTTTTGAAATCATCTCTGGAATGTTCCTTCCCGTGGTTGGAAAGAAGCACCAAGTACAAACTGGGACCTCAGGGATCACATTGATTCACACGCTCTACTGGGAATAAAAAGAGATGTCCACGGAAAGCTGTCTTTCTGTGTTTATTGAACTCGCTTTGAGAGCAACTTTTCCATGTGGCTGTTTAGTCCATTCGTGAGCGATATGTGAAGTGCCCTGAGGCGCACACGCTTAATAATTAGTATTCTTCCCTATAGTGAGACCACGCCCATTATCATGGGAACATGTAATATTGGTCTGAATAATAAGTAGCGTAAAAATTCCCTGCTGTTTTTACAGACAGACATGAACACTTTTCCTGATTCAATTTTTTAAACTGAGATTTTAAGAAAAATTTACATCTTTTAGCAATTTGGGCGAAAGAAAAACTGGGGCCTAAAATTTTAAACTCGTGGAGGACATAGCATTTGTTTGAATGTTGTGAGGTTCATATGTAGAACAGCTTTTTGCGATGCAACTAATGCTGACCGGACAAGAGTAAGAACTTCGAAGGCACCAGATAAGCAGTCAAGGACAAAAGTCTCTGGATCGCATGATCCGGAAGCGAATCCGATGGCTCAATCACGAGCCGTTGGTTGGAGGGTGCACTTGTAGAGGTGAAAGTCGCAGTGATCATCTTTCACTTGCACGGCTGTGGTCTCTACCTGGTGGTTGATAATGGAGCTATCGGCTTTGTTTTCAATAAGGAAATGCGTTTTAACGACTGTCCCCCTGCAGGTCTTGCCAGCAATTGCTCGCTCAGCCAGTCAGAACACCACTTAACGCAGCAGTGGCGCCTATATTAGGCTGTACTCACAAAGCTGCTTTTGGCCCCCAGACAACTACCGTTGCAAGGCATCTCAGCAAGTTGGATTTGGTCGCGACAAACGGCATCATCGATGCTATATATAAAACCAACAACTCCCTCAACCAATGGCTAGCCAGTTGGAATGTTTTTCTCAGGTAGATAAGGTAACAGGTGCTATCGTAGGGCCTACTCAACAGGAAAATAATCAAAACGAAAACAACTTAAATATTAACAGCAAAAGAGAATATATTGGTGCAAGGAATGTGAATTTCCACGCACTTCATTACCAAATGAACGGTGTCAAGAGCTCTGCATGGAAGCTTTACTACAATGTGCGTGCATTTCCTCTCTACCAGCTGTTATCTATCTGTCCGCCTTTCTAAATTTCAGTTATCCAGTTCGCTCTTTGATTTGTTGCTGAAAGTATAATCTCGCGATCAAGCCGGATTCTTGGAGGGGGCACTCTACCGGCGAGAACGGCAGTGGGCGGAGAGGGAGAGGTTCCGCCATTGCCATTGCTTCTCGTTCTTCATCAAGGACCACAGGCAGACGTTCCGCTCACATGTCGTAGGGAAGTCACGGTGCCTCTTAATTTTCGCGCCCTTCATCTCCGTCCCCACGAGTAGGGTAGTTAGCCGAAAATTGCCTGGTTAAATCCTCTTGTCTTTCCATTCTTTTCTCGCTCTCCTCCACTCCGGGCACAAGATACACTTGAAATATTTTCTGACGAAACTCAAGCTCAAAGCCTGCGTCCCCTTTTTATAATATAGCCCGAGGTCACAGCCGCCCGGGCGTATCAGAAGTCATTATCGACTCTGCTCACACCTGCGCAGCTCACGCTACGCACTGGCCAAAGAAAGGCTCTCGTGACGTCACATGAAGACCCCCTATAGGTGCAGTAAACGCTGTATCTGCCCTAGCAGCAGATGCATGTATACTCTTGAACATTTTAAAATTTTAGTGCTACGATAGCACTGCCAGTGCTGTTCCTGAGCGGTGCGCCTATCGTAGCCAAGCGGTTGTCAAAATCTGTACCGCGACACAGGCTGAAATGCCCACAGACCGTAAGATGCTCATTGTGTCAAACTAGTAAACCAGACAGCATTAAAGACAGTGCAGAGTGTAGCCAAGAATAGCGCAACTTTGAGACGAGACAGGATGAACGCCCCACAAGCGCTGTACGCCGTGTTTTATTTTCTTTTATTGCGAAATCAATACCACTTGCACTTTCATGCCGTTGCCGTGCCGCGGCCGGTGACCACCATCGTGTCGCGGCGGTGACCACCATTGACCTTCATTTCACCTTGATTGCATTAGATTGGATTAGATTGGATTAGATTAGATTGGATTGGACTGCATTGGACTGCACTGGGTTGGATTAGATTAGATTAGATTAGATTAGATTGAATTGTATTGGATTGGATAGGATTGGATTGGATAGGAGTGGATTGAATTGAAATGGATCTGATTAGATTGCGTTGACTTGGCTTGGATTGGATTGGATTTCATTGGATTGGATTGCATTTGATTGGATTAGATTAGATTATAATAGATTACATTAGATTAGAGAATAGATTGGACTGGATTGCTTGGGATTGGATTGGTTTGGATTGGTTTGGATTGGATTATATAACCGATGCATCACCACAAGTCTAACCACAAGCACCACCACCAGCTACACTACCAGCTGTACCATGGTGTACGTACGGATATTGCTTTCGCAATTACCGGGCTTAACCAAGCTAAGCCACAGCGAATTTTTTTCTTAACTTCTTATTTAAGTTGGACAAGGCTGATTTATTTTGGAAGAGTACATTAATAAAACATATAAACATATCTAAAAAACCGGATCCGTTTGCTGCGATGGCAAACAGAAGCGGAATGTTGCATAAAACAAAAAAAAATCTAGGTGTGGTATTGACTAAAATATAACGAAAGCGCACATTTCTCAGAAATAAAGCTTTCTCTCCATTTATCTTATTGTTACAAACGTTTGCAGAAACACGTCTACCAGATAGCCATAAGGTAAGAACGGCGGTCGACCAAACATGCCACATTTGGAAACACTAATGCTTTTCAAGTAAATACAGCCGTTTTTTATGTAGCCACGGAAACCGGCATTAATTTTTTGCTAAAACGGATATAGTTTTTTTTTTGTGTAACCATTCGTCATTACTGAAGAAATTTTGTTTCCTCTATTTCTTATACACACTTTATTCATTTTTAGACCAAACGCTATTGTAGTCTTGCACACACTCCATGAACAGTTTGTTGTTTACCTCACGTCTTCAGTTTCACTTCCTGGAGATCACCACCGATCTGTTCTATTTTCCGGCTCAGTGAACCAAATCTTATCTCTCCTGTCGCACAAAGAGAGAGTCTCAGCAAAAAAAAGACTTGAAATAAGTGATGACCGGTAACAGCGCTGGAAGGTGAAAAATTCACTCTGCAATTGAAACCGACCTTTGAATGGCGTCAGCAAGGCCGTCAATAACATTCTTTGTTCTAAGGGTAAACATGTTTAAGGAGTGCGGCTTTTGTTTTTCTCTGCGCAAAGTAATCGATGTCGTTGGAGCATGTGTGAGTCATAATTTTTGTTCTTACTATTTATACCGGGTATACACCATCCATTCCGAGCAAAATTAAATGGTTGCTGTCAATTTTAGGAACTATAGAACATGAGATCGACTTTTAAATGCTAAGGCGCCGCCGTACCGGATATTTTGGAGGCGTAAACGAAATTGCAGAAAATTGCAGCATTTTCATTGAAAAGTGAAGGAAGCTCGGATTAGAGAACTCACATCCATAATAAGATTGATGACTACATACCAGGACCACAAGAGAGTTTAAAGATGCGCAGCAGTTAGAACGTTAGAACGCAAAATTCAACAAAAAAAAACTATGTATTAACTTTTGTGCGGCATATGGAGTATTTGCACAATCCTTGCACGTTACAGATGTTTCCTTTTTCATTCCTTTCTTTTGACTTGCGAGAAAAACAATAAGCGTAGAAAGTTGGGCTAGTTGGTTGGTAGTACAGTTGAAGTCCGGCGTTCGTCCTGTCTCGTCTACCTTCGTCCGTGTCTTTTTAGCCGCTGGAATGTATCATAAGAGAAAAACAAGTGTTCTAGTTTTTTTCTGGCACGACCTCATCGCACTTGACTCTTTCGGAAGCACGGTGAAATTAGAGTACAAGTGCAAGTTATTTTCATTATTTGTAGTTCGTTCGTTTACAGAATCAACCTATACAGGCAAATCCCACTTTCAACAACAATGTTGGTTTATTGGGGTTTAAC